>NC_088980.1:17362931-17666056 GCF_963932015.1 Anas acuta | reverse complement strand
AGTTTCTGTGCTGTGGTTCAATAACCTATCTAGTCCTTAGAGGTACTTCCATGGCCAGAGTTTGTAAGAAGGTCATTGTCTTATGCGCATGTGCTCAGAACACATCTCTGACCTGCAGCAGTGCTCCCCTTCCTCTACTTTTCACCCATAAGGATCTGCATAGGCAGCTAAGGTGCAGATTTCCAGGAGTTTGGGAGCCAAATATCCTTTTACACTCTGAGCTGACATTTAGTTCTTTTGATATTTTTAGGTGGCTTTAAATGTCTAGCAACATGGTTACAAATGTCCAGTGGCAGACTTGGAAAACCAACTGAGGTCTTCCAAACCCTAGTTTGACTCCTTCACCTCACTCTCCATTGCTTAAATACCAGTCTTTGTACACTAAGGAAAAGAGGAGCTTTCCTTAACATTATAGAAGCGTTCAGGGCAGATACATTGCAGAATGTAAGACCCACGGTTAGTAGAGGAAAAGAAGCTTATAAGAGAATAAACCTATGGAAATTTTCATTTTTAGTGTAAGAGGATTACACTTTTTATTTCATATGAGCTTTAAAGAGGAAAAGTTGAATATGGTGTTGTAAAACAAGACTATCTTTGCTTTATGAGACAAGAACATACTCCCAAAGTTGCAAGTGTTCAAGGTTTCTGAAGTGTGTTCACATAAATGAGACATTCCTTTTGTATGTCTGCATTCTTGTCAATGAATTCTTTCTGCATAGGAAAGAACTTCTTTACCGAAAGGGTTGTTAGACATTGGAACAGGTTGCCCAGGGAAGTGGTGGAGTCACCATCCCTGGAAGTCTTTAAAAGACGTTTAGATGTAGAGCTTAGGGATATGGTTTAGTGGGGACTGTTAGTGTTAGGTCAGAGGTTGGACTCGATGATCTTGAGGTCTCTTCCAACCTAGAAATTCTGTGATTCCGTGATTCTGTAAAAAAGAAAACAGAATATGGGGAAAAATATGATGATTAAGATACTAAATTATTCTCTGAAAGTTCTATTACACTTTCAACACTCCTGGAACAAACAACCACTGGAACAAACTGTAGAGTTGGGTTTTCACTAGTAACAAATCAAATATGTATCATGTAAGTGAAAACAATGACTGCTTCAAAAATCACTGCATGCCAGTTGCTGAATTTACTTGGAATGTACATTTATATGTTTCAGAATTGCTTTCAATGTATGCTTTTCAAATTGTCTCTCTTCCAGCCATCAGCGTACTTTCAATTTGTCTCAGTTACGAGGAAGGTGAACTAATGAAGAGATTTAAGAAAAAATGTGCTTCTGTGCTTCTCTGTGCTTTCCTTCTGTGTTGTGAATTGGGCATAATCTTTGACTCAGTCATACATCCACATCCTGCCAGATCAGCTGTATATAGAGCTTGCTGATTCATTCTTTGAAATAACTCTAAAATAGATACCATTTTTCTATGTGTCAAAGCTTGAAGCAAGGCTCTCACTTCATATCCTTATCCTTGGTCTCAAGATGTGGTCTTTCCCCTGACATTTATTCCTTCTGGCTCAGAAGATGGTTATTGCTTTGTTTGTTTGTTTGTTTGTTTGTTTGTTTGTTTCTAGGCCTGATGGTAGCTGATTTTGTTATTGTTACAGCTGTTTGTTTCGTTTGTTTGTTTGTTTTTATCATGTCTCTGCATTCCTCAGCTGGCACTGGCTTCACACTTACATCTAACACAAGCTGTTCCTCTTCACTTTCAGGACCGTCCAGGGACTCTCCATACTTACCATGACCTCTCATTATGGCCTCATCAGCTCCCACCCCCTCTTTGCACAGTTATTAAAATTTCCAAGAGCCTTCATGTCTTATTCTTCACAGCTGAAACTTCTAAAAAGCTTCTTCAAAAGTTGTTACTTTTTGTTGTTGTTTAATCAAGTACAGCGCAGTACACGTACTTACTACTCTACTAGTGCTACCAGTATTTAGAAAGGTACTATCTCTGACAGCTGGTGATAATCTAAATGCTGCTGCAAAGAGATTTCATTTGAAAGTGAGCAAAAATAATACTGAAGAATGAAAAGAGTACACAAAGAATTTGAGCTGTGTTCAGAGATAACGTGAGAGACAAGAATAATTTTAGAGGTAAAAAGGGAGCAGAAACAGAAACCTCAGCATGAACAAGAAAGCTCAGAGTATAAACACCAAATTTCTTTCAGATACATTCACTTTGACAAGTACCTTATTTTGTAATTGTTTTTCATTCAGGGAAAGGTCATGAATGAAAAGGTCAGCCTACACGTGTAGTCAAGTGCTATGAAGAATAAGCAAGGGTACTGAAACATGGACAGGAGTAAGAAGATATCCTCTGGATCTCACAAAAGAGTCCTGAAATAAAATGCAAAATGGTAAATCAAGCAATTTTGTGTCACCAGTCATGAATCTCTATGTATTGAAAGGCAGCCTCCTCTCCTTGCTACATGTGCTAGTCCCTAGCACTGACATAAACTGAATTTACCCACAGCAAGTCTCTTACTGCTCTTTTGGTAGTTCTGACACCCTTTTATGTCGTACCTGAATGAAATACATCTGCAGTCTTTCTAGTGTCTCTCTTCACATTGGTCAGTAACTTTAAGGAGAACAGGTGCTCATTTGCAGGTTGACAGCTTCTGGTCCTTGTCCACTAGGGGCTCCAATGTACGAGAGCCCAATGTACAGACTCCAGCTCTGTTCCATATTGGAAGTAAAAAAAGAGAAAAAAGAGAGACAAACACAGAAAACCTGTTTTTGAATAGAATTAAAAACTGAAAATATAATGTTTCTTCCATTCCAAAGGGTAAAAACAGCTTTTTTGTTTGTTTTTCTCTTTTTGTTTCTTCATTAATTTTTTCATATGCACTGAAGAAGTTTTTAAAATTTTAGTGGGCATTTAGAATGTTTCTACAAACAGTTCAAGAATAAAGGCAAAGTCTTTTATTTCTTTTTTAATTTTTATTTCTATTTTGACATTAACATTGCAAACCATTTTTGATAGGCTCTGTTGCTTTCAGAGAATAGAAAACCCTTCCTAATTCACAAGCCCTCTCATTTCATTAAATGTACCTACACTGTGTTTTTATGGAGACCAATGAGAGGTGCTCACTTTTGGTTGTTCCAAATCTCCAAGCACAATCACAGATGTAACTCTGTCCAAGCACTATGGTGATTTGGGACACCACCTGGACCAGGAGTGTTTTAAAAAGCAGGTAGGTGAATAAAGTAATTGATAACATTTACAACTGCTACCACAATCACGTATCAAAGAATATTAATGCTAAGCTTCAGTCTAAAGAAGCATATTGAACTGAACACAGGTATGGGACAAGTACTTCCTTAAATGCTTTGCTGAAATAGAGCCATAAAACAGAACATACCCCTTTTCCAGAAAGTCCTGGACAAAATTGGTTAAGAGCTTCAAGCTATTTAAGCCTATTTGAGAAAATAATCTGCTCACCTTCAGAGAAAAAATATCAACCAAAGGGTCTATCATGCCTATCACATTTTTAAACCAGAAGAAACTTTTTTTTTTTTTTCAAAGGTAAACTACGCTATTTGAAATACTTCCTGCAAAAAAATTCACCGAGAAAACCAAAGCCACATCCTGCCTTAGTGTGTCCTGCAACAGCTCTCATATTACTACTGACAGCTAGTACATGGGAACCCTCATCCCCAGGAACACCAAAGACTAGTAAAGCATTTTTTTCTGGCTGATACACTTTAGCTGTTGAATGATTGTGACTTCTGCTGATGAGTGAAAGCTTGTTTTTCTTTGCTGTCACAGGAAGCCCTATTGTAGCCAGTGGAAGGTTGTGTCACTGGTCAAGAATACAAATGGTTTTTGACAACTGGACATTCAAGCTATCATATAAAGAAAATATGACAGTATTTAATATATTAATTATAACCATATTCTAAAAATAATATGAACTGTACATTGCAACTGTACAATGTAGAAACTTGAGTTATTCAATGGAAGGGGAAGTGAGAATTCACTTCCTCTGACTAAAGTTAAAAAATACTAACAAAGCTATTCTAAAGTTCCTCTTTCATATATTATTGATTCTATTAAATTCAAATACAGCTTATATTCAACTTGTATTTTTCGGGAAACTGTACTGTCAACATCATCTGGAAAACATTGTTAGCTTAATACATCTATCTATCTATCTCAGTCGACCACTCACTGTCTTATGTTCTTGTGAATCATGTGAGATGCTAGTCTTGAGTAAAAGTGATGCATGCAGCCAAAGGTGGGTGATATCATTCCTCTGCACAGTGGAAGGAAAGTCTCAGCTTGGCTCTTGCATGGTTCACAGACATTTTGTTGCAGTCCAGCACCAACTACAGGCCATGGAGGGCTGCAGAAGAAGAGAGAATAGGTCAAGGTCCCCAGATTTTTCATAGCAATATTCAGAGCTCAGCTGCACCACACTTGAGCAGGTTATGTACTACCATTCAGATAACCTACAGTTTCGTGGAGGAAAAATTTTATGGACTCAAGTGAAATTTAAAAGTTCCTCAGGAATCTTATTTATCAGTAGCAGTGTAGACTGCGAAGCATGAGCTGAGACCAGAGCTGCAGTGTGTTAAGCTCTAACATGAAGCTTTTATTTCAGAATTTAACAAACATTGTGGTAGGGGAGAAATTGATGAATGTTTCTTTGTTTAACTATTGCCCTTTCTCTTACACAAACCTAACACTGTGTTCTTAGCTGGCCAATAAAGGATACCTGTATGGTATGACAAAGCCCTTAGCCTCAATTTTTAATATTACATGGACCTTTTCTGTTGACTCAACTTGCACTGCTAAGCCATAAGTTGCTTAGGCTCATTGGGACCTATGAGAAAGGACTGTCTGTGTACCCAAATTCCAAAACACTGATGCTCGTTTCAAAATACAATGTATTTTAATACTAACGGAGATCTTAAAATAGACATATGGCTTCCACTATTTGTTGCAGATATTTATTCTAAGGTATCATGAAACAGATACGTTTAAGGTTGAGCAATCCTAGAATATATTAAAAAGCAATAGTGTGGCTAAAGTGTTGTGTTTGTTGTTGTTGTTGTTTTAAGTTTGTCTAGCACAGTACGAGCTTTAGCGTGGTTTTTAAATATCTATATTATAGCAGAATTTAAATGCTTCATACATTCAAAAAACTGAAGGTGAAGTTATAATTGTGCTGCCCCCAATTGTAGCCATGCTAGGAAGAGGTTAGTAAATATTTTGCTTTCCGGGGTGTTGATATTTGTGCTCTCTCCACGCACACACCCCCTCAGAAGACAAGAAGCCTCACCTTCCTGCCTTTTTGCAGAAGCCTTAAATAAGGCCTGAAGGTATCTGGGTTAAGATGGTTGAGCAATCTCCATCTAAGTCTGCACTTTTCAGAAGCGTGAGCTGCTCTCTGAGTGCTCACACAGACACTAATTCTGGTACTTCAGAGACAAATACTATTAGCAGCTTCTTTGGTTTCCATGAAGGTTAAAATTAGGACAGAGAGAATTACAATGGTGAGAAAATTAGGGCAGCGAGAATCATGAAAGTGAGAATCAGTCTGGGGGTTGGAACGGGATGATCTTTAAAGTCTTTTCCATCCCAAACCATTCTGTGGTTCTGTGATGGTCTCTGCAACCTACTGACTGACTGCTTAGATGGATACAAGTGGATGGGCATGTTAAGATCACTAAATACTTTTTTCAAACAGGACAGAAACTCAGCAGATATCTCATGTTTACTGAAGAAAACCAGTGCCATGGAAGTCCACGGGGATATCTGAATCCTGCTCAAGAGTCATCAGAACTTCAGTTTGTGTCCTCTGTGTCATTGCTGTCTACCAAAAAGCTTTATTCCATCGTCCTCTGTAGGTTAAGTTGATGTGGTGGTTGGCACTGGGAGACACGTGCTCCCTGTGAGTCTCCCTTCCTTGTGCTGGATTTCTGTCATTCCTTGGAACAACTGATAAGCAAGAGCCAGGTCACAGAGGACAAACAGCTACTAATTATAGCGGATACTGTAACTGCATATTGTGTAACTGTACTCTTCTGACTGTAATAATCAAAACTTTAAAGCTAGCAGGCAGAGTGGAAGACACATTAAAGGAAACAAAAAACAAACAAACAAAATGCATTTCTTAAACAAGATCCTGATGTCTAGAGGATGTCTTATGGCCATGTACCACTCCAATTCAAGCCCTAAGTATGAAAAAAGCCTGTTGGGAAACCAGTTTCTACACCAGCCATGTCTATAGTTTTCCATTCTCCAATGATCAGAGGCACAAGCTCTTGGACTGGCATTGGATTTGGAAGGTAAAGTAACAGCATCAGCCAAAATTACCTTTCTCCATATTTACCTCATCAGAATAGTGTGCCTCTAACAAATGCCATGCTAGCAATAAATATTTGCTTCGGTCATCTACCAAGAGGGATCAATGCAGCATATCCTACCCAAAACAAATCCATTAAACAAACCAAATCACTTGTTAAATTCGTATGACTGAGCTAACTTCATATTCACTTCCCTTTGAGGTGGAGCAAGAAGATGAAACTCTATCCATTTTCCCCAGTTTGCTTCCAGATTTAGTGAGGGACTTGAGGCAAGTTCTGTTCCCTACCCTGGACCCTTCTGAGAAGTAAGAGCCATACATCTACAATACACTCTGCAGAAACTACCAGGATCTTCTGCTGTAGAAAAAAAAAAATAGGTCTAAAGACTATTTCTTAAGTTTTCCATCAGTTTGTTAGACACACAGTTACGCTGATGGGAAATAAGTTGAGATTGTGCAAAACCTCCACTTCTCACTTCTTCATGTTATAAAAGAAAGCCCAGCTGGCATATAGTGCCACTTGCTTCATACTGTCCCTCACCCTGCACACATACTGCAACTGGCTGAATGCAATACAGTGCAGCTCTAAGCAACAGACATACTCACCATAAACCACAGAGCCTCCTGTTGGCATGCAGTTACAGAAAAGCAAATGCATGTGCAAAACGATGCAGCCTAGCATCTGCACCTGAAAATGAAGGACAAGATTTTACCAGCTGCCGGAGGATTTTTTGGTACAAATGGCTCTGCACTGCACTTTATACTTTGTCATGTGGTTATTTAAATTACTGCATCTATAAATTAGTCCTAAGTTAAGGAGAATTGCCCATCATTAATAGTCCTTAGGAAATGTTAGAGAAGTATTCACAGCCCTAAAAGTAAAACACTCTTCTCATTTTACTTACAAGGCAAGTGTTGGACTAACTACTGAGAAAAAAAAAAAAAAAAAAAAAAAAAAAAAAAAAAAAAAAAAAGAGTAAATACACATTTGGACATTGCAGATACTTTCTGACAAGCAAAAAATCATGACAATTATTTCCATGAATCTTACTGTAAAACACTGTAAAAGTATTTGGGAGGGGCAGGAGGGAGGATGTGGACAGATTTATTCTGAATCCTTAACAGCAGGGGGGAAAAAAAAAAGTGAAATCTCAAAATAAAATTATGAAGTTGCTTTCTGACTTTTCAGTCATTTCAGCTTGAGAGATACAGTGTCTCCTCAGAAGAAGAAATAGTTTATCTACTATTATATACCTAAAGTAAGACCATTAAGAGTTTCAAAGTCTTTTGATAAGCCTCCAGGCAGTGGGGTAAATATTAGTGTTCATATGAATGCAACCAAACAGCCAACATGGATCAAGTAAAGAAGAAAGTTTAACACAGGTACAATCAGAAGAGCTGTGTCAGAAAGGGCTCGCATGCAAGTTACGCAAATTCATACAGCTTGACTTTTGAAGGGAAGAAACCTCAAATGAATATTCTTCTGTGTAAATCACATCTACAACTTTTTAACAATCAGGAAAAAAAAAGGGGGGTGATGTAGAGAAATAAATCATAGAATAAAGAAGTGAGCAAGGAAAGGATTAGATAGCTAGAAATGAATAAAGTGCATCATTCATTTAGTTCTGTTAACAGTGCCAGGTAATCCCATCTTCTTTTGTCTTCAGATACCCTTTATATTCACTTCAGTAAGAATCTTTGCTTATATCATGTTCATTTTGTCATGCATGTGAAATCTAACACATGGCATTAATAAAATCAATTGTCCAATTTAAAATGATGCTTCTCATTAAGCTGACTTTTGTACACACTGCTCTGAGCAATAGCAAAAAGCCTGTCCTGTAAAGTTGAAGAAATAATATTAATAATAAATGCTGGCATTTTCAAATGAAAACCCTCAGGTTACCATTTTTGTTAATAACAAGTAGCATTCTCAATAAGTTAGATGATATTTCAGTTTTCTATTTAACAACATTTACAGTGCAGACAATTTCATTTTATCATAAGATTAATAAAACTAATAAACAAGATATCGCTGTGCTTTTCCTACCACAGTTGGAATTTTTGCTAGATGCCCAGCTCTTGCTGGGAAGAAATGGGCCAACCTGAATAGGTAATTCTGAAGAACAGAAAAGAATAGGTAACCCCTATGTATCAGCACTCACAAGAAGTAGGGATGTACACAGAGTGATACTAAGATGTGGGACCTGGAAAATTGAGACCAGATCAAAAACTCATTGAACCTAGGGAAAAAAAGCATCACTGGGTTAAATTAAAGCCTTGGAAAAATGAATGGCATAAAGCCTAGACATGTAAATCATTGCCTGAACATATGGAGAGGGAAGCCACTGACTAACATGAGCCTCTACTGTACATAAAGGAAATACATAAAACAAGAAATTATCTTCAAATCCTCATAGTGCACAGAATTGCAGTAATTAAACTGCGATCATAAACTTTTCAAAGGTACTTCTGTCCTAATTCTCTGCAGTTAAAATTGTGAATTTTCTAGCTCCACTACTGACATTTTCAAATAGCCTGAGAACCTATTCTTCAGATTTTCATCCATGTACATGTTGCGTTTTGCTTTTTTTTTTTTTATTTTAAGAACAAATTCATGTAAACTTTCCTAAAAAGAGTTATGGAGAGTAACTCTCAATTCTGAATGACCAACAGAAACCATTTAGTTGCTTTAGAAAAACAGACTTGCAGAGTAACTCTACTGCTTCTTATACTTTCTTGTCTTTCACAACACAAGATAATTCTTGACTTTAGCTCACTCTGATACCACTAACTGCATCTCAGCTTCAGCATTCCTGATAACGCAGTATCTCTGTAAGTGGATTTCTCTGGTTAGCTGGTGCATTGTTCCCTCCACTAAGGCAAATAATTATATTCCTCTATCCGTTTAACTGTGGTCTCCTAAATTAAAAATTGTATATAAGAATCAAAAGGACGGAAAGATAGATGGACAGAAGGGCTGTTCTTCAGCCCTTGAGTTTCTGCTTCTTCCTTATTTATTTAGTGGTTGTTGTGTTGTTTTTTTTTTTTTCATTTGAAGATTTATATGATGTACTTGTTAACAAGCTTCTGCATCCAATCCAATCCAATTTACTTAAATTTGTTTTACTGTGATTCTTCAAAAGCTATTTCTGGTAATTGCTTACATACAAACTCTCAAATGAGAGCTTTCCATCTTTCTCATAGGAAATTTTAATAGTTTACAGTTTCTCTGCATTACTGCATAATCACAAAGGAATATATATATATATATATATATAACTGCAATAGAATTAAATCCTAATGGAAGAACACAAGACCTGTACTTGCTACTTGATTATCTCTATACCTTCTGCTTTATCATCTAGGAATATCCCAAGCAGAGATACAAAAATTTCCAAATGCTCTTACTTGACACCACAGTCTGATGTGGTGCTGTGATTCATTTTGCACAAATTGCAACCTCTTCAAGGTTTCCTGAAAAAAGAAAAAAAACTGCTGTCTTAGTGAAATCTGGTATACTCCAGAGGATATTCCAATCACCATGCTAAAGATCTTCAACATGTCTACAAAGGGCTACTTCAAAAGAGGATATTCCATCATTTAGATGATTAATGTATATATATATTTTTTTATTTTTATTTTTATTTTTAAATGTTGGCCAGTGGCACAGTGGCTTGGCAATATCTTATACTTTTGCAGCCACCTTCACATTGATAACAATGAGGTCTATGGGCTGATCATGCATTACTCATGGCAGGTAAGATCACAGTCAACTCAGTGTCACATTTGCCCCGTGAGAAAATGAAGGTCAGCCTGAAAAGTGCAAAAAGTGACGTTAATGAAACTTAAAGAAGTGCACCTACACTAAAATATTCCATTTTTGCCAGTGGAGTTTTGGTTTCCCAACATTAAAAACATTTCTCTTTGTTCCCTTTGAAAACAGATGTTCTGCTTTAACTCTAATTTATCTTCTGCTTAATGGAAACTTACATTACAGTAAATGCAATCCACAAGGACTCTGCAGATTAACAACGCTCCCAGAGCCGAGGGTGTATAATGACAGCATATCTACCCAGCGATCTGCTCTCCAGTGATAAGAAAAGGAAAAGAGCAATTTGCAATTGCATGCGTTAAATCTTGAGTCATGCAACTGCTGTGAAACACACAATTGTTATGTGGGTGGGGAGCGTGCCTCTTCTTTCCATTACAAAACAAAAAGCATTTGGAGAAGAGCAGAAGGCAGAGTTGGAATTCGGGGGAATGATTCTGCTACGTGTTCATTTTAGCTGAGAACAGAGAAAACAAATTAGGAAGCATTACATATCTCCACCTGCTATTGCCACAAACGTTGTCTTTCTCTAACCATATCATTAATCAGGTCCATATCTGCTGCAGCGTTTCCCTCACCACATTTCTTCCTTATGAACACATGACGGCCTCCACCCATCCCACTGGAGCACGATGCTCATGCTCCTGAACGCAGCCCAAAACCTCAGACAGCATTCAAGATTTTCTGGGATTTCTATTATTTTCTCACTGTTCTCTCCTTATTTTTCTTTTCCTTGTGCTCTTCTCATCTCCACTGTTCCTCTCAGGGAGAATGATGCTCATCTGTCATAGCTAGGTAAAAGTAGAGCAGGAAAATACTAACGTTTGGCTTTCTCAGCTGTATTTCATGACACTTAGAGAAGGTAGCAATGAACAAAACAACACAGAGAGGAAACAAAGGCTCATTTGCATCACCAGAATAGATTTTTGTACATTATCATACAAATAACTTGGTCGTGTATCTTGGGAAGATTAAAATAAGTGAGAAACCACTAGTACGGTCAGGGTGTGGCCATATTACTGCTAGGTCACACGTAGAAGTGAAGTAACACTTTTTGGCAACAAAACGCACCATCAGCTATAATTCTAACACATGCGAAGCGTTTGCTCCAAGGTGCAGATTCCAAAATTGACCTTGGGATGATTTTAAAGATAAATATTTAATTGCCAATCTGCATTTTTAAATTACCTCTTTCCTTGGCACAGTAGTGATCCCAAAAGGCAAAAGAGCAACTGCAAAGAACGTCAGCAAAGAAAAAAAAAGAAAATATGCACTATCCATGGGATCTCAGACTCACAAGCTGCTGAACTTATATGAGTTTATTAACTTCATGCATGATTTTTCATATGCTAGTATGTTTGCAGATTTGGATGTATTTTTTGGCCTGGCCCAAGATGTAGTTTGTAGTTCAGCAAAGTCTCTGGTAAATTTTAGCCAGCTTCTCAATTAAACAGTGCATGGTAGTTTGTTTGTTTCTTTGTTTGTTTTTTGGGCATGGTGTTTGTTGTTACTTTTTGCTTGTTTGTTTTTAAATAACAGGAGTAGAACAATGTGCTGTTCCTTAAATGCATTCTTAAGTATGGCTGAACCGTCTCAGCTGGATTTTTTCAAAGCAATTACCCGTTAAAGCATTGACACATATTTGCTGTGCAGAAGTGGGGGTAATTTAAAATGCTACCATCTTTCTGCCATAATTATCTTACCTCCAGCAGTACTGGAAGAATCTAACAAAGAATTCCTTCACTGATTTGGAGCAAAATCTGGTGTTTCAGTATAAATGGCTTCGGAATTATTAAGCTAAACTACCTGACTACAAAGATTAAGCTAAAGTACCTGACAACTTTTCTAAACTGACTTTGAAGTAACAAGTTCAAGATGGAGACATTCCCCTTTTTTGGGAGGGGGTATTTAACGTGTTATACAACTATTCCTACTCTTTGAAGGAAATTTTAGTACACCTCAAAGCAGCACTTCACAATGCCACAGCATGGTGCAGAAATGCCATAAAAGCAACTTTTTCGGCTTGAGGCGGCATTATTAAAAAAAAATAAGTTAAAAACTAGACAGTCTTTCCAAACGCAGGGGGAACAGAAGCCACCTTTCTGCCTGAGCACCACCCGGCCTCGCCGTGAGGCGACGAGGGGCAGGAGGGGAGCGGGAAACGCGGCGCCTCCCGCCTGGGCTTTCGGGCTCCATTTTGTGGGTCCCCCCCCAGCCTCCAGCGGGGACCTCGGCTCACCACAGCCCTCGGGCCGGCCTCCGGCGGGGAGTCCCCGCGTGTCCCCATCAGGGTAAGCCGGACCCGGACTCTGCGGGACGGCTGCCCCCGGCGGGTAAAGGCGGAGGGCGGCGCTGCGAGCCCCGGGGCGGCTCCCGCTGAGGTGGCCGCCCCGGGGAGCCCGGCAGCCGGCCCCATTTCCCCCCTCAGGCGGTGCCGCGGAGCCCAGCCCGCCTCAGCCTCCTGCTCGCAGCGCCTCCGGGAGCCGGCGGCTGCCGTCGCCCTCCTGCCAAGGTAAAACCGGGGGGTGAGGGAGGCTCTGGCCCTAACGGAGCGGGGTGGGAGCGGTGCTGATGGACCAGCGATCTAAATACCGTCCCCACAAGCTTGGGGTGTTGTTTCAACCCAGCGCGCACCGAAAAGGAAAGTTCCTGCATCTGTTCGATGTCGCGCTGGGAAGATGTACCTGGTAGGGGCTGCTGAGCCTTCTTCCTTCCAGCCCGGTGCTGGAAATTTGGGTGCTGAAATACAGCCCTCGAGCAAAAGATGTGGGATGCCACCAGCCTGGGACAGGCGGCTTGGTTTGGCTTGCTGAGGTGCCTTCTGGCGTAGGTTTTGCTGATTCCGGGGCTGGCGGGGCTCCAGCTCGAGTCTTCCCCCTCATAACCTCTCTTTTCGGTTTTCTGGCAGTAATTTTTCCTCTTTGGTGCTAGTTCCCCTTTGCGAATTACATGAAATCCGTGTTTTCTCAGCTGCCCCTAAATAACTTCTAAACAGTACCCGTTTCACATAGGACTCCTGCAGCATCGCTGTCCATCGATTGCCCCGTAAATGTAGTGTTTTTGGGACTTTGGTTAGCACACCTGCTTCAGCACAGACAAACACACAAACCCCAGTGTTTCAGAGGGCTGGCTATGCTACACAACCTGCTTCACCTGTATATAGCCTCCTACTCATTTGACTTCGCTAACTTTACAACTTTTTTTTCCAGAAACTTTGTAAAGAATGTGAATCTAGGTTAAAGCTCTCTTTATTTTTTTTGCTTAACCTCTTGTTTTCACCTTTGGGCTTGCTAACAAGACTATTAGTTTAATTGTACCTCATGCTTTGTGCAAGGATTAAATGGAGACAGTTTGGCTTGAAATATGGCTTACAAATGTCTTTGGGAGGTTTAATCACCAGAGCATTACAGATAGCTGAGTGATCCTTGAGTTATATTCTCAGGGAATTTGGATCTATCTGGGAGAGTACATAACTGGAGAAATGTACTGCCTCTGAAATGCTATTTTTAATCATTCCCTGCGTCTTCTTTTTCTTCTTTAAATATCCCCTGTAGGTACTATAGATACTTCTGGCATTTGGAGGCAAATATGACTGAAGCCTCAAAGTAATAATTGAATAAATCGTGTTTTAATTGTTCAAGTTGGAATTCATGATTATTTGGTTTGCTGTATCTTCAAGCAGAATATGATGCCTTTGAAGTGCTGATTTATATTGTTATCAAACGTTTATTCCAGTTTAATTTGTTTTTTTACAGATTAAAAGACTGATTCTTACTATAATTGAGCAGTGTGTACCAGATCACACGTTCATGCATCTGTGAATCAATATAGAGGCTTGGTCCTGAATAAAGCTTTAGAGACTAAGATATTTGGGAGTGCAGTAAGCTGCATAGATGGGCAGAAGTATGGACACAGGGGCCAGTTGGGTCTTGTAACCTCTTAACTGAGCACATGTGAACATGGCCTGAGATTTCTTAGGTAGCAATGAATTTCCCTAAAGCAGTAAAATTTTGTATTTGCTGTGTTTCATTTTTTTCTGTTAGCAGAAAAGGAACTGGTGTCTTACAGCAGTGAGAGGAACAAGAAGTAGAAAGCCTTCCTTCTATTCTTCTGCAGTATGTAGCAAAGGGGGAGGTAGGGCTGGTGGAGGGATCAGCAGTTACGTCTGGCCCTACAAAATGTCTGAGAAAACCAGCAGCAAGGAGTGCTGCTGGGGCTGAGAGGAGAGAGAACCTGTCTGTCTGCAGATTCACAAACATCTGTCTTTCAAGGAGGAGATGTGTGAACATGGATTTTCTCGAAAGAACGGTTATGTTTCAGTGGGGGCTTTACAGGAATGTAGCCAAATTTGGTTTTACCGCATATCACTCAGGACCCTGTCCTTTCTCGCTGTCTCTGCGAATACAGGTGCTTTTCTTTCCCACAGACCTTTTTTTTTTTTCCATCTTTCACTTCAGTGCGTCTTGACTTGTTTTGTTTTAGGCTCATCTGACTTGTTGTGATGACAGCTTCTCTTTGTCAGGTTTTGATTTGGAGCGAAAGTGAAAATCAGACCTTTTGTTTGCCTGCAACATTATAGAAGCTGTAGCTTGTCTCTTTTTGAAGGTTTCTAAGGATGATGACAACTTGCATCCATGCAGACCTCCCAAAACACGTGGACTTCAAGGCAGGATCCTCCTCACTCAGCTTTAAACACGACCATTTCCGTTAGTCACCAGAGGTTCTTAGTCACCTTTGTCGTCAACAGAGAGAGATACTTATCAAATTGGTTCCACTGCCCAGTTTTAGACAGCTACTCATCATGCTCTATAAAATTGCCCTTCTTTCTCTTCATTGACTAAAAAGAAGAGTCTGGGATGAAGTCAGATGCAAATTTCACAGAAACTCTGCCATATGTCTCTTCATGATTAGGAATGACCCATGGTACAGTAAAATTGCTCTTGGAAATGAAAATGTTTTAGCCAGTTTTCCTTATCATCCAGCCTGTTGATTCGTGGCTACCCTAGATACTACCAGCTCAGCCGCCAGAGTAGAAGGTAGCAGCTGCAATTTGAAGGAGACCAGGGTGCCTATGTCCTCCCTAAGTTTCTGTGGGAGACTTCTGAGCATCTGCATGAACATCTATTCCTCGCCACCCCTTAATATTAATTTATAGAATTGCTTCTGACCTGTGAATGAAAAGGAAACAGAAATAACTTAGATCTGACTTAGTACTTTAACGTGGGAATTCACAAACCAGCTTGATAATGACTGTTGCAAAAGTGTAACTCTGTCATTAGTTTCAAAGCCTTTCTTCCAGTAAAGTGACCTTTTAGATCTGTGGCTAGCTAATTGTTATCATAACTTTTGCTACCAGAAGTTATGTCAGACTGTCAGACTGAAGACAACATTTTTTTTTTTTTTTTTTTTTGTCGAGCATGGATCCAGTATTTCAAGAATTTGGCTTCAAATAAATCAGGGTCACAGTTATTAAAGTTAATAGGAGTATTTGGGGGAGTAGATGCATTATGAATCCTAGAAGAAAAAGGAGCTTCAATAGATATGAACCCATTTTTCTGTGTTATTCTGTTTAGAAAATATTGTTTAGAAATGCCTAGAGACATTTCTGATAGCAGTTTTGCACTGAATGCATCTCCTTGGTGTATTTCCATTTTTACTTTCACTCTGTGTATTTGCTTGTAATCTAAAGCAGCGGATGTGAAAGCATGACTTGTAGCACTAGTATTAAAGGATGGAACTCCCTGTGTAGCTGCTATCAGCCGTGGGCAGACCCCATGTGGCTGACATCACCAACAACGGAAAGTTCTCAGTTGACCTCAGACAATCAAACTGATATCATAAAAAATTTGGTGAAAATTTTGTCATCCTACCCACTCATACCAGGAAGAGGGGGTTACACAGGGAATAAATCTGTTTTTAGCAGCACTGCTGGTCTATCAAGTATAGAAAGAACAGATAGGAGTCAAAATCACAGTGGCACTAACTGGATGCCTTTGCTATAATAAAAATTGCAAATGACCTTCTGAGTCTGCTGATATAGGCAAAATAACGTCTGCTAGGAGGCACCCCACCAAGAGAGCAGGCCAGCTCCTTGCAACTGGCCACCTCTTGGTTCCCTGCTGGCATCATGCAGACTCAAGAAGGATGCTTCATCCCAAAAAGTCTTTTTGAAAGTTAATGTGTTATTTTCTCTGCTTGCAAATTTTAAAAAAATGTAACTTAAAATAAATAGAAAGTAGTCAAGTCCACATCACTGTTCTCTGTGCTTTTCAACAAAATCCTGTATTTGGAAGACGTGCTGTACACATCACTTGTCATGCTTGAGTTGGTGAGTTGACCCTGAGCAAGTGAGACTACATGTCAAAAACATTCCCAAATATTTGCTGTGGTTACAGCTTAGTTTTGGACTTTTCTGACCACATCTTCAAGACTTCGGGGCAGATGTCAGAGCATTAGAGAGCCAGTTGGTTTTGGTGTTAGTCCTAGGAGGAGATTTCGCATAAACTTTACTGCAGTTTTGTTCATGGTGGCTCTGATCTTCCATGCAATTCTGCAACGCCTTTCATATTTGCCACGTGACTGACCTCCTTTGTCTCCCCTGTGCCGTGATGGAGGCGTTATCTCTGAGCAGATCAGTTGTTCCATCCCTCCTCCACGTGGTAAGAAAAAAAAAGAGAAGAAGGCGGTAGCATTTCCTTTTTGTGGAAAACCATACAGAAATGGAAGAAATACGCTGGGAATGTCACAAGATTCTTCTCATCCTGCCCCGTTTTCTTCCCGTAACTGTTTCCTTTGTGTGGTTCAGGGCTTGCCGGGCTGTGGCGATACAGCATCCCATCTGTGGTGACCCCAGGCTTTCACCTTCCTTACAAATCTTCATCTGAAACTCATTGCTTATTGCTGTTTCTGCTTGCTGTGCACTATACAGACTGAAGGAACCAGCTCTTTTTAGGTGCAAAGTAACAGGCCTTGAAATTAACTTTTCAATCAGCAGTAACCATGTAAAAGGTTTAAAAATGTCTTCACTTAATTTTTACACTACTCACTGTGGTACCAAGCACTGCGCTTAGGTGAAATACTAGAAATTCAGTTAAAGCATTACTTGATTTGTTTGATTTTAATACACAAGCTGTGTACGAAACAAACACGTGGGTTCAAACACATTTTACAGGTTTGTTTTTACCCTTTTTCTCCACTCTTATCTGTTAGAACATTTTATGGTAATGTCTTTTTGTCTTTCAGTCTTCCTTTCCCATGCCACGTGTGCCCTCCCCTAAATATTTCTGGCCATAATAAGAATGTGTGATTATAAGAGATAAGATAGCTCTAATGGCACACTGACAGAGCATGAATATTGGGACAGATAAATCAGTGATTATTTGATATAGCAGCTCCTGCCCTTAAATTTTGTACTGTAACTATTCATTCATTTTTTCCTCTTCCTAAGTTTGTGCTTGTTCCCATTTTCTGATGCTTGACGTCTCTTGATTCTGTAGGTTATCAGGGAAGATGGCACATGGATTTTCCCACTCTGTGGATCCATGTATTCCTTCACCTCTCACATGTGGGCTTCCTTGTCTACCGCTTGCTGCTGGTTAGACAATCTGTTAGTGAAAGATCAGCCTGCTTATGGAGTTTGAAGCTAAATAGCAAAATCTTCATTTAGTGGAGAGCCGCAAGACAAGCTCCCATAGCTCAGGGACCTGAGGATTAAGGACTTCTGGAAATAGTTTAGAAGTGTCAGTTGGGGATGAAATGCTTGGAGCCCATCTCTTCCATTGCAGGCATTGCTGAGCATCCAGTTATGCTGGATCCAGAAAGTACCAACAATTTCACTCCTCTCGTTTGCTGGCAGTTTTTAAAATACAGGAGAGTGTTGTCTCATGGTGCTAGCTCTGTGCAGCAGAGTTGGGTAACTGGAGAAAACAGGAAGGAAAACATTGCACCAACATTAGCAAGCTATAAATTATGGGAAGGAACGTGGGAAGAGATGGAACCAGTGTGTGCTATTTGGACTTACCTCACTCTGTCACCCTTCTGCTCTCCCATCGTGGCAAGGAATTGGCAGAACCTAAGAGATGAGATGCATTCTGGTAACTTGGATGTCTACTGTCATTTGTATTTGTATCCCCCCATCTTAAGGGACACACACTTACTTCCATCCAGCTTGCTACCTTTCTCAGAAGTTAACCTGGGGAGTGGAGGTCCTGTTCTGTGTGCCAGCAGTCTGGCATAGGACTGGGAGTTGTTTCTTCAGCCAATTCCACGTGAAGACGTCGTGTCCTCTCCTACCACTTTGCACCCTGCAGAGAGTTTGTGCTCTCTATATGGCTCGTGGTGAGAAGGTCCCCAAACGGGACCATTCTGCTGTAAATAGTTGTGACAAGGGAAAAATGAGATGACCAAGCCTGGAGCTGTACAATATTTCTGTAACGTTCTTAGACCCACGGGCCAGACTGAAGCACGTTATCTGCTGAAAGGATATATAAGGAGCAGACGTAGCACTGCTTTCAAGCTCCATCAATGCAGTTCCTTCCCTTCAGGAGTTGACAGTGGGCCCTAAAACAAAGTTCTGGAAGATAAAAATGTCTCCTTCCTCAGTTTGTGCTCTACATTAGGTTTTCTTTTCCCCTTGCATAACGTGCTTTTGACTCAGTCGCTAGCTGCTCGAGTCCTTCTCTGCTGTGGGATCCGTTTTCTGGAGCTTGAGATCTAGGCTGTGTCTGTGCCTGGGCGGGTGGAGAGGAGCCTCGTGAATGAGCTGCCTTGCACCAGCCTGCACCTTGGTGAAACAAGGGTAAAACATTGCTGCGCCTCACTGGTGACAGCAGTTGTATAACTCCCAGCTCAGTGAAATCTGGGTCTTTTGGACTAACACAGACTTCTAAAGTCAGTCCTAACTGCGTGCTTGTTCCTGTCAGACGTGCAAGTTAACTGAATTTCCAAAACATCAACAAGGGAATAAGCTTCCAGGAGGTGTGACTGTGTATGTATTATGGTTACAATGTCTGTGTAACAGAAGTAGGATCTGTGAGTTTGTGGTGCTCCTATCTAAAGCTGTTTGTATTTACATTCTGGAGTTAGTAGAGTATGAGTTAGAAGTTTAATTACCGTGTGTACTTTGAGTATTGTTAGCGCCAGTACGAGCAGTGTGATACAAGATGACCAGGCAAGTGGAATGAAAATTGGTTCCACAGCGTATGTAAAAACATGTGTTTGGAGCAATCAGTGGAACATGCTGTGACATGCTGCCTGTGCCGTGGTCACCTGAAGATGCTCTGGTGCCCGAGGTTAACATTAGAAAAGGATTCTTTTATTATTGTATATATACATGTATTTGCTGTTTTGGTTTTGATCCGAAGCCAAATGTGACTTCTGAACTAGTAAGGGTACTTTGCCATTTCTACTTTTTCACTCTTAAATTTGTTCCCTTTCTTAGTACCTACAAGAATTGGTAACTAACTGGATTTTTCTTCTGGGCTGAATTCTGCAGAGATGGATGTTCCCCCATGTTCTACTTCATAAAAACTGACCTAAAGGGCTGTTAGGGACTTTTTACTAGACACAATGCAGTAGGTGGTTAAGGAACTTCCCACCTTCCTCACTGAAATTTATGAGACATCAGAGTTGTCAAAGTTTTTGTTGATACCCAGCAGTAAAACCATTGTAAGAAACCTAATTAGATCTGTTTCAGACCTGCAGTGACTTTTAGCCAGCAAGTTGCCTTCAGCAGTGGCTGGCATCACGTGCTTCACGAGAAGGTACAAGAAATCCATTGCTGAGAGGTATGCTGTAACCTGTCTGTCACGAAGCCTTTGCTCTGATTCCAAGTTGGTGGAGCCTTCTTTTTAGGTCTTGCAGCACAAGGTTCATCATCCCTACCTGAAATTCTCAGGAATACTAGCACTCCTAGCTATAACTGCTAGAAGAGAGCCAACGTGGTGGCTTTCCACGTGGATGTGGTCCTCTGACGTTTACGTGTTGTAGTGCAGGTAGTGGGAGGTGAAGATCTTTCCATGTGACTTGTAAAGCTCTACTTCATGTATTTTTATCCTTGCTGTTTGCACGTGTCACAGGTTAAGAACAACAGCAACACTCTGAATTCAGTGTCAGTAACTTTTATCAGATCTCTTGGTGGGCTGGTTCCTAATTCAGTTCCTCTCACAGCTCTGCTGTACGTCCTTGTTCTCCTGATACCATGCTGTTCCTCATGCCTCTTCTCTTTGTAGCCATTAGGTTGATTAAACTGCATCAACTCAACTGAGACAGAGTTGCAGAGATGGTAATCTCATTTGTGATACCGTTGGTGTTTCCTGTTCGGTATTGCACAAGGCCTCCAAGCTTGTTTTCAGATTGCAAGCACAGAAGCCTCGTTACCACGTGCCTGAGACCACTCTTCCTGTTGAAAGGGCCTGCCTGTAGGTAGTTCTCACAGAGCCATCAGGTGCTAACAGCTCCAACTCTGCTTAGTGTAGCACCGTGCCTCCTTTAAGAGCTGCACAGTGTGATCACAGTTAGCTTTGGGCCAGTTTTTATCTTTTATCTTTTTTTTAGTAATGTGAATTTTTTGTTTTACTGCTAGTCTTACCTCCTTGCTGATGGATAATGATTCTGTCCAACAACTTATTCCCGCTGTGTTCATGGACATAGTGCAGATGTCTTATTTAAGTATGCAAATTGTCTATTTATTTGCCTATTTATTTATAGACGCTGTCCAGTGACAGCGTTGGTGGACAAGGGAAGAGCAAACGATGCCATCTGCCTTGACTTGTGCAAAGCCTTTGATACAGTCCCACGCAGCATCCTTGCCTCTAAATTGGAGAAAAATGGATGTGATGGATGGATTTGGGTGGATAAGGAATTGGCTTGATGGTCACATCCAAAAAGTTGTGGTCAATGGCTCGATGTGCAGGTGGGGATCAGTGATGAGTGGTGTCCCTCAGGAATCTGTATTGAGACTGTGCGTAGCATCTTTGTTAAGGACAGGGACAGTGGGATTGAGTCCACCTGCAGCAAGTTTGCTGCTGACACCAAGCTGTGTGGTGTGGTCAACACGTAGGAGAGAAGGGGTGGCATCCAGAGGGTCCAGAGAGGTGGGCCTGTGCAAACCTCGTGGGGTTCAACAAGGCCAAGCACAAGGTGCTGCACCTGGACTGGGGCAATCCCAAGCACAAATACAGGCTGGGTGGAGAATGGATTGAGAGCAGCCCTGAGGAGAAGGACCTGGGGGTGCTGGTGGATGAGAAGCTCGTCACAAGCCAGCAATGTGCTCTTGCAGCCCAGAAAGCCAGCCATGTCCTGGGCTGCACCAAAAGCAGTGTGGCCAGCAGAGAAGGGAGGGGATTCTGCCCCTCCACTCTGCTCTCGTGAGACCCCACCCGGAGCCCTGCATTCAGCTCTGGGGCCCCCAGCACCAGAAGGACACGGATGTATTAGAACAAGTCCAGAGGAGGTCCATGAGGATGATCAGAGGGCTGGAGCACCTCTCCTACAAAGACAGGCTGAGGGAGTTGGGGTTCTTCAGCCTGGAGAAGAGAAGGTCCCAGGGAGACCTTACAGCAGCCTTCCAGTACATAAAGGAGTCTACAGGAAAGCTGGGGAGGGACTCTGTCAGGGGGTGTAGTGATGGGACAAGAGGGACTGGTTTTAAACTAAGAGGGTAGATTTAGGTTAGATATAAAGAAGAAATTCTTTATTATGACTGTGGTTAGATACTGAAACAGGCTGCCCCTCTCCCCCCCCCCCAATCCCTGGAGGTGCTCAAGGCCAGGCTGGATGGGGCTTTGGGCATCCTGGTCCGGTGGGAGGTGTCCCTGCCCATGGCAGGGGGGGTTGGAACTAGATGGGCTTTCAGGTCCCTTCCAACCCAAACTATTCGATGATTCCCTGATTCTGTGAAATCACAAAACTTTCTTCATTCTTAATATATATATATAATTTGTGGGTGTTTTTCTTCTCGCTAGTATCTTGACAAATGAAGATGTTTGCAACCATGCAGAAAGCCAATCTGGATGTTAGTCACATTGTTCATGTTATGGACCAGCAAAGGCAGCTCCTGCTCTACCTGTCAGTGCGTGGCACTAAATGATGTAGGTGAGACTAAGCTCGTGGAGGATGGTGCACTGGGACACTGAGTGCAAGGACTGTTTCTCTGGTCTTGCATGTGAGCAAGGAGTTTCCCAGTCACTATTGTTCTTTGGTGCCCTGGGACACTGGGCTAGCCCTGTAGGAAAACCATATCCTTCGCTGTCAGCAAAGTCTGCTTCTCACGCAAGAGCAACAAATCAGGCAAGGGAGTGTTTCCCTTCCATCTCTGTGGGTAGCTTTCCCTGCATCTGCAGAATTTCTCTGGTGTTAGAGGTTAGATAATTAAATTCCAACTTCCTAGCCCATAGCTAAAGAAATACAGATGCTTACATCTCACTTTAAAGTAAGAGTATGTAGGGAGTAGATAGTTAGAAGATGGAAAAAATTTTGTGCGGCTCTGTTGCTGTTTAGAAATGCAGCAGAGAGAGTTTTGTGGTGTCAGCCAGGGCTGCAGGATGCTTCTTGTCAAATGGCTGGAAGCCCCCTCTCAGGGCACCTGGGTGGGTGTATGTGGGTCTTTGGAAATGCCAGAAAAGCCTCTGACAAAGAAAATTGACTGTCAGTTAAGGAGAAATAGGAACAAATAGACGGAAGTCATATTTTTTTTTCATGGGGTGAGCTGAAATACAAAGAAGTACAAAGAAATACAGAGAAGTACAATGAATTCTCTTACTCACAGGTCTCTTAATTTAGATTTAAATGTGATTTAACAGCAAAGAGGCTTCTAAATCTGAAATTGGGAGGGTTAAAAAAAAAAAAAAAAACAATAGGCCTAACAGGTCTGGGGGACTTCTGGTAAGTGGCGAGGTGAATACATGTATTGGTGAGTCAAAATGCAATGAGTTGGTATTTCTGTTCTAGGTAAACTTGTGAGAGTTTAATATCTATAAACTAAATAGTGAGACTTGGTGGTTAAAATAGCCAGCTGAAGAGGAAATGCACCCACACCTTATTTATAAAGTGTGAGAAATGTGGGAGTACTGAAGAGAGAAGCTTTCATGAGGAAATGGACGCTCAATGGAGATTTGAGAATTAAATTTGGAAGGAAGAAAACAATAAGGAGTACCTTTTCCTGTACTGTTGGTGTTAACTAAAAAAAAAGAGGTTTAGAAGGCATCAACTTGAAAATTAATCACTTTAAAAATAGGTTAGGTTTCAGATGCATGCCTTCCCTTGTGCCCCCTGTTATTTTTATGTTTTACAACCACAATTTCCTCTTTTTTATTTTAATTCTGATATTTTCTCTGCTTGAAATCTTAATGCATCACATACAAAACATTGTAAAAGTACTGACTTTTCAGTTTAGTTTATAATGATTTTAAGAGTTAGTAGTGGTAGTAATATGTACAGGATAACTGTACAAAACAGTTGCTTTTTAGAGGATATAAAGGAGGACTGAATTTGAAACTCGGTATTCTTCTGGGGACATAGGTAAATCTTTTCCCCTTTTTTCCTAATAATAGCTTACACACCTGCAGGTTTCGCTTTGAGTTTCTGGTTTGAATAAATTCGAGGCTATTTCAAAAGAAAGATTTTGCTGGTCCAACATCTTCCTTGAATGGGATGGTTTCCTATAGGATTTGCCTGTTGTTTAGTCTTAGCTGTTCCTGATGTGGCATTGAAAGAACAGCAATGAGGATGGAGAGGAGTCATGAATGGAATGGACCAAAGACAAGAAGAGTGGATGGGACAGGCTTTGGCAGTTCCATCTTTGGGGGATTCATTTTGCTACCTTTTGCTTTTGTAGCTCGACAAAATCCCCAATGAATTTTGAAAGTTCTCAGAGTAGTTTAAGAGATCGTTAAGGGATTGTTCAAAATGTTTTAATGTGAAAATATTTTCCTCATGGGATCTGATGATGTTTGGTTTGATGGTTGTTAACTTTTCTTCCTAAGACCAATCTATAAAAATTCAAGAGAAAAAGATAGGAAGATTGGTATCTTCCTATAGTAGGGAGAATGGCTTGGTGACAACTTGCCTTAATCAGTTGGGTGAGCATGCTGGATGCCTGGTCATGGAAAGTGACACTTGAAAGGGACACTGACACACATCCTTCTCAATACATATGAGAACGATGGGTACAGCTGATCAGATGTCCCCAATAGATAGTTTTGTTCTCCTATATCAGAGAAAACAGGAACATGTTTATTACTTTAGCACGGAGATACTGTCGGTATGAGCTGCAGCTCCATTTTTTGGCATATAGCAAGTCGAGCTTTGCTCTTCCTGATCATATAAGTGGCATTTTGTCTATCCTTTTTATGAAAATTGATTTCTGTGCACCTGGTGTGTAGGAAGCTACTACACAGCTATTGATTCAAATTCCCTAAAGCAACATTCCCTAATTATTTACCCAACCAGGCTACTGCTGAAGTTACAGAAACTGACTTTTATAGAGAAAGCTCTGAGTGATAGGTGTGACGCATACAGAGGGAGTGAGCCATCCAGGGTGGGTTTGTCAGCTGGAAATGAAGCAGCCGAGATGCCTTTAGCTCTTCATTTGCTCAGCCGTGTGTGACGTGCAGGCCCTGTTATGAAACATGGGCATAGCAGCGTTGTCTCCACCATGAGGGTTACATTCAGCCCTCCTGACCACGTTACAACGCCCTCAGCAACATCCTGTTCCCAAATCTTTAAGTCTTGGATTGCCAGGATCTAAGAGAACTGGAGGGAGAGGGGGGGGGAAAAAAAAAGCTCTGTTCCCAGTTGCTTGCACCTTGTTGAGTTATACCAGCTACAAAAACAGTCTAAAGCAGGTAGGGTACACACTGAGCCTGACTGATGGGAGCTGTATGTGCCTGCTCCTAGTGAGTTCTGGTGTCAGTGATAACACAGGAGGTGAGAGGACATGGAAGTGGGGCTGATCTTGCCTATGTAGATGCCTGAAGGATGAAGTTCAAAGGAGGCAGAGCAGCTCAGATTGCTTCACTATTCCACTATTAACTATCATTAAAAACATGCTACCAAATAATTTGCAAACAAGGGATGTTTACTTTAGTGGTTCAGTATAATATTTTATATTGAACTATGGCATTATCATATGACTTTAGAAGTTCTATTAAAGTAAAGACTGAAGAAAATTGTAAAGATTGAAGAACAGGGTAGTTGGTCTTCTTTTCTTGCCAGTCTTTCCAGTCATTAGAGTTGTCCCTGTCCTCTGGTTGTTGTCTTGAATCAAGTTGGTCCTCATCCTGGAAGACACACACAAACTTAGCATATCAATAGTACTACTTGTGTTTAAAGTGTGATCAGTGTCTGAACTTCTTATGCCATCAGTAGGAGTTTGCAGTCCCTTGCAGGCTTGAGGCTCTTAAGAAAATGATGTTTATACATCTTGTCTGCAGCAATATTCCATGTCAGACACCCTTCAACATCACTTCACTCCTTGCAAAGGAACAGATTTATGAGAAGGAGGAAGGGGATTGTTACAGAAGCTGTATCACCCCATTAATGTCATTTGGTGCTGTCCTCACACCATGCCTCTTGTGACAGAAGTCACCATTTACTGCCACACAGGCTGTACATGCTTTCCATGTCCCAGTGCTGTCCCTCAGATGCCTTGACATTGGGTAACTTTAGAGTTCTCTGAGTGTAGTAGAAATAGAAAGAAAACAGGGAAAAATATTGAGACAAGAAGTTGGTTATGTACTAATCATAACCAGGTCCTGAACCAGATAATACCTAGTAAACCTCTGAGATGTACCTCTGGTTGTATCAGCCATCTCAGCCAAAGAAGGAAAGCTTTCAAGACGAAGCATTCAGCTGGAATTTTCTCAACCTCAAACTTTATTTCCCTTTCCATCTCTCACTAGTTAGATTTCTTTGATATTTAAGATACAACCGTGATTTATTTGCTAGTGGCTTCCTCTGAAATGTAACTAATACAAGGACTGAGGTCATTGGAACTCATGAGTGTAGAGCCAGAGCATACGCTTAAGCATGTATAGGACTGAGCTTCTGATCCGTCAGTCATTTCTAAACTATGGATGGAGGTTTCTGCAAGTTGCCAACAGCTGTTTTAAACTGGGAAAGAATTGTAAAATAATATCACGTATCCTCTTTTTGACTATTGCTGCCTTTGAAATGAACTCATAATTTGTTGTCGGTGTTGTTTTTTTTTTCTTTCAGATGGAGCAAACATGCGATGATATAGATGAAATGTTCAGCAATTTACTTGGGGAGATGGACATGCTGACCCAGGTAAATCTTTTCTTTCCAAGCAAGATTAGAAAAAGAGTGGTTATATATTAGAGAAAAGGGGCAACTTTCAACATTTTTCATGTTCTTTCACTCTGAATACACACACACCTAAATTCTTCTGAAAAACTTCCAACTAAATTTTTCTGACTGATGTTTAAACCACGTGGCCTGAAGAACATGGTAATATCAATGCAAGCTAGATTGTTAGAGAGCGCTAACTGCTTATGAAAGATGCTTTCTCCCCGGAAAAAATAAAATAAAATAAGCAGTTTATATTCTTCTTGGACTCAGTCCCACGAAGTTGAAAGATTCCATCAAAACAGGAAGAGTTTGAGTCTGAATTTTCAGGTATGAATGCCTTGCATACATGGGTAAATGAGATGTAGCCTGAGTGTCAGTCAGATGTAAGCTTTGGAACTAAACCCAACATTTTATATTATCTTGAATGTATGAATATAGCAATAACAGGCATCTTTAGATATGCCAAAATATTAAGTTACAGCTAGAGTGCAATTCAAGAATTTATAGAGATGTTATTGCCAGCACAGAATACAAACTTGAGAGGAAACTATAAAACAGCAGGAGCCTATTTCTAAAGCCACAGTTACAGAATACTACATGCAAAACCTGATAAAGGGTAATTTTTGTTTCTAAATAAAACCATGAACTTAGTAAATTTGTTGTATACTAGTATATGCCTGTTAGAAGACACTTAAGCTATCGCTTGGGTTCTGTGTGAGTTTGACTACTTACAGCATCTGTTTTGAGGGGTCTTTCATTTTGGTGAATCCCAGTGCTTGCCAAATTAAATACCAATAATTCTGAGCCACGTAATGGGGATTGTGCTTAAACATTTGAGGTTGTGTGAAAACCAAGATTTCATATTACAGTCTTAGCTGTCAAATCCCAACACTTTGCCCCTCGGTAGCCTTTCTCCTTCTCAAGAGCTTTTTATACACGTAGTTGTGCAGCAGCTCCCCCCCATACCCCCTGCTCCTGCGTGGGCTCTTCTCCATGGGCTGCAGCTCCAGGCTGGGGCCTGCTCCTATGGGAGCTCTCCATGGGCCACAGCCTCCTCCAGGCCACGTCCACCTGCTCCACCAGGGGCTCCTC
The DNA here is from genome assembly GCF_963932015.1 of Anas acuta. Lineage (NCBI taxonomy): Eukaryota > Metazoa > Chordata > Aves > Anseriformes > Anatidae > Anas > Anas acuta. Next base: position 17,638,507 of record NC_088980.1, on the reverse strand, counting down.
CACCCATGGGGGGGCTGCAGCGTGGAGATCTGCTCCATGTGGGACCCATGGGCTGCAGGGGGACAGCCTGCTCCACCAGGGGCCTCTCCACAGGCCGCAGGGGAACAGGAGCACCTCCTGCCCTCCTGCTGCACTCATCATGTTGGGGGTGGCAGAGCTGGTTCTCACTCCCCTCTCCCAGCTGCTGTTGTGCAGCAAGTTTTTTTCCCTTCCTTCAATCTGCTCTCCCAGAGGCCCACCCAGTGTTGCTCCCTGGCTCAGCTCTGGCCAGCAGCAGTTCCCTTTTGGAGCCGGCTGGAGCTGGCTCTGCTCTGACACGGGGCACCTGCTGGGCTCTGCTCACAGAGGCCACCCCTGTAGCCCCCTGCTTCCAAGCCCTTGCCACATAAACCTTGCATCTGTTAATTCCTTTATATTCTTGATTTCCTAAGCCAGTTTCTGAAGGTTTTTTTACCCACTTTTTACCACTCCAATCGTCTGTTCGTAAATGTGAATGATAGAAACATGTAGTGATGCCTTTACATTGTATGAAGAGTCCGAAAACTGAATGCAAATTTAGAATTACACTTTTCTGCTGTTTTTATGTACTTTGCTTTATTTTTTTAGCATTTCAGTTGTTAGCTCTTTAATTTCCATTTCTTTGTGCTTTCTCAGTTTTCATTTTTCATTCCGCACTTTTATGGCCATTATGAGATGTTACAACTTCTTGTTCAATTACTGATTAGAGTTTTTCCTTTATATTCTTAAAGTCTGATTAATCAATACACTTTAAGCTCTTCATTTTTCTTATCTTCTTATTTTCTCCATCATTGTGAAACTCATATTAGCTTCGTTTCTCCTCTCCCACTAGTTATTCCAAGTTACTTTATATGAGAGTAAGCATTAACACAGAAGCTGTGTTAAAGTTGTCACTGCTTTGGTTTCCAGCTCTGTACAACCTCAGAAGAAACCAACATCTCTTGGGTGGGTAATAGTTGAAAGGAGTTGCCAAGAAAAACATTTGCATTAGCTTTCCTGAAAAATGCCTGTCAGTTTCAGGCAACTTTGTGCAATGTAAATGCCTCTGCTACAAGTTAACAGAGAACAAAATGTCATACTGTTGCACCTGAAGACCAACATCTCACATGAATTTATGAACAAGGGTATACAGCTTGTAGGATGAATGAAGTAATCCTTCCATTCTGTGTAGCATTGCCACAACCTCAGCTGGGAAATTTTGTCCAGTGTTAGCACCGTGTTTTGAAGAGAAGGAAGGTTGGCTGGAGAAAATCCAGAAGAAAGCAGTGGGAATGATGAGAAAAAGAAACATGACCTATGAGAAAAGATTGCGTGGAGGTTGTTTAGTCTAGGGAGGAGGCTGATAACAATCTTAAAGTACATAAAAGGCAGCTTCAGAGTAGAAAGGAGTACTTGGTTCCCCATGTCCACAGAGAATAGTGCAATGGGGAATGGCCTTCAGCTGCTGCAAAGGAAGTTTAGGTTAAGCAGCAGAAGAAAGGTTTGATGGCAGGGATAGCAATCTACACGGTGAAGCACTGGAGCAGATTGCCAGATGCTGGAATTTATCTGATTGCAAACTTTTAAAAAGGGGTTAGCTATACATTTGTCAGATACAACCCAGGTATAACTTACTTGTAGTAGGACAGGTCTAGACAACCCCTTGAAATTCCTTCCAGCCTTGTCTATGCTGTTTGCTTATTAGAGCTATCACCTTTCTCGCTGGGGAATAGAAGTGGAATTTATCTGCCCTTTATGCACTTTTCCTAACTGAGGAAGCACTGTTTCTCTGCCTGCTTCCTAAACAGCAAGCCACAAAGAAGGAATTCTCTACTTAACTATGCAGATTTGCAGTTTCCATTGAAAATGAGATGTTTTGTGTTTTGTTTTGTTTTGTTTTTCAGGGGGTGGTGGTTGTTTGTTTTTGTTTTTCAAACAACAGGAGAAAACAACAGCAAAGTTACGTTTATACTAGTAAATATACCACTGGAGCACATGGCACTGCATAGCTCAGATCTGTACACATACACAGCTAAACGCTTTCAAAATGTGCACCCCTATTCCTCACCCCCAAAAAACACAGAAACCCTCAAAACCAGTCTGCCTTTATTCAATGTCTCTATTGGAGGCTGAAAGAGTTGGGGTTGTTCAGTCTACAGAAGAGAAGGCCCCAGGGAGACCTTATAGCAGCCTTGTAATATCTAAAGGGGGCCTACAGGAAAGCTGGGGAGGGGCTCTTTAGCAAGGAGCATCATGACAGGACAAGGGGTAATGGCTTTTAACTGAAAGGGTGTTGATTTAGATTAGACATTAGGAAGAAATTAACTATGAGGGTGGTGAGGCCCTGGCACAGGTTTCCCAGAGAAGCTGTGGATGCCCCATCCCTGGAGGTGTTCAAGGCCAGGCTGGATGGGGCTTTGGGCAACCTGGGCTGGTGGGAGGTGTCCCTGCCCATGGCAGGGGGTTGGAACTGGGTGGGCTTTCAGGTCCCTTCCAACCCAACCCATTCGATGAATCTCTGAAACAGCCCAAGCCTCTACTGTTTCCCAAACCATGCCCAGCTGTTCCCTAACAAGAGTTGTCATTGGCCTAAGTCAACATTGTGTTGGGAAGCATGCAAACCATGAAATACCTGGCACAAGATGGTGCTTGAACCCTTGTCCCGGCTCTGTTTAGTTTACCAGTCTAGGCATAATCCCAGAACTAGTGTGTGGCATTCTGCTTCTTGAAGAAGAATTGACTTCATTAGATGCTTTCAGGTAACTGATTGACAAATGGTAACGTCTGTAACAGTAGTTATGTCATTAAACATTTCTTTTTCTTTTACCTTAACAGAGTTTAGGAGTGGAGACTATACAACCGCCATCCCCCAACATGTCTAACAAGGAATGTAGCTTTACAGTGGGCTTTAAGGATTTAAACGGTAAGTAGTGAATGGACTCATTCATGCTTTTTATGCTTTTTTAAAATACCTCACAGCAACAAATGTAAACAAACAAACAAACAAACAACTTCAAATGTTCCTGATCAAAAATATATTTTTTTTTAAAAAAAAGGCAGTTTTGCTGGAGGAGGAGGTATGTGTGTGTCTCAATTTAGTAAACTTCAGAGGAGCCATATTATTTAAAAGGACGTTGTTCAATCTTATACAGAAGTCAGACTTTTTAAGATGTCTGAGTATAAAGGGAAAACAAAAAAGAAGTCCCACAAATTACTTTTTAAAATGCCACCTTTTTACATAAAGTTTTAACATACTAGAAAATGTATAATCATTTATTTTTTTTTTTTTGCCATTGCAAGTACTATCTTCAGCTGCTTTTGCTTTACATTGCTTATTCTCATTCTGGCTTGCACTGTCACTTTTGGATTTGCAGCTGCTTGCTTCCCTGACAACTGAGTCAGGGAATTGATCTGAGTTTATAAAATAATGCTGTTTTTATGTTTTTATGTTGGTGGTATGTTTGCTGGTGGTGTTTTTTTGTTTTGTTTTGTTTCTTGTTACTGGGGGGGGGGGGGGGGGCTGGTTATTTGCATTCCACTGAGCTGGGAAAACCAGTGTTCTTGTCCCAGAATGAATTCACCATTTATCTACCTAATCTCTCTACCAGTAAGGTGATTAGAGGTATGTAAATTGAAGCGGTTACAAGTCAGCTGAAAATAAAAGTTTATGAAAATATACTGTTAGCGTAAGAGGTAAAGCAGAGGAAACTGAGATAGTCTAGTGACATACTCACTTAGTCTGTCGAATGATCTATTTTTTTTTGTTGGACTATATTATCATTTTTTAATATGTAGTTCATAGCTCTCTACCTCTTTCCAAAATTCCACTTAAAAGAATCACAAGTTGAAAAAGCTTTCTTGAGCAAGACTCTTCAAAGAGATTTAAACCACTGAACGCAGTGGTTCTTAAAGAACACTTCTCTTCTAGAAAACTAAATCATCCTACAGGATGTTGTTATACTGGATCTCTTATAGTGTGTCCAGTTCAAACAACCCAAGAAGAAGTTGCATATCAAGTTCCAAACTACAGTATAAGATTTTGCTTTATACTCTGAAAATATTTATATCTGGTTGATAAAATGCTTTTGAAAAAGACAGTCTTGTTTGTTCTTTTGCTTAGAGGATCCTCAAAACCCTGCATATTACATGAGGTATGTCACAGAGGTTGATCATGCAATTACTGATGTGCTGCAAACAATACTGTACAGTTGGCTGTGTTTTAGAACTCTCCAATTCTGATTTCTGCTTCCTCTTAATTTTAGATCTGTAGAACAGTAGTAATATATTAAAATATTCTTGATCCAGATATCAGTTACGTAGTTTGCTGTATATTATACCAAAAATTTGCTGAGCATTCATGTACATATACTTAAGTTAAGATGAATAAATAGTCTAATGGGAGCTACTGGAATTTCATGCATCCATATCACTAAGGATATGCCCATGAACTTTGCTGGATCAGGACCAGATTTCCTAATATCATATGGGCCTGAGACCATATCCCTGAAAGTGAAGCTTCCTGTCCTGTTTAATTTGTATTCGTAGAGTTCCTTGTACTCTAAACTTCAGTATGACCAGATCAATGGCTATTCCTAAAACATGCTTGTTTTCCTGAACACATTTCAAAATTTGTTCCCTTTCCTGTCATCTTTATATCTTACAGTAACCATTAGTGCAAATAATCTTCCGTGTGCTGGAAACAGACTTCTGCATTGCATTTGCTCTGACACATTTTTTGATTTTATTTACAGAATCCCTAAGTGCCCTAGAAGACAAAGACCTGGATGCTTTAATGGCTGATCTTGTAGCAGACATAAATGAAGTTGAACAGAGAACTTTACAAGCCCAGAAAACTTCTTCTGGCAACCAGCAAAGTGTGGTCACTCAGCCTTCAACAGGCTTGGATAGTGACATTTATAGTAAATCAAGTCCCTATGTTACCATCACAGGACGGTTTGGGGATGACTTGCCTCCTCCACCTCCAGTCCCTGATTTAGACCTTCCACCACCACCGCCGCCACCTCCTTCAGAGCCACTCAGCCAGGTAAGTCTGTGTGGAATCTCATTCTAAAATCTTCAGTAGCTCATGTAATTTTACAGGTGGTGTTTGACATAGGAACAATGAGGATATCTAGTGTAGAAACGTCTTGGGCAGGTTCTGCAGTGTTGAAACACTTAGGAATGGTGGACTGAGAGTTTTCTGTTCTAGTGGCCTTAGCAGTTTCTACCAATTCCTTGACCTGTTGCTCATTCCTTTGCCTTTCTAGTTGCCATTTTGACAGCCCAAGTCAGGCATTCATCGCTGGAAATGGTTTACTGTAATGGAAGACATGTTACTATTTTTTTTTTAATAAGCACTGATCAATTAGTACCTTCTTACAGAGAGTTTGGCTTTGGCATCTGTGCAAAGCATGGCCAAGTATCCCACCATTTTGTGAAGATGCCGATTGGTTATTTTCAGCCTACCCTACTACTAATGATGAAGAAGTTCTGTGGATTTTTCCCACATCCATCTCTGGCCTAAATGATTTCCTACAGGAAAAGGAATAGGAATAAATAGGAAAAGCTGTTCAGTTTTGCAAAACTTAGCATTTTCTTGGAGAACAGGTGAAAGGCTGAGCACAAGAACTAGTTCTCTTCTGATCATAGTGCAGAATCACTCTGCTCCTCTTGATCTTGTCATTGAAGTGAAGTAGTGAAGACCATCTGCAATGTGGGACAAAAGCTCTTTGCTTAGCAGTTGCCAAAATTATAAGTAGGTACTATTTATAAATGATTGACTTACTGGTACAGTGAAGAATCAGTTATCACCACCTCCTCCATGTTTGTGCTTCTTGCAAATATGATTTAAGAGCTGAAGTCAAGTGTGGTATGTCTAGCAGGAGCATTGGAAGTTCAGTTCTTTGACGTAAGGTTGTGGAGAGGGAGGTAATGTAAGAAGAATTCTGCCCTGTCAGCCCTCTGGGGAGAGTGTGTTTGTTAGAAGAGTGATGCAGTCCAAAAAATATGAGTCTGAAATGCTGAAAAATCTACAGGTGTCTCTTTGAGTATTAATGTACATAGTGACTATGATGGAGAGGAGTTATTGACATTTACAGAATGGAAAAATTTTAGGGAAGGTGAGAAGAGCTCCGTCTGCCAACGTAGAGTTGTAGTGGTCAGTTTTGCCTAAAACCATAGACACTTCATTGCAGTTTAAAAGCCCACACAAACTGATGATGAATCACCTCAACACCACTGCTGCCTCTGTGTTTAGCATCATATAGCAAACATATTTAGCAAAAGGAACTGAAATTCTGTTAGGAAGAGGACCTTTCTGATCATACAAAAATAGTTCACTGGATAAAGCTTCATCTGGTGTCTAAGACCTCTCAGTGCTCTGTCTGAAGAGTGAAAGTTGTAAACATGTGGGAGGAACTTCACCATTTCTCTGTATTTCAAAGATAATAGTTAACTTCCTATCTTACGGGAAAATCAGCATTTGTAAAAACAGCTAGACTCCTTCAGAAGCTGAAGGGTTTTTTATTTAACTGGTATAATTGATACAGAAGAGATGCTGTAAGATAAGCTCTTTCGATTGACCTACAAACATATCCCCATCTTGGTTTACACTGGTGACCTTTAAGGAAGTATCAAGTTTCTAAATGGTCTGATTTGGAAGCTGAGGAGGTGTGGTCTGGACGAGTAGGTGGTTAGGCGAGCTGAAGAGTGGCTAAGCTGACAGACTCATGGGGTAATAATCAATGTGTTGATGGCTGGTGGTAATAAGTGGGATCACCATTAGGGCTCACATTGTTTAATATTTTCATCTGCGACCTGAATGACGATGTGAAGCATCACCTGCAGATGTGCTGAAGATACTTTTAATTAAGCACACTGACTGGCAGGACGTGACAGTGCAGAGAGACCTTGAAAAACATGAAGACTGGCTCAGCAAAGCCCTCAGAAGGTCAGCAAGGTACAAGGCTCTGCAGCTGGGGTGGAAGAACCCTGTGCGTTTGTAGAGGTTGGGAGGTGGCAGGCTGAGGTCCAGTTGGAAAGGAGCTGGAGTTCTTGTGGCTGCCACATTGAATTGTGGTTCTTGTGGCTGCCACACTGAATGTGGAAACTGAGCTGTGGTGAGAGGAGCATGGCCAGCACGTTGAGGGAGTCATTATTCATTTCTCTTGGCACTGGTGTGAAGCCACACCTGGAATACTGCATCCCATTCTGAGGAGGGGCATCTCCAGCAGAGATGCTGCTGGGCTGGTGGGAATGGAGTGAGGAGGGCTAGCACAGACGGGTGGAGCTGGGCTTGCTTAGTCTGACAGAGGCTACAGAGTGGTTAAGTAACAACCTAAAACATACGAAACTCTTCCATGGTAGTGATAGATTGTATAACAAGGGGTAACAGTTGTTTTGTTGCTTTGTAACTTCAGACAGAACATTAGGAAAACCTTTTTTGTTTCAGGAGCCAGTGTAGCACTGGAACAGGTTGCCCAGAGAGGTCACAGGTTCTCTTTCTCTGGAATTTTTGCCAACATACAAAAAATTACCTATAGGGCTATTACACAAGTTACAGTGTGAGTGATGGAGGTAATAATCATTTAAGATACATATGGAAAGAACTGATTTCATATTATTTCCTGTCTTTGTTAGTGAATATTTGCTTAGAAATGGCATTTCTGCTCAGTAGATGAATTGCAGCTGTAAGTGGAATATCTTTTCTTTGATCAAAATCCACACCTGTTAGTCAGGATTCTTGATAAGTGCTCCTGAGCAAATCAAAGCTGACATTTTGTTTAATACTTCCTTTTTTTCAATAGTCAAATAAGCACAATTTCATTATTCCTATTGCATCTGTGATACTAAGACTCTATTCTCTAACCTTTAACTGTACCAAAATGAAAAGGTACAACATTTCTTTCAAGGAAGCATAGAGCCGTCTCATATGTTTCCATTAACTCTGACATTTATTTTTAAAACTGTCCTTAAGCTAAATAAAGTTTCTACATTTTCTGTGACATTATCTGGATGACTTTTATGTGTTTCTATTTAAAGATACAGAAAATGTGGTGATTATATTGTAGTGGGAGAATGAATCTTTAACCTGTCAAAGAATTTCTTTAAGGGTGATAGAGTTTTGTATCTGGTAGCTTATTTACTTTGTATCATTTCCTTTTTCTACATTGAGAAAGACAAAGGTTATGACAACGTGACAACTGTCAGGAGAGACCTTTGCTGCACAGATTTGTACAATGTGTGAACTCTGTTCAACGTAGGTCACATGCAGGTGAAGCCTGAGTTATAGCTGCCTAAACTTTTCAACAGAAAGTCTGCCTGCAGGACACTCAACCACTTTAGTTAAGATGCTTTTCCTGCTTCTTTCAGAGAAGTGTTTTGAGATGGTAAGACAAAGTCTGAGAGGCTGTGTGCACTTCCCTCTGTAGAACAGCCAACCTTATTGGGAAGCCTTTTCTGTTCAACCACAGAAACTATTTTTGGATTCCTGAAGTTTAGTATGTGAGCTGTAGCAAGGCACATTTCCATACCTGAAGAGGAAGAAAGACATTTGTGAATTGATTGTCTGGCTTGCATTGTGGAGCATTTGACAACAGCAAGGACACTTGAAACCTTCTCTTTCAGGTTGTACATCTCACCTTGTATTTTTGACAACCTGTGGGTTGCTAGTATCCAGGGGAAACGGTGATAAAACAAAAGATGTTTAGTGCAGTGAGAAGTCAGTCAAGACACATAGAAGAGTCCAGTCTTCCTACATTCCTGTATCACTTGAGGGACAGATCATGTAGGAGCTGTATGTCTAGAAAACAGAAGGAAACACTGCACTTGTAACTCAAAGCTTTGTTGAGAGGATCTTAGCTCAAGGAAAGCTGGGGATTCCCTGTAACTATGAAGTTTCCCATGGCAATCCTTATGTTCTGGATATAAATAACAAGAAACAACTCTTTTCAAGTGAATGCAATTTGCTGGCCTTGCTTAAGTCTACCAAATGTCTTGTGTCTTTACAGGAAGAACGAGAGGCACAGGCTAAAGCTGACAAAATTAAACTTGCATTGGAGAAACTGAAGGAAGCCAAAGTTAAAAAGGTGAGCCTTAGAATAGTGAAATGTTACCACAAGAGCTATCATGGCTGTTATCATTATTCTCAATAATAAAGTTCTTACTAAAACATCAGACTTTTTCATGTCTTGTCTTTAACTTGAGACATCAAAAATATTCTGTGGAGCTGTCTTGCCATCTGCCAGTATGGGAGTATCTGTGAGAATGTTACCTCTGAGGGACTTACTTCTAAGAGGATCGAGAAGGTTGGTCCTCTTCTTCCCCCCTCTCCTCCCCCAGTGTTGGGGCAAAGCCCACTGTCCTGACAGATTGCTTTAGAGAATGTGGAAGGTACATAAAAACATTGCTTACTTGTTCTGTGCTAATTCCAGAAGTATTCAGTTTTACTTCTATAGTGAATATAGATTTATCTAATCCTGATTGAATTAGTGAGGGTCTCCTTGGTAAGTCCTTTCATAGCAGTGCAATAGCGTACAAAGATAAAAGAAATTTTACACCAGTAAAATAGAAGGGCTCCAGCCTGTGTCTGCACGGTGCTGCGGTGCATCATGTAAATATGCCCACTCATCCCAAGTTAGTGTTCCAGCTGAGCTCAACAGAAGCTACAGATGTTCAGTAACTTAGAAAATGGATGTAAGAACTTTCCTTAGACTATATTTGCAGTTCTTTATAGTATTTTACTTTGTCATTTTCTTGTGTGCACCTTTTCAGAGAGGAGCAACGCAATTTCTCATTTAACAAATAGTTCACAATAGGAAGGAATAATGAGTGCCTTTCAGGTTAATTTGGTCAATGTAAGTAACTCATCTATTTGCTTATTAACGATTTCAGGTTAGTCTGGCATGGCAAGATAGCTCCATTCTTTTTCTCATTTAAAACTAAACTACACTTTTCCATATTTCTACCTTTCATTTAGGATGCAGTCTTTTTGTATTGGTTTCCCTATCAAGCGCTTTCCTTAATTGGGTATCTAGTAGATTTAGAGAAGAGATTAGCTTCTGCTTTTCTCCATAGGAGTTTCACCTTTTCTGAAATAATGTACAGGATAAAGCCCAAATTCCTTTTCTGAGAAAAGGTCTTTATTTTGGTGGCAATGTAACGTCACAGCTTCCAATATGTTTTATTCCCTCAATTTACTGTGGGACAGAGTGCTTTTGAATCAGTAATAACCTTCAGCCTTAATTTTTCTTATCTGCGTTAGCAGATTCAGGTTAGCCCTTTACTTGCTTCTGAAATTAACTGCCTCTTCTGTGACTCTGTCCTCAGCTTGTTGTGAAGGTGCACATGTATGATAACAGCACAAAGTCCATAATGGTGGATGAGCGCCAGGTTACACGGGATGTTTTAGACAATCTCTTTGAGAAAACTCATTGTGACTGCAACGTGGACTGGTGTCTATATGAAATGTACCCAGAACTGCAAATTGGTAAGTGGCCTAGCACAAGGGATGTTTTGGGATGTATAACAAATAGATACAGTGCATTCTATGTTACTGGTAGTCTTGAAACACAATTAACGTAATTTCTCCTGTCCATGCATCCAGTGACATTAAACATCCCAGTCTAGAAGCTGAGGGATGCTGTAGGAATGTACTTGGGCATTCTTGATGTGGAATCAATGCTTTCAGTTCTCAGTGGTGCAAGCTGATGTAGGCACCTTGCTCACCACCATTTCCATTATTCAGTTTTATGTAATGTGAAGGGGCCACATTAATTTTATTGTATTTGCCAAGGCACTGACAGACCCGAACACAAAAGTACTCAGTTCTACTCTTTGAAGAGAGGATGCAGTACTGAAGTGCTGTCAGCAGGCTGTTACATACCAGCCAAACAAATGCAGTGATTAAACAAGACTGTCTGAGAAGTATTTCAGTCTTTTGTAATGCGTTTCACTTGTGGTGGTGGTTTTCTTAAGCAAAGTTGTGAACAGGATATTTCTTTTCAGCAGGACTGCAGCTCTGCTGGTGGTACCATATGACTAGGAAGTAACTAGCCCTCCAGGTCCCTAGGAAACAGCTGTGCAAAACTTGTGCATTTTTTGTTAGAACTTACTAAGTTTTGTTTCAAAAATACTTTAAGGCTTAATTAAGGACAGAGTATTCTCTCATTATAAGTTAATTCAGAATATTTTTATTGTCCAGGCTGCAGAGGTATTCACAGCACAAGAAGAAAATTGCCCCAACTTTCTTTCAGGGTAGCATTTGACCTACAGAAACTGGAAAATGTCGAACAGTCTTTAGCATTCTCAGTTTACCGACTCACAACAGAAATGCAAATATGCACAAAATTAAATATCAATATTGCACTTAAAAAGAGCCCCAGCAGTAATTGGCCTGCTAAACTAAAACAAAGAAATGTAAAAATAGCTGGAACAAGCCTGACTGCTCATAAGCAAAGGAGATACTCATCTGCTTCTAAGAGCAGCAGAGAAAGTAACTGCCAATCTGTTCTTTCTACTCCATTAAGATGATACATGAAGCAATATTGCCACGTTCTTTTGTACAAGCTTATCTTAACTGGAATTGGCATTAGACCCTAGAGATGTCACAAATGTCACTTTGAATAGTTTTAGTGTTTTGTTGTCTTCAAAAGTTGCTCTCTCTGGTCTAGTGTGACTTGGACAATCATGTCTGAGTGTTAGGATGACAGCACTTATCTTGATACATATATTTTGATAGCTATATTATTATACGTACATTATGAATTTTAAAAAGAATGTTCTTGGATTTCTTCATATTCTGAATAGACTTTTTTAATTCAGCATCACACAATTAAAACTAGAGGTATCAGGGAGAGCATATGTTACAAATATTGGAGTTAATGGATTATTTATTTTTTTTAAGTAAAAATCAGTTGTGTTACTTTAGTCCCAACTAAATCTGGGTGCTTTGCACTGTATTAATATAGCAAAGAATTGTTCTTGTAATGAGTAAAAACTGTTTCAGAAGTGAGGACAGACTAAGAGTAGAAAAGGAAGTAAATCAGTTGTTTCAGGAAGAAAAGTCTGAAAACTCCTGATGCAGAGGCCTCTCACCAGGTCCCAATGAGCTGGGGATGGAGCCTTTTTGTTTGCAGAAAGGAATTTTGATATGGATGCAAGGGTACATGTTCTTTTGTCTGCTTCCAGTGCACAGCGACATGAAGTTCATTTTGTTCAGAATCATAACAATGTGAACTATTCTTAATTCCTGTCAGGTTATTTCGTGGCAGTTCTAAATAGCTCTATTACTATCAGCATGCTTAGGATACAGGCTTTCTTGCCCTTTATCTTTCTGCTTGCTTTCCATGTTAGAATTCAAAAGAATAAAATCACATTTAAGAAACAAATCTAAGCAACAAATATTTTAGTCTGAAGTGATATTCCAGAAAGTCCAAGTTGTTATCTCCTCTTACACTAGGACAATCAAGGCCATTGAAAAATATAATCATCAAAGACCACTGAAATTGGGGTACAGCTGTTCCCAGGGAACTCAAACTTGAAAATCAGAGCTGGTTGCATTCCTCACCCAGATGCTAAATTTGTAGAAAACTGCAGTTTGGGGCCTTCCAAAATTATCTGTCAAATTGTGCTGAATTCCGTTTCCTTCTAAAGGGGATTTATGTGTCTGTTCAGCCGCTTTATATGAGTGAAACCCCAGAAGGGAGAGATCAAAAGTTACCTAACCTCAGAATAAGTTGGTGGCTTTTCTGGGTGGAGGTTCTGGGTTCAGATCAGATTAGGAAGGGAGAGAGCTGACAGTAGGTCTCCCATCTCTCTGGTGGGTTTAACTGCTTAGATGCTGAGTGAAACAGTAGATTTTCACATTAGTTCATAATCTGTCTTCCTACTTCCTTTGTTTTGCCTTTTCTGTTTTTAAGTGTTTGCCTAAAACTAAACATTTTATTCTCAGTGCATAGAATTCTTCCTGCTGACAAAGAGTAGTTTTTCATTTGTTTCAGTAAGTGAAATGACAAGGATATTTTTTTTTTCCCAATTCAGTAGTCAAAGTGAAAATATATCCCCAGTGATACTGCAAACTGTAAAAAATAAAAGCAATCAAAACAAGAAAGGCATTGAGAAACATGGGTGTAACCATCCACTCCTAGTGGGTCACTGGTTCCAGCCTTTGGTCAACAGCAACCGAGATTCAGGGGGACTCTAAGGGTGTGCCTGAGCTACATAAGGCATCTTCTGTAGCTGATTTGAACTTCAACATGACACTATTTTCATGTGGTTTTGCTCCCTTCTGTGCAAAGGAAAAGAGTGCTGGGCTCTCCAGTTCTGAATGAACATCAGCTAATGATTACATTCCGACAGAGGAATTTCTGCAGCCTCAGGAGAGGGGAGAGTTTGTGTGTCTTACATTACCTTTTTTGTCTCTCCAGAAAGGTTTTTTGAAGACCATGAAAATGTTGTTGAAGTGTTATCAGATTGGACTCGAGACACTGAGAATAAGATTCTATTTTTGGAAAAACGTGAAAAATATGCTTTATTTAAAAATCCCCAGGTAAGCTGACGTGGTAGTTGGATAATTATGTCATTTTATCTGTGCACTGCCTATTACATTTTAAATTTGCTTTCAGCTCTGTCAGCTCTGAATTAGAGAAAGCCAGCTTCATGTCTTCAGGGAAAAAGAATGTTGAATGCAAGGATTTGAAACCCAGTGCTTTCTGTTCTTTGCTGATACTATTGTAAAATCATGTCTGCAGTATATGTGAAACCTCATAAAAAGTATGCTGAGTACTAAAAGTTTATCTGTATTTAATTTAGACTGGGAAGAGGAACTGGAGAAACAGTAACCTTCTGTGTATACTAACTTTGTAAAAAGAGGATCTGTACACTGAGCTGCATTATATTATTTCCCATAGGTGTATTCACGAATCATTTCTTTCTTGTAATATGTGGTTGAAACCATGTTTACAAATACCGTACTACATACAAGTGATGGATTCTGGAGCACTAGGTCTTTTCCCCTTGCCTATTAGTTCATTGAACACCTGGTTTGATCCTGAGGGTAGCAAGAGAAAAATGAGCAATTCAGCATTGCTGAAAAAATGAGTCAAATATATACTTAGGAAGTATTTTTTAGAATAAGCCAATGTTTCAAGTAAATCCTGCAGAGAGGAAATTTCCTTCATTGACATAACAAGTATCCACAGTCAGGGAAAGAAAACTTACCCTGCAGTGTACGTGGTTGAATGTTGATTTTTAATATGGAACAGCAAAGCCAAGTTTGGAAGTAAAACATACATGATGGCTCAGGATGGCATACTTACCCATGCACGTAAACATACTTAACGGCAGAGGTAAAATTGTACCTTTGCCTTGTACACTAGTAGCGTTGTTTGCTGTGGCTTAGGGCAGGGCCTTCTGGGAAAGAAATCTTTTGATGAAGATTCTAGGTATTTTGGTAGCAATGACCTTTAGAAATAAACATGACCTAACCCAAGAACAGAATAAGAGTCTAACTCTGTCCTCCCTGTCGGGGCACACTGAGCTTGACCTGGACATGTGTGTAGTCCTTGACCTCTGCACCTCTGTGATAAGCTGTAAGATGAACAGCCTACGGAAATTGTATCAGTTGTAGCTATCACACTATTGGAGTATTTTGACAGTAATAAAGACTAACCATCTGCCAGGCTCAGTAAATTCAAACACTGTGGGACAGGCAGAACAGTGCAGGCATACAGAAGTACAGAATAGTTCATTTGGAAGGGACAATCAGAGATCTAGTCCATCTGTCTGACCATTTCAGAGCTAACCAAAAGTTAAGCCATATTATTGAGGAAACCAAAAATTAAGCCATATTATTGAGGACAATGTACACAAGTCTCTTGAACACTTATTATATGATTATGTTTGGTATGTAACCTGGAGTGAATCCCTGGAACGGTAAACCAAGTAGAAAATGCTCAGTTGGTGGTAAACAGATATGATAGATGATTATGTAGCAAACTACTTAAGGAAATTATGATATAATTTCTATATCATCTTTTTTATATTTATTTGTTTATGACCAGTGGTGTAATGCATTAGCAGCAGGATTCCTTATTCCTTGTGGTGTTCTTATTTAGTGTTTTTTCTGTCAGAGATTACCTGTGAAGATCTGTAATTTGCAGTATTTTTCTGTAAAAAAGAGACAAATTCCAAATGCAGCCAAATGCCTACAGTTTATTCTTAGATGAAATAGTGATACTAACTTTTAATTACAGAGGTTTGATACAATGAAATTATTTTAAAAATCAAATAATTAAACTGTCCAGAGGCATCGCTAAAACATGAGGACCTCTGGAGAATATCTGTGACCTGTGCTAATATTCATTGTTTCTTTCTGTGAACTGGTCACATATCTGTTATAGATTAAAAACAATCTATAGATTAAATAAACATATTTCCTTTTCTAAGGAGGAATTAAAGTTTGCAGGGCTTATCCACTATGACAGGGTTTATCTATGCTAACAAAGTACTGCCTAGCTAATGCCATTGGCTGTTTTTAAAGACTGTGTCATTGTTGTCATGCTGTCTTCTCTAATATTTATCTGCAGCTTTGTTCCTTAGAACATTATTTGAAGTCTTTGGAACACAATTTGGAAAAAGCATTTTGCAAAATACTCAGGTCTCCCCTTGTTCACCGAGACAGGCACACTTTTGCTCTTTCCTCACAGAGAAATCAGAGTGAGAGACTGTTCTGTGAATGGCCTCGGTGACTCATCCGGAGAGACAGCATCATGAGTCCATGACTAAAGAATGAAACAAAAATGCATACTAGTACGTGTACAGATAAAGACAGCCTTTATAATAGAGGAAGTGTGATGCATTGCCATGCAGTTGAATGATGCTGTGAGTGATGCTGTGCTTGACTTTTGAAAGGGAAGTTTGTCAGGTCTCAATGCTTTTTTTTTTCAAAAAGTTCAAGGAATAATCCCCAGCTAACAGAAACTTTCATGTAGGAGTGTAGGAAATATTTTTACTTCACCTAAACAAGGTTATTTGTAAGGGGCAGCTGAATCTAAACTGCTGACTGTTAAGTGTTGGCCACACCCTTAGACCATTGCATTTGTTTTTTTGGCCTCTTAGTGGTGGTAAAATCCACTGCTTACATGGATTTTGTTTACCTGTGTTTCTCTGTTGCTGATAAAAACAGCCAAGAAAATTTCAAGTGGTCCAGGTGATCAGGTGATACCACAGGACGATTTGGGAAACTAATTGAAATCTGGGTTCAGTAAGTACTTCATGCTTCTGTGCTCTCATTGACAAGCCAAAAGCAAAAGCTTTGTCCTCCAATGGAGAACCCATACGCTGAATTGACTCTTTTTTTCTCCCTAAAAGCAAGAATACTAAGCAGCAGAAGAAGGTGGAGTAAGAACTTGTGATGTCTTTCATAACGGGATATCTATAATGGGTTTCACTCTTGAATATTTATTTTGAAGTCAGTGAAACTGGGCTGGTATCCACCAGGTGACATTTCTTGTTTTAACCACTTCGGCCAGGCTTTATGAACCATGTATTTGGTTCTTATTTTGTTCCCTCCACTGTTACTGTGCGAAGGAAACAGACAGGTGGTAGGGAACCTGACTGTTCAGTGTGCTGGAAAAGGCACAGGGAAAAAGAAGTGAGAAAAGGGAAGTGCTTTTCACTGTGCTCCCAGTGTTTAGTAATCTTAATTTCTTTCTCTGTTACTATATCTCAGAGGATGGTATAATTTCAAGCTGAAGATGTTACTTGGATAAATATTTTTTTTCTTTTTCTATCTTGGGACAGTATCACAAACAGTCTTTATATACTGTTTAAATGTTTTACAGGCAAATTTAATCAGCCTATTAAGTGCTTTGTTGTTAGCTGCATAAGCTCCTTGCTTATGCACGTCTTTCGTTTTTTCCACGTTCCCCACTCCTAAAACACTTTAAAATTATCATCCTCAAGGCATGAAAAATAAGCTGCAGCAATTTATTCAAATACTATAAAACTGAGGAAGCAGAGATCAAAACAATTTTTTCAAAAAAAGCTTTGCCTTTATTTTCTTTATCTTCATTTGTGGTCTCCAGAGCAATTATAAGTATCTTGTAATATTTTTAATGTGCATTTTTTTAGGGGACACATCATGATATGGTTTGCAGATATGACCGCATTCTGGTTTGTTTGTTTTTGTTTTGTTGTGTTTTTCTGCACAAACTATGCTGCATTCTGTACACAGTTGAAATGGGATGCATGTAGCACGTGGGCGTGAGCTGGCCAGTTTTTGATTCATTCCAGGTGCAGTTTAGATGGGGGTAATCAGGCAGTTCTTTGCACGAAGAAGATAAACTCACATCTATCTCACTGCACAGCGTTTGGTCTGCACTGTTATGGACTTTGCAAGTCTGGAAAAACAGTTTCAGGAGAATGAAAGCAAAAATGCAATCTAAGCAGAAGTGAAAGCCAAAGGAGGATGCTGCCTTGAAAACCTATTTTTGCTATGTACTCGGAAGTAGCTGCTGCATTCCCACTTAAATGGAGACATTGCCACTGTCCTGCATGAGTACAGGGAGAAATGCAGGCATAACATCTCTTAAAGCTGTCATACCTATGTGCCAAAACTGCCACTGTGGCTTTGCATTAATCTGACCCAGGCAAAATGGCATGGGAGAGAGCACTGGCTTTGTGTTAGTTTCAGCCGGTCTGGGGTGTGAAGGCGTGGGGAAGAATTCAACAGAAACACTCGGCTGCTCACTTCTGCTGCAAATATTAGGAAAAAATTCTTTACTACAAGGGTGGTCAAACACTGGAAGAGGCTTCTTAAAGAGGTGGTTGATGCCCCATCAGATGCTGACAGTGTTCAAGAGATGTTTGGATTAATGCCCTCAATAACATGCTTTGATTTTTGGTTAGCCCTGGAGTGGTCAGGCAGTTGGACGTGATGGTCTTTGAAAGTCCCTTCCAGCTGAACCATTCAATTTTAAACAGCCCAAACAGAATAAACAAAGCAAACCCAATGACAGTGTGCCAGCATACTTTGGTTTGTTAAAATAATCCTTTGTGTTTGCTTTCTTATGTTATCATCATAAGAGGATGAATCTGTCCTGTTAAGTAGGCTCAGCTCTCTATCAAGAGAAAGACAGCATCTTTTGAAGTAAAAAATAGTTCATTCTCAAATCTGTAGACATATGCTGAGAGCTGCCCTGCAGCCACACACATCTTGTCCCATTAAAGACCTGACATCCCAAACCAAACATGCTTTTCCCAGTGGTGTTCTCAGCCCCACAAGATCTTGCCTTTTATCATGACCTTTGACTACTGGACTTGGAATGACCTCTCTTGGACACATGTGGTTGCCTCCCATAGGATGAATGCTTCTGATAAAAATAGGAGACCACACAGTGATAAAACAAGTACAGTGTTCAGTCTGCTCCCCAGGTCTTCAGCCACTGACAAATAATAAGCACCGTAATAATCCCACATTTCAGGGCAGAGATGTAAAGGAGGTAATCAATAATAAATGAAATGTGTGTTGACAGGTGAAAGATGACAGTGTACGTCTGTGTAAATGTGGTTTAGGTGACAGAGCCCTGCTTCCCTAATGAACAAGCTGCCTTGTGAGAGATCCAGCATGGATATCGTTAGAAACTTTCTCTCTTTACCATTGATTATGTCAGCACAGGGTGGTCTGTGTTTCTTCTAAATAAATGCCAGATGCCTGCATGTGATTCAGCTGTAATCAGAGGAGCTTTGTTTTCTTACTATCAGTGCACTGAAGACTGACTGAGACAGATGAATGCTCTCCCCGCCCATAGTAAAGTTGATGACTCGATGCCTTGTTGAGACAGTGACAAGGTGCAGTTACCTTGATAAATCGTCCCTGTGTATAGTAGGGGTTGTACGATGTCTTTATAATGACCTGAAGAAAGAGGCTTTCAGCTTGCAAGTTCTCTCCGCTTCCCATACCCATCCCAAAGTCTGGAGGCCTAACCCAGCCTCACAGTGCCCTCTGAGGTTTCTCTTCATACCTTCCTCAATAAAAAACTGTGTGTGCCAGCATCAAGCCAGCAGTGCTATGGTAAGACCCTGTCTGTCAAAGAGAGCTCTTGCACATGTACAGAGGACTTGGCTGCAGCAGCTCCCAACAGTATCTTTCTTCCAGTAGGTTTTGGACATCATAGGCAAGACATTTTTTTTTTTTTCTTTTTTTCTGCTGTTGATGGTATCTTCTGATGTAGTCATGCAGCTGTGGTCCAAAATATGCTTGCTTACCTTCGTCCATGGATTCAAAATGTGCCTAGGTAGTCTGGAGCCATATAAGTGCTACTTCATAACCTACAGAAAAAAATGGAGCTGTATTTCCTAGACTAACTCATATTGAGTGTTCAAGTTTCTTTTCTGATGTTCATACCACAGACATCAGCATAGGCCAAATTGCAACATGGCTGTGGTTTTGATATCCCCTGCCTGACTTAATGTGAACTTTTAATAAAGCATTTCTTTTTTAAGAACTGCCTTTGAGATCATCCACACCTCTTCCTCTCTTGGTGCCCCTCCAAAAGCCATCTGCTATGAGGCTTGCTTTCTGGCAGACCGTTCTTCACAGCATTGCTTGAAAAAGAAGATGTGGTTGTTTGAAAAGGCAGATAAATCTTGTCACTGTAAACATGTTATGATGGTAGGGTAGGTTTGCTACTTGTCTGTGTATTTCTTATTGTGTGGGAACAGCATGTTCCTTCATGTATATGTTTCTCCTTTGTTTTTCAGTAACGCTTTGCATTTGTGTTGTAGTTTACTCTTTGTTGATTTCTAGCCATGTAAATACATTGCCACATTCTCATAATCTTGAGACGTGTATCTCACTGAAAAAATGGTGGGGAGAGAAAAGAAGTCTGACAGATTCTTGGTTGTTCAGCATTTCTATATTGCTGCAGAATTACAAAGTTAGGAGTCATTTTTAAATAGCTTTCAAAAATTTGTGGTGTTTTATTCTTTTATCTGTCTCCTTGGGGAAAAAAAAAAAAAAAAAAAGATTGTTTTATGCCCTTTGTCCTGCAAACTTAACTTTTTGGTTATTTTCAGGGAAATCAAGACTGTGCATGTGAATAAGACTGTCACATGCACGTGAGGTGACTGTCACAATCACATGAGGTGATTTTCAAATCCAAGCTCCTGTTCTTTCTGTACTTTTGCTTAGAAGGTGATAAAACACAAGCACTTTGAGCGTTATCATTCTGACTTCAGGCCCATGGATCCAGGCTTTGCTTGATGCATGGCTTAACTCCATGATCCATCTGCCTGCTTCATTCACAACTACCCCACCATCTGCAGGCAGCCAGGGGCTCTGCCATGCTTGCTGTTGAGCAAAGCCACTGGATGTGCTGTGGCATGCAAAGCCTAGCATTCTCCAGAGCTACCTTCCCAAAGTTTGAAGTTCTGCCTTGTACAATGCAATTGGATGCAAAATTATTCTGCTGTTTACCAGTGGGTGAATTTATTTTTGCTGGTAACTGCGCGTGAGGTGCTGTGCTTCCTTGTTTGCAGGGGCAGGATGGCACTGGGTCCTCTGAGGGCAGCTGCAGCTTCACGTAGCCACTGTCACAGAGGTGGAGGGCTAGTTTCAAAGTGTAGGTTTGTGTTTCAGTGGTCTGGAGAGCTTGTGCCAAGATAACATGATAATCATTACGTACGCTGTTTTCTTCTTGATTTTTGAATAGCTTTTCCATTGTTTCAAAAACCCTGCAGGACATGAGCAGGGGGATTAAAAGTAGAAAGTAGTAATTTTTGATAAACACTTTGCATATAAATACTTATTAAAAATGAAGAGCTGAGTCTATTGAGTGCTAGATATGAAGCATGCAAATTATCAAATTGGGTTTTTAGGAAAAATGCTTTCTAACCTTTTGGTGTTGCATTTTCTTCATCTTATATCATCACGCAAAATATTATGTTCTCTGCTACCATAATAATATAGGAAACGGTGAAAATGGGAATGATAAAATCAAACCCATTGATCCAGAGAAAGAGCCAAAGGTGTTTTTAAATTTTGGGAGGCTGTAAATACATAGCCAAAAGTAATTTTGAATTACTTTTCTATTATATTCGAAATGAAGAATCAAAACTCATCAGTAAGCAAAGGTGACAGACGTTTTCTATAAGAATTCATATGCAACTGCTTCCTACATTTGTTAGCATGCATACTCAGTATCAGAAGACTGAATAACTATTGAATGAGTTTGTAGTGATCTAGTTACTTGTTGTATTGCTATCTTTATAAACAACATCCATTTCTTTTGTGTCTTAATCAGAATTTCTACCTGGCCAACAAAGGGAAGAATGAAAGCAAAGAAATGAACGATAAAAACAAAGAGGCCTTACTGGAGGTAAGCCAGCTTTCTAGGTTGAAGTTGTAACTGTCACCAAAACTCTGCCACCGTCTGCATCTGCTCTGTAACAACAGGGTTCAGTTCTTTGTGGGCAGAAGTGCAACAACAGGAAGTTCTGTGATGGTTGCTAACAGCAGCTTTGTGTCTAAGGTTTAACATTTGGCTTTTCCTCTGCATCTGCTGCTCACCACTAAAAATGCAGGGTTTGTACCCTATCAGAAATTAAATGATGGAGAATGGGTTTATTGTTACAGACTGCAATGTGAAGAAATGTTTGTGCTTAGCGTTTCTACAAAGGATAATAACACGTTACCAATCAAGGCAATGCTGTGCAAACACAAATATAAGAAACAACTGTGCCACACCCTTAGGTCAGCTTTTGTGACTTTGTATTAGGAAGACTGATCAGTAGCAAACAATTCTATTTTGTGTTAGAAACTATTTCTCACTACCTCAAATCATTAGCTGTACTGCAACAGAAAAAGAACCTTTGCACTTTTTCAGGAAGTCTGTGTAGCCTCTTGCCTTTCCTGCTAAAGTTTTACTTCAGCTGTATGATTTGTGAGAGAAAAATCCAGAGTTATGTTGAAGTTTTGTGAAAGATTATCACAGTTTTCCTGGAAAGCATTTTGGTAAAAGATCAGGAAAGGAATACCTTCCTTGGGTGCCTGAGGATTCCTATTTTAAAATCACTGCATCATCACGAAGGCAATAGATGTTAACCAGCAGAAGTCCTGGTAAATTCTAAACCAAAATATTAAGTGTACAAGAGTGTTGGCATTAAAAATTGCCCATCATCAGGTCCTTCAAGCAAACAGTGAAGTATATTTGTTTAAAGAGTGTTGCAAATGCTAGCATGTATTTAGAAGTGAAAGTGATGATTAAGGGGGATTTTTCTTCTAAGCCATCTCTAAAGATTCTCTCTACAGAACCTATACATACAGCAACAGAGAAAAAGCAACAGCAGCAATATCAAGCATTCTGTTTTATTGCCTTCATTGGGTGAATCTATATCTATTTAAAACTTTTTGTATTTTTTTTTCCTTGACCCTTTAGAGAATGGAGGGTTTGCAAGCCTTCTTTTCCAGTGTGAGCATCCAGCTTGCATGTCTGAGTTACCACATTAGCTTGGAAAAGTTTCCTTTGCCTATCTAAGGTGTTTATCCCCCTGGTAACTGCATTCCTCATGTTAATGTGTTTACTATCACAGGAAATGTCTTTATTTTTCAAGGGAGCATTTTTCTGCTATTTATTAGTAGGGATGTGCTTAAATCTATTTATTCTGAATTATATTATTTTTGTTGCACAGGAAAGCTTCTGTGGGGCTTCTGTCATTGTGCCAGAGCTTGAAGGAGCCCTTTATTTAAAAGAAGATGGAAAAAAGTCCTGGAAGAGGCGTTATTTTCTTCTACGAGCTTCTGGAATTTATTATGTACCCAAAGGAAAAACCAAGGTCAGGAAGCCTTTATTCCTACTTTTAGGAATAAAACAATTCATGGAGGTGAAAGTGAAGAACTCCCAAGGCGACATATTAAGAGCACTGCCTGACATATCTGAGAGTGTGGCTTTTTTGCTGGTTTTTGTTTGTTTGTTTTGCTTTTTAACTTTGTCTGCACCACTTGTGCAAATATTAGAATGTAGTCACTGAATCCTGTCACGTTTCCCTCCTTTTGATTTCCATGGAGAGATAAAAGCATTAAAGAAATTTCACTCCTCCGGAAATCAGTAGGGGGAAGAAAAACAGCACAGCATCTTTCAGTTGGTGTTATGTTGCTAAAGTACTTCACTGTTATATGGGTTCCCTGTGGAAGTATATTTAAAAAAAACTCTGAAGTAAACTAATTTCTGATCACAAAAAATGCACAATCTGACTTTGTTGAATGCTAACTTCCTGTGCCAATAACCAGCATGCAGAAATGGCATGTTTTTTTTTCATACAGTGATCTTCATCTAGAGAAAGTGTGGCGCTTTTAAAGTATTTTAAGACTACCCTTTGAGTAGAAAGAAGTGAGACAGAAACATCCATCTGATAGAATCAAATGTACTGACATCTAGTATTGCATAATATTTAGAGTCTGAATTGCCAACACTGGAGAAGCAAAGTGGTCCTGGGTATGTTGCACAAGAGGACAGCTGGCTTCTCATTTCCACAGTGATGAGGGAAAATGGTGGCTTCTGAAACTAGTATTTGTTTGTTTGTTTTTTATATATTTTGAAAACCAATTCTGTTGTCACCTGCAGCTCTGCTAATGCTTCACAATTGAAAATTCTGGTGTTGAGGATGGAGCTTTACTCTTATGATTTGTGTGGTGAAACTTAACTGTTTTGCCATTCCCTGACTAAATTTGCAAAGGAAGAAAAAAAAAAAAAGATAGCTTCTAAAGAAAGTGTCACTGTTCCAGTGACCTGTGTTTATAACCAAATCTCAGTGAAATACAGACCTAGATTATCTTGCTACTTTTACAGCAATTTAATGTGACTTTACCTGACCCTGAGATAACAGTTTTCAGTTCTCCAGTCATCTAGCAAAATCTTGTTAAGTGGAAGGCACTTAACGTAGAAAGAGTATAAGAATAATGAAATGAAAAGTCCATTTGGATACTTTCCTTGTATCTTGCCTCCAAGGATAGCCAGCAGCACAGTGCCTAAGCAGGGCACACGTATACTTACAGATACCCAACCTTTTTTTCATCTTCCAGTGATGCCTGTTTTAGTGACTTTCCTTTATAGTGCAGATGAAGAAAGTGTTTTCCTTTTCCAGATGATGAACTCCAAAAAAGCTGAGGACGTTTAGATGTAGAGCTTAGGGATATGGTTTAGTGGGGACTGTTAGCGTTAGGTCAGAGGTTGGACTCAATGATCTTGAGGTCTCTTCCAACCTAGAAATTCTGTGATTCTGTGATTCTGTGACTGAGCCATACCTTCATCTTGGAACAGTTCTTTTATTTTAACAATTCATTGCCTGCTGATTGTTGCAGCCTTTCTACCACCTTGCCTATAACTGAGCCACTGTTAAAAACTGTACTCAGCCAGTCACTCACAGTGACTTAGGACCTTTACTCAAACTATTTAGGAAAAAGACACAGCTCTTTAAGAAGGTACCACAATCAACTGTTGCTCCTGGTTCTATAACAGCTTCAACAAAAGGTTCCATATGTCCATGACTCAGCCACTGCAGAGAGTATCAAGTCTGTTAGCCCAAATCAATGCTTAATAGTGATTTAAGTTAGTCACTAGACTTGCTATTGGAAGAGCTGAGGCTCAGGTACGTGTCTCTTTGTGGAGACAATAGTCTCTGTTAGGTGAGCAGCATGCATTGAGAGTGCTAAACATCTGAAAACACTGCAAGTGTATTTCATAGAGATTTTCAGTCAAAGCCCTTAAATTAGGAGAGTTCATCCCATGTCAAGGTGGTAAGAAGAGTGTTTGTGCAACTTGCTGCAGTCATTCAGTGTGGGTAGAGTGATCTCTTTCACTGAGGTACAGAAAAAACTATTGGTGGGCAAAACTATCTGCTGCTGCTGCAGTTGGTTTGAAATTCATCATGTAATCATGTTTTCACGTGTTACAAAAAAGCAAAGAAGTCTGGCATACTTTTTGCACTTCATGTTGGCTGTAAAACACAGGGCAAACCTACAAAAATACAGGGACATTTCCAGATGATTTTATACACATGCCTTTAGTGTGTTTTTTTTTTGTTGTTGTAGTTGTTGCTGAACAAACCAGACATCAGTCAGCACTATCATCTTCATTTCTTTCTTCAGTGTTACCCTAATTATACCATTCAGAAACATGTTGTTAATGGAAAGGGCCACAAAATGGCAGAATTGGAATTGCAGATATAAATTTAAAATCTTTCTGTTAATGATGTTGTTTCATCTAGTCATATTAACATTGGAGAAATATTAGCAATAAGTGTCTTTGTGCCTTACACGAAAATTTGTTCTTTCTTAGAAGAAAATAACAACAGCATTCATATTGGTTTTAATTGCCATGACCTGGTTCCTAAAGGGAAAGGAAACCCTTTATTATACTGCATATATTTGAGCATGTTTGGGAACTTGCAGTGTCAGAAGATCTTAGGTTCATATACTCAATGTCAAAATCCCTGAAATGAACTTCAGAAGAGATGGGGGAGAGAGAAGCCAGGTCTACATACCATATGGAGTGTTTCCCCCAAAAATCTTAGTTGCAAACTCAGTTTATAAATGCAGTAGCATAAATAAATCCAACTCAAAGGCATATTGTAGTGAAAGTAGCACTAAGAGTGAAAACAACCTAGAAGAACCATCATATGTGGAAATATATAACCCCATTCTTAGAGGAAATGAGGGGTTGTTTTCATTTTTTTGTTGTTTTGTTTTCACAATTTCCTGATATCTCAGTTTAACCAACAGTGACCATATGACATAGCCATTTCTGCATTTCCACTCAAAGGATTGCAAAAGGTATTGTATGCTTTGTATGCAGAATTCTTCACACGCAAAAAAAAAAAAAAAAAAAAAAAAAAAAAAGTCTGCCAGTAACAGAAACCTTGTTACTTAAGCAACATACTGTGAATAAGTAAATGTTATGATAAACAGAACAAAAATGTTGCCAGGAAATTTGAGAAGATTCCAAGCAAAGCAGATGAAATGTGTGTTCATTTTCTGATGGGAGTTTACATTTGTTACATATATCAAAGAGAGTCAAGCTCCCAATTCAATTTAGAACCCCAGGCCATCATTTTCTAATCAGAATTGCAAGGGTGTGGTTGCAAGGCCTGTATCTTTTTGCAAAAGTTATTTCTTACTATGGTCTCCTCCTTTTTTTTTTTTTTTTTTTATAGCCGTAAGTCAAAATCTCCACACAAAGCAATAAAGCATAACAAAACTAGAAAAACATCAAAATATTACAGTTACATATTATTCCTGATCTGTACTGACATTCTTCCAAATGTTGAAGTACACACACTCTTCTTTCTGTAGTCAACTTTGTAACAGTTAAAAAAAAAAAAAAAAAGTAAAAAACATCAGCACTATACACTTGAAGATACTCCTTTATTGAGTCTCACATCAAAATTTAATTTGTTCTAACAATGCTGTGCTTGGTTTTTGTTTGTAGACATCCCGGGATTTGGCATGCTTCATTCAGTTTGAGAATATGAATGTTTATTACGGTTCTCAACACAAAGTGAAATATAAGGCACCTACAGATCACTGCTTTGTCCTAAAGGTAAGAGAAAATGTACAAGAAAAACATACAAGAAAAATAAGTTCTGCGATTATGATACACAAATTACTGTATATGCAAATGTATTTAAGTTTCAAGGTCCATGGACCCTTACGAGACAGAATACATCCTGCAAAATCATGTTTTCTTCTTTATTTCATTCTTGATTAGCAACATACCTTGAGAATCTTCTGAGCTTACAGGACTGGTAGTCCTATGATGAATATCTACACTGTATCTATAAAGTTTTCTTCAGAACAAGGCCGAGTATGCTTCCAGTGACTCCTTAGGTGACTGGACACATCCAGACAAATGGCACACAAGGCAGCACTTTCATGTCTTTTTTTTTGTTTGTTTTTGCAGTGTAGTCATACCTGTTGAATAGTATGCTGATGCAAAATCTTGCCTGTATTGAGGCAAGACATTTTGTGTGGCATATTTTATTGCACAACTAGTTGTGTCATGAGCGCAAAAGACACTGCTCACACAGTCATTAAATTCTTGTTATGGAAATACGTGTTGCACTGCTGCCACTCCAGGTAATGGCACTGCAGCTAGGCTGGGAATTCCACATTTCTCTCAGGAAAGGAAAAGAATCCCAGGCTCTTCACATAATTCAGGTAGCAGAAATGAAGCTTTGCAGCTTCAGTAGCTAGGCTTTATTTCCAATCTGTCTTTAATACAGGTTTTAGAATACAGTGGGATTACTGCGTACAAGAAAGACAGAAAATAATCTCTCTGATTCTTGTCTATTTAAAAGTCTGTGTTGTAAACAAGATATGAGAAAACAGTATTTTGTCATCTCAGTAAAAGGTACAGGAAGCATTCACATCAGAGGTCACTTATAATACCACATTTCCAGCTGTAGCTGCACACTTACAGCACTCTTTTGTTCAGTTTAAAAATGTCTACTAGCCTAATTTACACATGGCCAAGCAGAAGTGGTTTATAGACTCTGACTTGTTTTCCATAGCAGATGTAACTAATTAGCAGTGCTAAGAAGTTTTAATAGTAAAGTTCTCCATAAAATGCTCGGGGGGGGAGAAGAAACTTCATCCTTTTTTTTTTTTTTTAAATAGATATGATCCTTCTGAATTCAACAGGCGAGCATTATTTCTGAAAAATACAACTCCCAATGGAAAAATTAAAAAAAAGAAGGGGAAATACATTTTCTAAACCATTGAGACCATATGTGTGTGTATATATATCTACCTATCTCAGATCTTGTTACAAGATCCAGTCCAAACCAAATGACTGGTCAGAGGAGTATCTGACTAATTTAATAACAATTACTCAGTTTCTGTTCAGATGAGAATAAGAGCGTGATTTCTGAGGCGTATGTAGCAATGTATTTAACTGTTAACAGTGAGTGGGAAAACTTTCTGGATTTATTCCCATCTTTCGTGAAAAGAGGTATAAATAAGAACTTATCCAAAAAAAAAAAAAAAAAAGGTCAAAAAGTCACCATTAAACTAAAATACTTGCTTTACTAGATGTGTGATGTTAGCACTGTACCCTCAACATGAGATGTGAAGAACAAGATCAAGAGCTCACTAGGGAAAGTTTTATATATAATAGGCCTATAAACATATGAAACATACTCAGCAAAAATGTTTTCTCTGATGCTTCTTAAATGTGTTTGTGGTATGCTAGGATAAACATCATGTTGATGAGATCATTATATCCAAGAAACCCTGCTTTGAGGTGAATAGATTATGTTA
Source organism: Anas acuta (assembly GCF_963932015.1). NCBI lineage: Eukaryota > Metazoa > Chordata > Aves > Anseriformes > Anatidae > Anas > Anas acuta. The sequence goes on along the minus strand of NC_088980.1, from coordinate 17,610,198 downwards.
CACTGATTGTTCTTCATTTTAATTCCCATAAGTCAGCATTTGGTAGATTCCTGACTGGCTCAGCTTCAGACTTGGCTTCTACTACCTTTTGCAGTGGCTGGAGTTGCCAAGGAAGAATAGGGAAGCTTTGGTATCTTCAAATCTTCTGTTGTTTATGGAAACCTCTCACTTGGAGTGGCTTTCTGAAGGTGACGCAGTGGAGATTTTGGTATCTCTTATAATGTCCATGCAGTAGTTCAAGTTCAATATATATCATTTTGAAGGCACGCGGCTGAGATGAGAGCTGCCATATCCTTCTTCTCTTACCTTCAGTCAGAGTTGAGGTTGTAATACATCTTGAGATCTGTAGGCTAAGGGAAAGAACAAAGTTAAATGTTGGTTTCTCTGATTGGATGTTTGGTGGCACACAAGTGTGTGGAGAAGGATGTAAAGCCATTTATTACATTTAGTCACATTTTGTTCCTGCCTGTTTTCACATGGAAGACTCCCAGAAGAAAATATTTCTCTTGCTGGGAGACACTTGTTTGGAAATGTCAAAGGAAAACAAACCATTGTCCTTGAGATATTTCTCATCCTGTTGTATTTTGAGAATAAAGTCTGCAAGATGGAACGACAGTAATTCTGCAGACAGGTGAAGTGAGCAAAAGGCAATAGATTTAACAGGTAAACATTTGTCTTCATTATCCTGGTAACCTGGTGCTTCTGGAGGAATTTGGATGCTCAGCTCAGCTTTCTGAGCATCCTGAGGTGCTCCTTAGGAACGGAGGAACTGCTCCCTCAAAGTGGTGAGCAGTCATCAGCCAAGTTACTTGCTCTGCTGTGTTTCAAATGTCACAGAAAAAAATGCCCAGCTTAGAGGCAAAAGACCAGCTTGTACTTTACAGTGCATGAGAAATACAGGGACTTAGCAGCTTCAGCAGTGTCTTGCTTCTGTGCTAGTCCTGCTGAATTTTAAAGCAGGCATAATTTCCCTGATTTGAGCACTGAGCTGAAAAACTCTCCTATTTACTTCTGACTCTAGTTCTTAAATCAATTGACATCCTTACTTCAAGAAAGGGGGGAATGCTTTTTGTTCCTTCAAAGGGCAGCAAATGGCCAGTGAGATGGTCTGATTTGGAGTTAAATGTGGCTTCATCTTGAAGGAAACATCCTTTTTTTTCCTCCAGTCCCTATTTGAATGTTGAGCCCTCTAAACAAGTAACTAGCCTAAAAACAGTAACATTTGTACCACCTACAAAGGTCCTGTCTCATATTGTCAGGGAGAAAAAACGCAATATTCCTTTCTGCGAACTCCTAACCTGGTCATTTGCACATTTAGGGAGGGAAGAGCCTGCAAGAGACATTTTGAGAATCAGCAGGGCATTTCCGTCATTTTTGCATCTGTCTGCAAGGAATTATCAAGAGTTTGCTGGAAAGAGGAACCCCAGAACTATCGTTAACTGTAACCAGCACTGGTGACTTGGTTTTAGCTAGAATGAGATCTCTCAGGTTGTCTTGACACTGCCCTGAACTATATGAGCTTTTGCCGCAATGTCTCTGGGACATTTCTTCGAACACTGCTTCACCCTGATCTTTCTAAATAGGATGAGGACTTTTTCTCCAGTTTCGTCTCTTAGGCTAACAGTCAGGTGAGGGACTTGCAGAAACGGTGAGCCTTAGTGGTCTTAGTGCCTGCCCCAGCTAACACACAGAGCATGCATACAATGACAAAGCCTGTGAACAGGCGGCTCCTTCTGTCCTGTTGTTTTGTTGGCTTTTTATTGTTTTGTTGGTTGGTTCTTAATGTAGCCATTTAATTTCAACTTCAGTGGTCACACCTGGGTTAATTAGCTGCTGCTGGCTTGGGTACTGATGTTAGTGTAACAACAAGATCATACACATCGCGGATAGGTTGCTTTCATACTTAAGACAGAAGCCAGTGTAGGTTTTGCAGCCTGTGATGTTGGCAGCTGCACTTAGACGATGTATTTTGAAATAGGTCTTACAAGTGTTCTGGGCTGCAGGTCCATTCTGTAGGATGGTGTCTTTATGTACATATATAGGTACACACTATAGCTAGAGTAGTGCGATGAGTTGTGAGTGTTCCTTGCCTACCGTTTTGTCCTGCCACACCAGCACCCTGTTGTATGTATTGTAGCTCAGATCTAAAATGGGGAGGTTTTTGCTTGTTCATTAATAATAATGAGATAACGAGGAAAAGAGCTGTGTGTCAAAACCAACTCAGAAGCACATCGCAGTGTCTGCCAGCAAAAGACAGGACACTTTGCTAAGCTTATTCAGGAGTTTCTTTTCAGGATGATTCAGGAGACAACTGCAGCAACTGAACAAAGCAGCTGCTTCCTCACATCAGCTCCTTTCAGGCAGGGGAAAGCCCAGCTGGGACCAACCGAAATGAGCACAGCTGGCCCGGTGGTGTCAGAGCAGGGTCACCCTTAGCTGACCTGTGCAGCAAACCAGAACAGATGTGGCTGGGTCCAGAGGATGAGAGAGAGTACAGCCTGGCACAGAGGCCCCAGTGGACTTGGTTTTCAGGAATCCTTAGGCTTTGGGGCAACACTAAAGCTTGAAAAACTCTGTTATTTCCCAGTAACTACTTGGGCTGTGGTGAGTTACAACCTTCTTAAATTGAATTGTTCTGTACTGGTGCTGAACAAGCCTTCCTCTCTCAAAGGAGGAACTTAAAAAACTCAAAACAAAAGAAAAGCCCCTCAACGTACTGAAAATAGAGCCCCTGAATAAAATAAGCACTTTGGGAGCATCTACTCCTGCAAGCATGCAGGTTCTTCCTATTTATTTCTCAGCCTAAATGAAACACAAAAATTTAAAGATTCCACCTTTCACTTTGAGATCAGATGAAATGGGTCTTTTCTTAGTAGATACCACTGTATGCAGAAAGGAGGAAAGGAAAGGACAGCCACCTGAGAAGGAAAACCCTCCCTCAAACCTGCAGCTGCCAAGCTCAGAGTTGGCAGAGGAGGCAGGAGAGGGAGGGGAGCAGCACGGCTCCCCCTGCCACCCTGCGGAGACTGCTGGCCTCTCCCAGGTGAGAAGCAGAGAGGAAAGAGAAATCTCTCTGCTTCACAGACAAAGTAATTTCTCATGCTGCACACAGCAAGTGTGCAAGTTGGAGCCATTCGGTTCCTCGCAGTATCCTGTATGCATTTAAAAATGGCAATTTTTATACCTAGACTCCCTATAGGTCTTATCTTTCACCGTCTACTACATTATGTGGGGAATGCCATGGAAATGGATGAGACCTTTTGTGATTTGTTGCATATTCTGAAGCTAAAAGCTTCAAGAAAAAAAAAAAAAAGAGATTCCAGCACGAGGGAATGGCTCTTGCTAGCGACAGCTTTGGCTGCAGCGAGCAGAAATTCAGAACATAACATTTATTTTGTGCATTGTGTGTGTGTGTACGCTAGTCCAGGAGCTGTTTTTGTCATACCATGTTGAAAAATCTTCCAAAGCAGACAAATAGCAAGGTAATCTATATGCAAATTTGCTGGTTTAGTCAGTCTGATGTGCCTGTGACAAAGAGTGAATTTAATTATAGTTTATTGGTGCTGGTTTTGCTTGAGTAATCTGGAGGTAATGGTGCATAATGCTGAATTAATCTAGGATGAAAAAAATTGGTTTCCTGGGGATAAACTGAGACAAAGGCAAATCATCTTCTATTTCCACAGCTGGGTACGTTTTCCTGTACAGTCTAAACAGCTAAGTTTTCCTGGTGCCATTTGGAAACTACCAAATTAAAAATAAATAAATAAATAAAACGATCCAAAGGACTTGGGAAGTAAATTTTCAGGAGGAATAGCTTCTGTTTGCAACAGTGGCATCATTCCAGCAGGTAATTTGATGTTTAGTCACTCCAGTGCTGATTCCCTCCTCCCTCACACCCAGCGTGCTCCGTCGCAGGCTGAGTCACATGTACCGTGCATTGAGCACAATAACAATTAAGAAGGTAGAAGGTGAACATTAGCAGTGGTAGAGATAGAAGATGTGGAACAAATGGTCAGCACGGGAAGCAAGGAGACACAACAGAAAATCGTCTAGTTCTTCATGCGAAAATTTTGAACTGTTAAGTGCGTGTGACTGCTTCAGATACTTCAGAGTAAAATTGATTGTTAAATAAAAAGGCAGTATTTTTTTATTACAGGTGACCCTCAGATACATGGAATTATAGTACACACACACAGTTTTGTAAGATAAATATATAAACAATACGAAGACTAAGACCAGAGGAAGGACCGCGAGAAAAGGGATATAACAGGTTTTGATATTTTTATTTGCTGCATAAAGCAGTACTCTTTGGTTACAATGGCTACACGATGTTTTTAATGAACTAAAAATGTTGTCTCAGTCATTAGAGAAGTGGAAGTCAGAAGAATAATTTCCTTACAGCAGAGAAGTTGATCTTTTATTTTATAAGTCACACAGGTCTTCAAAAGATCAGCTAAACCTGGTGATCTTAATGCAAGGAGTGTGTAACACCAGAAATAGGCCACATTTAACAGCAGACAGCAAATTTGAACCACTTAGCAGTGATTTTTGAAAGGGTGCTGCGTATTAATTCTACTTGCAGCTCTGGGAGTCAGATAAGTCTCAGATTTGCTGAGAATCTAGCTCAAGATAGCACAAGTTCATTGTCAGGAGATAAGCTATCAAATAACATTGACTATTTGGAGGAAATCTAGACAAAACCAAGGCTTTTGATCCAAAGCTAGTTGCTGTTTTTATGCTTCTGGCTATTGTTTCTGCCTCAAAGACTGAGCAATGATCCATATATTTTGGCACAAGAAATCCAATGAGATGCCTGAATAACTTCAGTTCACTTTTCATCTTTGGTGTTGGGAGAAGGTGAAGAAAAAGAACATTTTATTGGGATAATCTCTGATTTCATGCACACGCGACGTGATCGCTTTTAGTCATTTATTTTGGCACAAACCATAGAAACCACATCTTTCAGTTCCCATTTCTTCAGGTTTTCAGTATGTTCTACTTTTTTTTCCCTTAGGCAAAGAGTTTACTTTATATCTGAAAATGTATCTGTGCACAAATATATTTTTTTAAACCTCTTCAGAAAATAAGCTTGTTATATTCAAGAGCTTCTGCTTTCTTTATCTCCAGGCAGTTGATACTTGTAAAAGAGACAGCAGGGCAGAGGAGAGCACCAGGTTCTGTTCCAAAGCTTTTCACTGCTTTCCTGGGGGGAACCTGGCACATCCTTTTGCAGCCTGACATCTGAGGTGCTCAGGCCTTAGTAAGTGACTGGAGAGGTGTCCAACACTTGGAAAAATCAGGCCAGACTTCCACCTGTGTCTGTTTCCCCAGCCATAAAGCAGTGATGATGCTACTAATTTATCATTATTAAGAGCTTTGACATCAACAGAGAAAAAAGTTCACTAGTCAAACTTACTGCATGTCAGCGCACCATGTTGTTTTCCAAGCACTGTACTATGTACATTTCTGTGAGAAAAATGTTGGAGTCCCTTTCTACTTGCTTATTACAACTTTTCATTCAAACCATCTTCTGGGGTGGTCGCTTTTTAAGCAGTTCTCTTTTGTAATTCACTTTGGTGCTGCCTGTGATAAACCTTTCCAGAGGAGATGTTTTCCCTTTGCTGTCAGATGATTGTAGTGACCTTTTCAGCAGACGGCATGCACCACATAACAAAGCAGTTTATCTTCCTTTACATGTGAAATACGTAAGCTGTGGCATCCTGAGGTTAGTTTTCATTTGTCTGGAGGTACAGTATTTCTCACATGACTGTGCCATGATTGATATTGTTATGGCCTCTGCTAGTTTCCCATAGAGGTTATTACAGGGGCTATGAATCTAGTTTAGGAAGAACAGGGATGTGCAGTGACCAGAGCTCCTTACCTCTGTGTACTGTATTAAACAACTGTCCAGAGATGCAGGAGCTGTGAAAGGAGGTAATTGGTTTACATGGATCTTCATACCAGGTTTTCATTCACAGGATGTCCTCATTCTTTGAATTGATTATACTGAGTCAGCATTTTTTTCAACCATCTGATAAATATTGCATGCGACCTGAAGTTTTCAATAGAGATTCGAGTTAGTAAAGGTCAGTGTCAACAGCAGGGAGACTTCTGCCATTTTGTGTTGCCAAATTTCGCTACCCAGTACTTCCCAAGTGAGCGAGCTGCTGGGGTGGGGATGTGTGTGACAGTTCTTGGCTAAAACATCACGCATCCGTGTCCGAAGTTGCATGCTAAAAACACACTACAAAGTGTGTTTTATGAGACATCAGTAAAGTTACACGTAAAAAGAGAGCCGGTGCCGAGAAACCTCTTCTGAGACAGTGAGACCATACAGTTCTCAGCTGATGTTATAATGCTGAGATACAGGCTGCCTGCAAGGCTTTAAGTGTTTAACCTTCTTCATGAGACCTGGGTGTTCAGCAGCTTGCTAGTTTGGACCCTAATTGCCAGAATATACTTGTGATCGCATTTAATCATGGTCACTGATCGGAGTAATTTAATCAAGAAGCTGATTGGGGTAATTTGGAATAGGCCCCCAGTGGTGAATGTCAGTAGTTAAGATGGATTGCCCAGTGGAGATGATAACTAGTAAAGAAATGGGGAAGGAAGTAAATAATCCCATGTGGTTCAGCATAGGACACTCTAGCCTTCTTTTCTTAGTCCCTTGACTTCTCAGAGCAGTGATAACCCCACAGCCTCAAAATACTCACAGACAGGATAAGTGGTGAGGTGAGGAAGATTGCTGATGGTGCTGTTTACTCCAAGCATCAAGGACAAGGGCAGACCAAAGAATTCCAGAAGGACCTTGTGAGACTGAAGTTCTGGACAGGAAGACTGTAAATAGCACAGTCGAGGTATGCACACAATGATGTGCATAGGGACAAAAGCAACCAGAACTTCACCTATGAAATTACTAATCTTGTGGTGACCTGTACCATTCGAGAGCAAGATGCTGCTATCATGGTATTTAACTTGATGAAGGCATCGTTTTGGTGCTCAGTAGTGATTAGATATGTAAATAAACTGTTAGGATGATTAGGAAAGGTGTAGATGATGAAAGAGTGCCATACCGTGGCACAAGTATATGGTTTCCTCTCACCTGTGAAGCTCCAAACCTCTCAGTTCAAAGAGGATATAGTAAACAGTGAGAAGGGTCAGGGAAGAGCAACAAGAATGGGCAAAGGTAAGGAACAACTGAATTGAATGACCGTGTAGGCTAGGAGACTGCAGGCTGGAAAAGAGATGACCTGTGAGGAATGTAATGCATGCCTCTAAGCTCAGAAGTGGCATGGAGAGGTGTGGATAGAGGTCAGGCACTGAGTGTCTCTTCCTAAATGTGAACAATAAATGAAACTAGAAGCAGTCAGGTTCAGGGCAAAAGGAGATGTGTGGCGTGTATGGCAGATCTGGGAAAATCATTGCTAGAAGGTGTTACGGATGCTAAAATTCCATCTGGGCTCAAGAAGAAGCTGAAGAAGCACCTGGAGGAGAAATCCATTGAGGGATCTAAATATGGAGAAACCACCTCCTGCTGAGAAAATCTCCTGATCTGAAAATAGTCGCAGAGAGGGAGAGTCTGGAGAGGGAAGTATCAGATATGCTTGCCTTGTTCATGCTGTTCCGTCATCCATTTATGACCACTGTCAAAGTCAGGATACTGGGCTCAGGGACCTTTGGTCTGGCAGTAGGGATATTCTTGTGAAACTGGGATTTTGGCAGGGTGCCCCGGGGGAGAAGATTGTTAAAATATAGATGTCTATTTTTTTTCTTTTAATGAAAACCTGCTGGTTACATATGGTGCTTGAAAATGAGGGGAGGTACAGAGACCCATTGGCCTGAGTGGTCATGAAAACAGAAGGAAAAAAAATTCTTTTTTATTTCTGAAAGCTTTGGGTGCCCTCTGCTGGGTATAGTGGGACCTTACACAATGGAGCAAAATTGCTAAATACTTGTTAAAAAGTGCTGGAAGAATTGAATTTACCCAGGGTCGCAGTGTCGTTTGCATCTCCTGTTCCTCTGGGCTCTGTTGGTGGCAATGTAACCCAGGTGCATGGGATGGACTGTGCCAGACAGAGAAGTGCCTGCTTACAGTTCCCTTTTAGTGATAGTATTAGGGCTGAGTTCTCTGATGGTTTCACTGCAGCTGATCGTATAATAGAGAAATGTCCTGGCCACACAGTGCAGTAGTGCAGCCTGCTCTTCCCTGGGCACCGTGGGCATGTGCCTAGTGCCCCTCGTCCTCACATGGTATGTGAGGCCATGCTGTGTACTGCTGGGGGAAAAAAAAAAAAATTAAAAATTAAAAGCTGCATCAAGATAAAATGTGTTATATTTAACCAAGATCAGTTCCTTTTTTTGAGTCACCCTGGGGCCTCATACACGGTTGGGTCAGCACACGCCTGGTGTCTGCAGTGCTGAGGCAGGAGCAGGGACCCATGGCTGCGGGGTGAGACCTCTGTCTTCAACTCTGCTTGTGAACCCCTGGCTCACCCGGCCATGGCCAGGGTTTGGTATCAGCAGCGGGGCTGCCCCAGCCACCAGCAGATGTCTGCGAGGAGCCACCCGCCTGCTGCATCAGCACCATCTCAGTGGCTCACCAGCCTGGGACAGCAGCTGCTGGCAGCTCTCAGGGCTGTGGGGGTCCCATGGAGCCCCCCAGGGCCTGCACTGCTCTGCTCCGTGGGCTTAATGATGCATGTATTGACCCGGAGTCCTTGCTGCTAGCTCAGCTTTGGATTTTCTATTGCCCAGGCCAAAAAGGAGAGGTTGGCTCTAGTGAGTCCACAGGGTGTGTTTGGCTGCACTTTCGTGTGTTTGTGAGATTTCACTGACTGTGCACCTGTAATTCATGACAATAGAAATAGAAATGAACGCGTGAATGAGGGAGAAAGAAGCCTTTTCCTTTGGTTTCATTCTTTTCCTTACATATCAGGAGGTGGCAGTATAATGTTCCATCCATGCTACTGAAGACCTGTAGCAGGGGAAGGAAATTCCTTCAGAGTCCTGGAGAGGGTGTTCAGTCCCAGGCAGGCAAGGAAGTAGCATGGTATTTTGTGGACTCGTCACTGCCTATCTCTACTATGTTGAGCAGTTAGGGGAAGAGTTGGTTTTGAATTGTTTCAAAAAGAAGAAAAAAAGGCTTAGAAATTGTGAAAGTTTCTGGTACAAACATATGAGAAATGTTACTTCCGATGGTACGTGGCAATTTTACAAAACTGTTGTCAAACAACAGCAAGAGTAAAGCAGAATCAAAATGTGTATGAAGAAAGCTCTGACCAGGCCCAAAGAAAGGCAGTGAATTTGAAGGAAAAATCTGTTTCAGCTGAGAGGTTATGCTTATCCAAATTTAACATGCTCTTTGAAACTAATTGTGTTCAGCTTTCAGTCTGGATGCCTTACATATGACAAACCACAATGAAAAACATACTCCCTTCCAGCGCTTATACACCGAGTGTTAGACCTTGAACCATGACACTTCTAGACTTCACTGAACTCCAGATCACTATTAGATTTCTGTAGCTTTTGAATTCCTATTACAATGCATTAAAATTACTTCAATCAAATGCTGCCAGTGGTAACACATGTAGTTCATAATCATAATCTTTTTCATATTTTCTTATATTTGTTTTTTGCTGCTTTTTTTTTTCAAGTCATCTTCATGTTAACAGGATGCCCATAGGCAGTGTTCTCACCGAGGTCACTTGTGCAGTATCTTTGCACTCTTGTATTGTGATGTGATGTCTATGTTTGTCTCATACCATGAATTAATATCCTACAGCATCCCCAGATTCAAAAGGAGTCCCAATATATCAAGTACTTATGCTGTGATGATCAAGCAACCCTGCATCAGTGGGTAACGGGAATAAGAATTGCCAAGGTAAGATTAAAAGTAAATTTATTTTAATTATGTTTTCTATGCAGTCCTGTCTACCTCAGGTTACTGACTGTCATCACCTCAGCTGGAGGTACTGTGACAAGAACAGATATGTATATTCATGCTGATCTTACCATACCAAGAAAGAGCAGAAGGGCACGACCAGCATGGGTTTGCTGGATGTTCCTGTACCCCAGTGATCAGTGTGTTTTTCTCATTAACACGAGGGTGAATTCTGTAGCTATAAAACCCCTACTCATAAAACTCACTCTGCAGTTACCTGGTGTCATAATAACAGGCTGTGGCTAAAGTTGTGCAAGCTCTGTTCAGTCCAGGTGTGTCCTTTTTCAAACAGTTCTACCCAAATTGTCTGCCCCACCCTCTTCAAAAAGATCTGGATTCACAGCCTGTTTCTTTTGGCACAGAACATTAAGGAAGGTGGGTTTGTACATAGCCCAGTGTACTGGCTGGCTATACCTGAATACACAGACCTGCTGCTCTTAGGTATATATTATTCTCTGCCAGTTTTGCTGCAGGGTGACGTCTAACAAAGGTGTGGGGTGGAAATAGACTTTTTTTTTTTGGCTTACACTGCTAGAGCTGTTTGCTGTAGAGCCCAGGATCCAGCACCCCAAGTCTCCAGTAATTAAAAAAAAAAAAATCATAAAAATGAAAATGTAATACTTGGAAAGCACTAGAAAAAGATAATCTATTGAATATGGTTGGCTTTAAAGCCAAGTTTCAAGATGTTTACAGATACTGAAATGAACAAAAAACAGGAGAATGGTATCAGTAGGACAGCATTTGGTCACGGGGATGGGGATTCATGTGTTATTGTGCTATTATGGAGATGCTTTCCACCTGGTCCTGTACAGAAACAGGGAAACCACTTGTAGAAAGCTACTTTTTAGCCAAATGAGGCAGATGGTGGTGGAGTCAAAAAAGCTAGCTAAGAGGAAAATGAATGGCTGGCCTATTTCAAGATTAACACCATGTTGTTTTTTTTGTATTGTTTAAATTGTTTTGCAGTATGGCAAGACGTTATATGATAATTACAAATGTGCAGTGAAGAAAGCTGGCTTGTCATCTCGGTGGACAAATCAAGGGACTGTGGAACCAGCTGCCCCCACGGGATCCTTACTAACAGGTACTAAAGCTTTCAGAACAGTTGAAATCACAATTGTTGCCCTCTTCTGTCATCATCAGCATTGCACGTAGTCTTTGTTCAGAAAAATGTCCCACACATTCAGCAAAGTAATGCCTTGTTCTAAACAGACCAGAGTAGCTCTGACCTCTAACCAGCTATCTGCCAAGGCTTTGCTTTAAAGTTTAGATTGAAGAATACAGGCAGCCCTCCAAAGGTCAGTTTAAATCTGCACACTTTAAGAAGGTATTTTTCTGTTGACATCTAAATACAAATCCATTAACCTCCTGCTGCATTTTACAGTCTGATGGTCCATGTCTTGAACTTTCCTATTTGTCCATCTCTAAACTGACAGCATCAGTGCTTATTCTTCCAGCAGGTAGAAGGGATGAGTGGGCTATTCAGAGAACAGTAATTTCAGAAAGGGAGCGTTATAGGGTAAGCCCTTCTCTTTCCTAGCCTTTTGCTCATTTGCAGGGTAGCAGTGTGGGTGTAAGGAAAAGGAGACAGAGGTTAGAAAGAGTTGGGTTCTTCTCTAACTTTACTTTTACAATAGCTTCATCAGATTGCTGTTATCCATCTTATTATTGTACAGATGTGACAAGAATGAGCAAAGAAAAAAATAAATACATTTCCAACTTCTGATGTGTACTGCTATAACTCAAAGTCTTGCAAATACCTTTCCAGGGCTTTAGTTTGCCTTTTCTCAGCACATATAAGAGGATGGTCTTTCTACTAAGCTTTGGAGTGAAATCATGATAATAAATGCTTGTTTAGGGTGGGGAGAAGTAGTAACAAGCTGCCAGTCATGTGCAGGGCTACTTTAATGAGGGTGGATGGGACAGGGTTATGGAGCGTTTTGTGTCCTGATGGCAACAGAGAGGTGGCCAGTGGGGCTTCATGCTGGTGCTGCAGTCTGTACTGGGTAGGGCAGGTTCAAGGACTAATAAAGGACAGGTACTAAATTTGAGATCCTGACTAGAATCCAGGGAAATTGTTTGTGGTCATAAAATATACTGCTAATCTTAACTAATGGGTCCCATTAAATGGTTAAGCAGCCTGGAAAGATTTTAGCCATGTATGTTGTCTCTGTTGAAATGTCTCTGAAGGATCATTAGTGTTCTAACTGGGGCAGGTGATTTTAATTCTTGCTGTCTTGCAGTTGTCAGTACTGCCCTTTATGAAACCTGGGGCCCAACTACAGTATTATAACCTTAACTGACTGACTGTGAGCAGTTGTTGGCTCACATTTTAGAAATGGAACAAATCAGCCATTTGCATAGGCTGATTTCAGTACAAGCTAAATCCTGCTGTTGAAAATTGCAGTCCTGTATGAGCTTAGAAGAGGGCTGTACTCTACCAAATGCTCAGGAAGGCAGGTGGAGCTTCTGTACTCTCGGTTCATACAGCCTGTACTCCCTGGTCACTGCTGCGGCCAGCATTTGTGTGTTCACATTTACCCCAAACTCTACAGTCTGTGGTTCTGACGTGTCCCAAGTGCAAGGTGCCTCTCGGGCACGTTAAGTTGTCTGCATCTCTATCTGTGTCTTTGGACACTCAAACAGCAGCATGTGCTGTGTGCCAGCACAATACCACGATGTTCAGAAGAAGAATGCTGCTTTTTGCAGATGCTCTGTACCTCTAGTAGGCTCTTGGTTTTCTATATTTTGCATTGTATTTGGACTACTTTTTTTTTTTCTTAAGTGTTATTTCATAGTAAAATTTTGGAGAAAGTGACTTGCAAAGAATACTGTAACATTTAAATTAAAAATAAGTCTTGACATAATAATGCACAAACTTACGTATTCGGTTGACTGGAGGTCCTTTAAGTGGCTGACTGTGTACCATATGTACAGGCATGTGGCAGGAGCTGATACAACAACTTGCTTTCAAGTCTTTCATAGCTTATGAAATCCATTAACAGAAGAAGAAAGAGGTTACCATTTATCTGTGTCCCAACTTTCTGGTATATTGTATTTGCCAAGTAGAACACTGTACACTGCAGTATCTAGAGTGGATCTCTCTCTACCCTCTTTCACTATGCTATTAAATTTCAGTGTCACTGAGGGCAACGATGTCCTTGAGCATTGTGGGACCCAAGCTCCTGCTCTGTTATGGACAGCAGATGAGCTGCAGATAGATGGTAACTTGCCCTGAGTGACAGCCTGGCCACAGAACCCAGGGATTTACATCACTCTCTGCTGAGCACTCACAGCCACAAGACTGGTTTAATCTCATTATTAAACTTCCATGTCAGTCCTTCAACAAACACAGGCCGTAGTCTGAATGATCTAAATGGCTTTTAGGATTAAATATGCTGGATTGCTTGTAGGCAAAGACATAAAACACAAGGACTTCAGACCATTTTGAAGCCCTTGTCAGCCCTTAAAGCCTAAATAACCCTACTAAATTCAATACACTGCGGAGTTTGTCTTACTTCGTCATCAGTTGTGAGATTTGCAGGCATGGCAATGAAAAGATTTTATTTTATTTCTTATCATAGTCATGGAATCTCTCTGCTAATCAGAAAAGTATGTGTTAAGATTAAAACCATCTTTGTGCTTAGATTTATATTGCAGGCGGCTAAGGGTTCATTTGTATCCAAAAAGCACAAGTGGAACTTTACAGCATCTCAGAACTGTAAATTATAATGGAGTTAAAGCAGTCGCTGAGGTTTACAAATGTCTGTATCTGGGCACCAAACGCTATCTACTACTTTGACATGTACAGCTTCCAAAAATCCTAGACTAAACTGGAGAGTCAATTTAATCCTCATCAGACTACACAGGGGCTGGGGATTTCTTTCCTAATTAAAACCACAATTTTTTCCTTTGGTTTGACATTCATTTATGCCATTTGACAGTACTGGGCTCTTTGTGTATATCCCTTACAAACACACGAATGGTGAGCAAAAGTTTTGCAGAGCTTTAGCTGAGCCAGCTAGCAGAGTTTTGCTAATCTGAGAATTCAGTGAGCTTCCCGATTCCAGACGAGGGAAAAGGTTCAGAGCTAGTAACTAACTTATGGAAAAAAAAATGGCTCAGCGCATCTGTAGTACTTCAAACCTTCAGCTCTTGTGACTCTTGCTGGTATGAAACTATTGAGCTTTTAGTCTCTAAGCTACATTAAAGGGGAAAATGTGCAATAAAACCTGGGTGTAGTTAATATTACAGTACACCACAAATTTTAAAATGCTGTTAAGAAAGACAGGTATTTAAACAATTCAAGGCCAGAGAGTGATCTTAACTATGCCAGTTTGATTTCTGCATAGCTCCACTACCAAAGGCGGCTCCCCTTCTCTATTCCTGTGTCAGGCTTCACCGTCCCTTTCTGTGATCACCATTTCCAGCAGTCAGAAGAAAAAAATCTTCATTTGTCACCGCCTTTATACACACAATGATAATTTCTGCCCTATGTCTTCATAATTCTACCACTTGCTTTTCCCGTAGGTTTGTCAGCTACAGTCATAGAGTTATGTGGACAGGTATTAGTTTTAATGTGAGGTATTGTGATTGTTTTCCTCAGGTAATGAACTGAATATAGAAAGTCACAAAACAAGCCCAAAGTAGAAAGCAGCCATCCTCATGGATTTTACTGAAGTACTTATAAAACCTGTAGTGAGTGGTGCAAGTTGTGAAGGTTTTTTAATTGCCTCTTTCTTAGTTTGGTATTCCCTGATCTGGTTAACACCACAAAAATGTAACCCTCTTTCCCCTCTCTCCTTGGTATTTGTCACAGGTGCTGTTCAGGCAAATGGACAGATTCCCCAAATTGTTCCTCCATCCCGTGCAGAAGTTGCAGAGACTCAGAAGCAAGTGGATACATCAGAGGCACAGGTCAGCAGATACCAGCAGTGCACTAGCTAAGCGTCACCTTAAAAATCATTTCTTTAAGTTTGGTTCTCTTTACCCACTGTCTTCCCCTCTCAAAGTGCCCGTGTGCTGTTGTGACAAGGATTTGGCTTTTGGACAAAGCAGCTGACTCCTTGCTGGTCCTCCTCATGCTTTACGCTCTGCAAACTGTGGCTGCTACACAAAAGCCTAGGAGCCACAGACAGGACGGGAAGGCACAGCCGTAAACCACTTCCATTCTGCAGAACGAGTAGCTGTGAGTTCATGTAGCAGAAATAGGAACACACCTTCTGGGCTTGTGCCAAAGAGTCTGTGCTGCCAGATTCTGGGTGCCATTTTGTCTCTAACAGAAATCAGGTCGTGCCCCAGTAACACCATGGCTACGTAGTGGTTTCAGTAGGAAACGCTGTGCACAGCTGAAGATGCGTATGTTAGAAAAGGAAGGAAGTGTGAAGAAATAAGGGCAAACATTGTGTTTTTGTTAAACACTAAATGCAGTCCTTTGTTAAGCTCCAAATTTTGCATACCTGCTCCACCTCTGGCTGTAAAAATACCAGTCAGATATGGTGTGAGGACTTCAAAAACATACACATGTCCTACAGAAAAAATAACATTTGTTTGCAACTCATCAGTCGTGTCCCTCCATCTTCCATTAAGAGCACACGACAAGCGAAACTAAATTCCTAGGATTTTTCTTTCACTTGCACTGTGTGTCATACAGTTCCTGTTTCTATCTTTGGGTTTCTCCTTTAAATCCATTTCTCTGCTCTGAACCTGACTTCCTCTGTAATAGATCATGTTCTCAGAGCTCCGCCGATGGTTCCCTCCTCCTGAATGTCTTACTTACTTGCTGCTTTTAGGCAAGGAGAGAGCAAGAGAAGGCGAGCAGGTTATGCTTGGTTAATGGCAAATCTAGTGCTGCTGACTGCAAGGTTGAAGAGCTCTGTTCTCTAACAGAAGCAAGCATGTTGCCTTTCTCATCTCAGAGCTTCTACATACCTGGGACCAAAGGATCAATTTGAAGTCTTCCAGGGTACGCTGGGCTATGGCTAGAGCACTAGGCTTGCTGGATTTAAACTGATAATTCAACATAACTAGAAATTAATCTGTTCAAAAGCTTATGTTTTCAGGAGAACAGACTTCTACACAGGTTTACAAGGATAGATAGCATGTTTGTACAGTAACTGTCAACAGCTACCAGCTGCCACCTTAAAAAAAAAAAAAAAAAAGGAAGAGAAAATTATGCTCAGATATTGCCAGATAGGCTTTATTTATCTTCAGTGTCAACAAGCAAACGCAACATAAAAGAAAACCCACCTGAAATTTTGCCAGGATAAATATAACCGCACTGAACTGCTATCCTACATTTTTTCCTAACTTGTACGATGGATCCTTTGATTATTTTTTTCTTTAAAAAGTTATCAGAATGTTTGAATGTCTACTGACCTTGCTAGCATGGCTAGAACTTAGTGGCCTCAGGGGCTTGTTAGTCATGCTGTACTTTCAGAAGTGAAGGAGGAGTGTGCGTGTGCATTGCCCAGCAGGCAGAAAACACCCTTCTCCCGCCTTGTCAGTGGCCCTCGCCTGTTCACCACCAGAATATCTTTCCTCCGCTGTGCACGTCAGAGTGATGGGCACAGTGACTCCAGGCACAGAAGCTTTAAAATCCCAAATATCTCCACCTTCTTCCTCGCTCGCTGGTGTTGTGTGCGATGAGTTTGGCAGAGATAGGTGACTTCGTTATTTTAGCTTTACCCAGAGTCCCAACAGTCACAGCTAGAATGGGAAATTATGGCAACGAGAGCCAAAACTATATCTGCTTTTTATGTCCTCAAATCTTGTTCAGCACATTTTGGATGTAAAAACACCACAGATTTTTTTTAAGGTCTTCGTGTTCTTAGGAAACAAACAGTGGGATAGGACATCAAGGAAGTATCTTTATATGTCTTACTGACTGCAATTCATTAAAAATTTAAAAGCACTCGTTTTCTGAGGACAGCACTCAGAAAGCACTGTGATACTCTCATCAGGGAGATTTCCACTGTCAAAGCTCTGTGGGCAACTCCAGAAAGAAAACAAAATGCTGCTTGCACACTTCAGGCAAAATGTACTCGCCCTCCTTTCCCAGTCTGTGTGCTGCACGCTGCCGTCTTTTCGCCGTTGTTAGGCAGTGCATTAGTTTACGTGTGCACTGACTGTCTCGTGCTTTTATTCCTTCTGCTTATTAAAGGTTAAGCCAAATGACCTCAGCGCACCTGGCCTGGCACAGCCAGTGTTGAGGCCCCAGAAATACGTGAACAAGAGGAACTCACTGCAGCCTCCTCCTCCGCCTGAGAGGCGGTCATCCGCTATTAACGCCTCGCCCATTCTACCCTCCAAAGTCAAACGAGACAGCGGCATCTTCCTAGCAGACCCCGAAACCTTTCCAGCACCGCCACCTTCCCTGATGGTTGGTTTGCCGCCGCCACCACCACCACCGCCGTCTGATGTCTGTGAACCCCCTCCCGATTTCGTGCCTCCTCCGCCACCTTCTTCCAGCAGCGGCGATGAAGACCTGCCCTTACCCCCCCCACCTCCACCTGTCTCCAGCAAGCCGCCGCCTCTGATGAAGAAACCCGTGCCACTTCCCTCAAAAAGGCATGAAAACGCCGTACAGGATGGAGAGCCCAGATCAGCTGGGCCACCCCCAATTGGGGGTGGAGGCAGGCAAGCAGATTTCATGTCTGACCTCATGAAAGCGCTCGAGAAGAAAAGGGGCAGCAGCTCCTGAACTCTGGGTGCCGGTGGACTACAAGCCATAGCTGCTGTTGTGTCACAGGAGGTTGTGCTGGGTCGGGCCTCACTGGGAGGAATTCGCAGAGTTCCTGCTGGGGGGGGCCCAGAAGCGAGGCGGGGTGCCCTCCGTCCCCTTCGCTGTCCCTACAGTCTGCTCCTTCCTCGCCCCGCACTCCCTTGAACAACCACTGCAGCTGCAGGCCGAGGGAGGAATTTGGCTGCAGAGTCTTGCTTCACTCCATCCAGACAGCCTGGGATGGTGGAGCAGGACTCTCCGGGCTGGCCAGTGGGTCAAACACAGCTGTGGCTGCCTCTTCAGTAGAATTATGGCTAAGGAAACAATACAGCAGCAGTGCCACGTCAATTTTGAGAAGTGGGAAAATGCCTTTTAACAGAACTCCCCCAAGGGTTCTTTATCAGAAAAGTCCACGTTATTTTTTTTTCAATCAAAATATCCCCTTTTTTTCTTTTTTTTTTTTTCCCAAAAAAAGTAGTCTTGTCCTAAGAAGAAAACCCTCAGCTGGACTATTCTGAGATACGGTGTAAGACCGGGGCTGGTTCCAGAGGGTATCACTCCAGGTGTTAACACACCACAGTTTGCATGTGCAACTCCAGTCAGCACTCACCATTGCTGTCTTTAAATCTTGTTTATTTGGTTAATTTTAGACAAATTCTTATCTGAAAATATTGTATCCTTCCCTTGGTAAGCAGGGTCTTTTTCTGTTGGTTAACATTTGTCTTCAAATTGTACCTAGAAATAGTCTGTCTTCATAAAGACTTCATAATTATCTCATACCTGATATAAATATGTCTCCTCCTACTTTTTTTTTTTCATTTGTTCTCCATTTTAATTCTCCATTGTTCATTTAGGCAGCATTCATTATTAGTTCTCAAATAAAAATAGCTTCTATTTTGTAACTGCACCAAGTGTCACGGTTGATGAGCAGGCATTTTACTGGGAGTTGGTACCACTTCAACAGTTTTTGCCTTTGCCAATGCCTCCTGGATTCCATATTTATTTCTTCCAGTCTTTTCTTGCACGCACATCATCTTCTAAGTTTCCATAAATAATACATTTCTGCATTTTCCAATACAAAAAGCATAAAAAGCGAAGTATGTGGTCTGAGCAAGTAAATAAAAGCAGCTGACAGAGCAGGAAGAGAAAGCGCTGCAGTTTGTCAAAACAGGGTCCCAAGGGCCAGTGCCGAAGTGGTGGTGGGAGGCAAGGGAACGCCGGGCTGATGGCAGCGCCGTGGCCTGGGAACATTTTAGGTCATCTATAGTCTCATTTTTGGTGTCAGGCTGCTTTGCCAATGCCTGTGTACCTGCATGAACAGGCTGGCAGCAACAGGAAGCACCTTTATTTTGAAGCGGTGATGAGCTCTGAACTTGACTACTTAAAAAACAAAAAAAGTGAGAACAGTAGTGGCATTATGAACCACACGTATTTCTGCCTGCCACTCAAGCAACTTGACTTGAAACTAGGCACAAAGCATGGTGATTGCTGCTAGAAGTGGCTGCTTGAGGCAGACCCATAAATGCTACTGCAGAGGGCAAAGGCCTTTAATAATCTGCCTGGTTTTGAGATTGAAAAAATATAAAAGCATTTTAATTACAAGGTTTTACAAGATCGTGTGGTGATGCTAAGAGCTGAATATGTCTGTGCACAGCCAGCAGGGAGCTAGGGTGGTGTCTGCAGGGACCTGTGGAGTGCAGACAGGAGCAAAGTAAAGGAGGCCACGCGCTCCACACCCACGTCACACCTCGCTTACGGAGGGTGAGTGCACTCCCCAGAGAGGCTGGAAGCAGCCAGCAGGGATGGAAGGATGGACGCAAGGAACTTGGAGATCACTCAACGGGGATACTTCAGTCAGGGTAGTGCCAAACTGAGTCACCAAAAAACGTCTGTGACATCCCTCAGCTGCTAACATTTTCAGCTGAGACAAGCTGAAGAAGCTAAGGCATGTTTTTTTCTGCAGCAAGCATGTGCATCCACCCCCACAGTTACTCAGGGACAGCCAGGGGACAGCCAGTCCCTTTTTCCTCCTGCCTCTCTTTGGCTTGTAAGCTCCTAGTGGTCTTCCAGTTCCCTTGCTTTCACCAAACGGAGCAAAAAGCCTGCAGCTGGAGAACTGCATTCGCTGATACCACAACTGCAACCTGTAAGTTCTGAATTGACATGCAAGAACAATTCAAAAGGTACCTTACCATCTCCAGAGAGCCCCTGAGACATGCTCTTGAAACCTGTGCAAGGATCATAAGCTTAGCCAACTAGGTTGGAGCTTGAGCTAGTTTTAAGTGCAGGAGAAAAAGTACTAAGTAGCTAAAAGTAGGAGAGTTAAAATTAAGAGCTTAACAAATGAAAAAGGTTCTCTGTCTCTCAATTGCTTTCCCTATCTACCTGATTTAAACAAAATGCAGAACCATCAGATGCAAAAGAGCTGGGTGTTGGTCTATGAATTATTAGGAGTGCTCATCTTTGAATCACTTAAGTGACACCAGCTGTCTGCTACCCAACTACTTATATTTCACAAAAGAAAATACATTTGATTTATGTAGTCAGCATCAAACTAAACTGGCATATGTTCTTAGACAACTGCTGCACAATGAGCTATTTTCTCTGAGTTCACAAAGCACTAAGATTTTTATATAGCCTTCCTCACATGAATGCCCAGCCTCCTGCCCTATTTCATCCCTCGCCTTTGTTACAGCACAATAAACTCAATTTTATACATTTTACAGCCCCAGTCAATCATAACTCATGTACTTAATGTTACACAAAAAAAAAAAAAGAGCTTTCTTCAAGAAGAATCAAAGCCGACAGGAAACTCCAGAGATCGATTAAAATGCTGTGATGATTAGACCTCTATCAACTATTTTGTGTATGTAATCGTGGCACTGAATTTCTGAAATGTAAGTACTCAAACTTTCCATTCAAACAACAGAGCTACCAGCTAAATGATACACAATTATCTGGCTTTATTTGACACCAGAAGAGATGCTACAAAATAGAAAAAGATCTTCAAAGCATTTCTAAAAGAAAGTAGAAATCAATCCTTCTTCCCCTGTCTAACCTTTTGCCATATGAAATTGTCTTACTCCTGCAGTTAAGTACATCAGTAGAGGCTGAAGTTGCAGCATGCTATTCTTAACCTTTCTCCAGATCTCAAGTGGAAGCAGGCTCAGCAGCTGTCTTTTTCTTCGGACTTTTATGTCAGTGGTACAGAAGGACCCACTCCAAGAGACCATTTTTTTCATGTGGAAAAAGAAAGTCCACACGTGGGGGATCACTGCTGACCCTCATAGCAGTCCTCCGATACAGAGAGAAGACGGCACAAACACGTAACTGCTTAATCAATATTTCTATTCCACATCTGCTTTTGCATCACTGCTGTGTTTATGTAACATGAAGGAAGAGACAGCTCCAGAGCAGGAAGCAAAAGCCCATGTAAGAATTTTAGGACTTACATCATGAAACACGGTATTAATGTTTACATTGTAATCATAAACCATCACTATTAAAATCTACAAGTAGAAAGTGAAGTGGTACAAAATTCTGAGCATGATGTGATCTCACTTCTCTACTTTGACAAAACATAAGGTAGTGTTGAGATAACTTCTTCATGTATTTTTCAAGTACTCTTTTTCAGGCACTTCAAGCAAAAGTAGAAATTTAAGTGGGCCTTGTGGCAAACGTACAGGACAACTATTACGTAGGGATTGTTGACAGTCTCCTACAAACTGGGATACATGCTTATTCTCTTTGAGGGAAACAAACAGAACAGAAGAGATTCAATAGAACGAAGACTTACAAATCCTCACGGCCTTGCAGAACACCTGAAGGCAGCGTGATTACCCGTAAGGGTCAGCAGCACTATTATGAAATCGGAGTAGTCAGGATTACATTGCATCACAACACGTTATCTTGCAATTACCCGAGAACAGGTATCAATGGCAATGCTCCCACAGGTTGTGAACACAGCCCACGGCTACAGGGCTTTTACAGAACACCCCCATCACTCCACTCCTTTTTTCCTGGAGGTGCTGCAAGCACAAACATTAATCCCAGTGGCTGCAGGAGAGCACTTACTGCTCGCACAAGGAATGTTAACTCAGGCTGAGCAACTGTACATCTGAGGGGAAACCATCCTGAATAATTGCACTGATTGTATGTAAGAAGCAATGGCATTTGTGTATTTTTTTTTAGTCAGTGAAAGATTTCTAATAACATAGATTTATTTTCCCCCACTAATTATATTTCTAGAAATAGATTTGTGAAATGCTAATCATAGCACTTAGCACCACTTCAGAAGCATTCCATTTCAGTAGCAAGTGAAGAGATCCAAATCTCTTCAGAAGAGATTTGGATATTCTGAACCAATCCGTTTTGGATTTGGGAAGGGCAGAGGTAACATCAAGAAATAACAAAACCCCAGATAAGTAAATTTTGCTAGCAGAACATTGCACCTGAGAACTCGTGTATTAGTTTTAGCTTAATTATACACAAAGTTTTGTGATGTGGAATTGGAGCGTTAAACAAAGAAAAATAACAGGACCCTGGACTCAAAACAAAGACGAGTCCCATTCTGTTACAATCCAAGGCACTGCTATGTAACAGCTTCAGTTAATTTTAAATATTTTCGCTGCAATATTTTTGTCAGACCAACAGCATCAGGAGGCCGACTGCAAAAGGTACACTGTCCTGACAATGTACCTAAGGGGGTGCAAGAAAGTCCTTTTCCACGTCCAACCAGTGAACATTCCCTGAGTCATTACATCCACACACCAACAATCCCTCTACTACTATCAGAAGATAAACTTTCAAAGAACAGTAAGCCAGGCTTAACAGGCACCTGACTCTGCCAAAGATACCAAAATATATTTTGGGCCAAGTCACTCCCAAGACAGCTGTATTTGCTTACAATTTAATTTCCTCTAAATCTTCATTGGCAGCTTAATGGGACAAAACAAGGTCAAGGACAGAAAAGGCAGTAAGGCCTAGGTGTAAGGTGGTACTCTGCAAGACATAAATGTTAAGTCTTCAGATAAAACTACATTTGGTAAGTGTGTAACAATGAGAACATTAATCAAAATTGGTGATTAAAACCAATTTAGATGTATTTTAAATTGACCAGCCCTTTAGTCGTTACCACCTGAGTAGACATGAATTCTGTGATGTTACGTGTAGCAGTTTGGCAGAACTTAAATATTGGGACTCAAATTAATGCACAGCTGAATTCACAGGGCAGAGTTATTAAATGTCAATATGAGCTGTTGATGCAATCATACATAGTGGTCCGTTTCTTTAACCTTTAGACTTTATCAAGTTGGTCAAGACCTTGTCTAGCAGTGTAGCAGATTCCAGTCCACAAAGAATAAGAGGGACAACTTCCTCTGGCTTGATTCCTGTGTGAAGGCCTGAGCCATTTTTCCAATGGCCAAAACCTCAACCGTTTTTCTTGTTTAACTTCCTCTCAGGATGAACAGCTTACTTTAAGATCCTTGGCCCAAGCTGGTGGGCGTAGGGAGTAGCCTGCTTTCTCTGCAGCCTCCTGTCTCCGAAAGGGATGTTGTAAAATCTGTTGTAGAAGGTGAACCTACAAGCAATTAAAATTAGTAAGTTTTTATACAATATGTTTTCCTGCAAATAAGAAAAGTCTCTGCCACTTCGTATTATGCACCCTCCTGGCTCCAGAAATTGTTCCACGAATTGTTTTAGGATTGCTATTAGAGTAATAATACGATAGAATAGGATTACTATTATTATAATTAACACTATTTATAATTAATAGTTAATACTGCTAATATTATTGATAGCATTATTGCTATTATTAGTAGTGATTGGTATGACATGGAACAATGTTGGTCAAAGTGTAATTTGGGTTCAAAGTGCAAACTCAACAATTGTTTCACTAACATTCAGATCAGTTATTAACAAACATATCAGGGAAAAAAATGACTAATTTTACCTCTGAAAAATCATTCAAATTGGCTTTTTGCACTGCTGATTCTGCCATCCAATTTCTAAGCACGTATCTGGGATTAACAGCTGAAAGCAAAAGTAAATCATGATCAATTCAGTTAGACATATTCAACAAAAACACACCACAGTCATAGAAAAAAATTACTGAAACCTTTACAAAGTTTTAATTTGCAGATCAAAAAACATGTATAAGAAGGAAAAATCATAAAATGATATTATTATTTAAGGTAAAAAGGAACTATTAAGATATTCATAAAACCATATGTACTTAATTTTCCTTAATTCTGTAAAATGAATCCAAAAGTTACCCATAAAAGCCTTCAATGTTGCATTTAGGCTTTTTTTTTTCTAAGAAACCATTTTTCCAACTTTGTTGTTCCTTTTTTTTTCTTTTTTTTTTTTTTTAAATTCACAATTCTTTCCACAACTGTCTGCTGTATCTTTTTCAAAACACCCGTGATGACTGCTCCCTTCTCTGACATGTTCCCAGCTGATTGTGTCTAATTAATGGTAGGGAGATCATAAGGACCTTGAAAATGAGACTGCTGAATTAGTAACCCAGGCTACATCTTCATCGATGGTAAATAACAGATTATAAAACAGAGCTCTGCCAACCTGTATGCCAAGGAAAATGCTCATAAGCCTACATGGTTTTTATTATCAATTTGTTAGCAGATAGAACATCAACACCACTTTTATTTTTCCTCTGCAATTAAAGCAAAGGATTCTGCTTCAGAAACAGTCTTCCCTTTAATTAATGATCAAAACAATGTTACAGATTAATTGTAACAAATATTTCCAGCTTGCATCATGCATCTTATTTTGACACTAGTCTGCATATTTTCCCAAATTTAGTAGCTGATTTATCCCATGAAGAGATTAATTAGTAATGTCAGAGCCATTAGCACCTATGGCCCGTGATTTATGGGCATAAAAAAACCCCTCATCTGTTCCTTCCCTTTCCACTGATGTCCCAGTAAGGTTTTGTATAAATAGATGTTAGTTCAAGCCTCATGTTTTATATAATATGAAATATTTTTTTTTTCAAAAAATCAATGCAGCTGTATATTCCTCATGTCCTGGTTTTGGCTGGGAATGGGCACGTGGCTGTGTGGGGCTCAGCTGCCTGCTTGGGTTAAACCTCAACCCTTACAAATTCCCTTACAGATTATTTGAAAGAGAAATTAGAAAAAGCAAAGCATTCATGAAAAATCTCCACCCCATATTTCCCTCTATTAATTCCTGTTGTCAATTTGTTATGATCTTATTTTATTTACAAATAATAGCATATTAAGAGGGGGAGGATCAGAAAAAAATATAATAAGATTAAACTTAATTTATTTCTATTTCTCAACTCACTCTATTCTTGCATCTCCTTGTACTGCTTCTTCAGCTTGCAGACATAACTTGTTTATCCTACCAAGACAATTGACAGCTTTGAGGAAAGCTATGACAAACCTCCTCCGAAGGTTTTGTGGTCAGACAATCGCAGGATTTACGACTGAAAGCTCCCTGCAGAGAATTAGTGCCTAGCTCAGTGAACGGACTCCTCTGTAATATGCATTGCTTCTTAAAAAGGACCATTTCACCAGCTGACAGACCAGAATTTACTGAAGCTACGTAATCAGTGAAACAACGCTTGCATGATTATTTTATGTCTCACAATGCAACTAAATTCTTTATGTTTGGAGCTGAATGATAGCCGTTTTAAGCCACAGGACTTGACATAAAGCAGCATTGCACAATGGGTCTTCATGTTAATTAGAAAAGTAAAGGGCAGAAATCACTCTCTGCTCAAGTCCTGTACCCTGACCACTCACATTCCTGCCAGCAGAGGGAATGTGAAGCTCTTTGACAAGACGAGATGCGGATTGAAACCAGCAGCACTTCATCTCAGATGACACTGTCACTTACTAAACAAGCACAAAGCCAGACAAACGTCCTCCCTTAGAATCACAGAATATCCCAAGCTGGAAGGGACCCACAAGCATCATCGAGTCCAACTCCTGGGTCCCCAAAGACCACCCAAAAAAAATCAAACCATATTTCTGAAAGCATTGTCCAAATGCTTCCTTATCATGTTCCTCCATCATAAAAGCTGTCCAGGTCATATAATAACACTCAGGCACTGTGTCCAGGTTAATTGCTTGAGAATTAAAAGTGGAGTGAAATGCAATGCATACAGATAGAGGAATTCTTATTTTACACATTAATGTTGCGCTGTATGACCTTACAGAAATTAAATGCTGACAAATAGGATTGGCCACTGGGAACCCTGATCACCCCTCACATAGCCATAACAACACCCTGCCCTAACCACCAAAAAAAGTCTTGACAAAGTAATTTGCTCTGGCTGAGCATTCGATTTAATCCTGTATATGGATTTTCAGTAGATAAGTGTGATAACAATGTAAAAAAGGTGGAGAAGTGAACATATGACTCATACAAAAATGGTAACTCACATTAAACCCATAACTCATATTAGTTAAGAGAATATTTGTCCCAAAAATATATTCTTAAAAATTGCAAATTGAGAAGTTTCACAGTGGAGTTAAAAATACCTGTAACTGACACAACTGACAAGATAATTATAAAAGAAGAAGATAAGTCAGATTAGAAAAGGACAAAGCATAAGAAATTTGGTGCCCTTACAAGTATTTTATGATCTGGCCTACACTTTTTTTTTTCTCTTTTTAATGTATTTCTTTTGTATTCCATTAAATACAATGACAGACTTGTATTGGGACTTGGATTGTCAAAACTTTTTGATCAACTCCTAAGGAACTAATTGTATGTAGTACACAATAAAGTGCTACTAAACTAAAAACTAAGTGAAGAGAGAAAAAAAGAATTTTTTTCAGACTGGGCTCTGCTTACAGAGGCCAATACAGGAGACCAGGAGGTGCTGCAGGCAGGCAGCAGCAGTTCCCCTGCAGCCTGTGGAGAGGCCCCTGGTGGAGCAGGCTGTCCCCCTGCAGCCCATGGGTCCCGCATGGAGCAGATCTCCACGCTGCAGCCCCCCCCGTGGAGGAGCCCCCAGTGGAGCAGGTGGATGTGGCCTGGAGCCAGATTCGCCACGCATGTTGTATTGACAAGGGGCAGCTGGTAAAGGAAATACTTTAAAAAAATCCCATTTCAAGAGACCATAACAGGTGTCTAAGAGATCTACAAAAATGTATGAATGTAAAAGAAAATAACTTTTTAAGAAACTTCAGTCACACTGTAAAATGGAGACACAAGCAAAAATGTAACAAAGTCTGTTGATCTTTTAAAAGAAAAAATACAATTTTAAAAGAAAACAATAACAAATTGACCTCAGTAGCCTGTCAGGAATTTCTGCTTGCTCTGTTGCAGGAACATGGAGTGATGGCAGATTATATGGAATTTATCTAATTTAACCATGAATATTTGCATATCAAGCTTCAGTCTGCTACCAAAGCTGAGACCAGTAGCAGAAGTGTGGTCCTGGGGGGAAAGCCTTTTTCTTGTTTTGTCTGTCTCCAATGCCATAAAATCCCCTCAGATGTGTGTGGATAAATGTGATGCTGGTTTGCAGAAAATCTTCCCAAACTGGGAGTCCTTCTGATTTGGAATGAATACTCAGAATATCCTAACTTCTCTAAAAGCAGATTCACAAAAACATAGAAAAAGAAAAATAACAGAAATTAAAAGTGTGTTTAGATGGCTTTCAGCATTAAATTTAAGCAAAGGAAAGCAGGGAAGCTGGGAACTTCAAAATAGATGAGCTAAAAGCTTTGAGTACCACAGCTGAAACTTCCCAACCACACCAAAATACAAATAATAAAACAAGCCTTTCTTCTTGGTATCTGTTCTCATACTAACTTTGTAAAAATGCACGTAAAATTGTAAGAAGCATTCTTAAAAACGTAAGGAGCATTAGTTAGAAAATGTGCACAAAAACAGTTTGTTACTATCTTATTACTGAAACTCAGTGCTATCTCCTGCCATTTCCTACAAAATCAATTACAGCTTTTGAACAAAGCAGCCAATCAATATCTAATGAAAGAGTGCAGCCATTTCCATTACAGATGTGAATAAAGTACCTGCAAAGTAGAATAACAATGAAGCTTATGCTACCTCTTGTGAAGAATTTGACAGATTCTGCATTCACTTCACTCCCCTTTGTCCAGAAATTTTCAGTTGTCACTGCCTATTGTAGGCAAATTTCACAAGTTCCCCACAGCTTATACAAATCCAAAAAAGAAGAAAAGCCTCTCTCTGGATAACTTCTAGAATTTCATATCCGCTGTTTGTGCTGTGATAGACAGCTATATATCTTTACCTTTTTGCATTTACAGTAACTTGGTGAATTAAAGTAAATGGGATATCTAATCATTCAAAACCACACCTTCCTTTCTTGATTGTACTTTCAAAAGTATGGAGTTTTTTTCTCCAGGTGCACAAAAAAAAAAAAAAAAACAGCGGTTGCCTATCAGAAACATGAATTCTTTGTAATATGTAGAGAGGATTTGTACATGTTTGAACTCTTGGGTAAGTCCTAGCCCATTGAGCCAATACAGGATGGCTATTGACTATTTCTTGATGTTATCAAAGTTTCATTATTGGAGAAGAACAATGTTCTCAGCAACGCAAACTGTAACAATCACAGACTGCTAAAGGAAGGAAGTAAAGATTCAAGGAAAAGAGAATGGACTCGAGAAAGCAGATCTAACTGAAGTGGAAGGGCATCTCTGACAAGGAAATAAATCCTAGGGGCCTTAACAGAGGTGCTTAACAGAGCACCCTACGTTGTAATGAAACATTAAATTTGGATAGAAGTCAGAACTCATACACCATTTGAGGACACTAAGGTGAACCAGAACTTGAGACATCACAAAATATTGACAATCATGTCACATTTTAGTTCTCCTCAAAAGGACAAAAACATTAACAGTAAAGCAACTTAAGCAAGAAGGTAGTTGCCACCTCCAAGCATATGACTTCCTCTGGATTGTTTTACTTACCTGTCATTCTTTTTCTTCTCTTGATGTCTGTATCACCCTTGTTACTAAATATAAAAACAAACAAACAAACAAACAAGTAATTGTGAATGTTGCTCATTTACATTTTTCTCATTCGTGTCACTCTTCACTTTTTTACTACAATAACCATCTACTATTACCAGACAGTAAGTCAGTAAGTCCACTATTTGAACCACAAGAACTGATCAAACACTATTTTTCTCTTGTGTTTCTCCTTACCCTTTTTCAAGGTATTACCCATGAAGTATTCAGTTTCCTTTTCAGAACTTGGACACACATACTTCTTCTGTGTTACCTCAAAAAAGTTCTGCATCCACTGTGCAATAGCTGACTGCAATTCCCAGAACGAATATATTCCAAATAGCTTTTGTTTCCTACTGCAGGTGTGTGTGTATATATATATATATATATATATTTACCACATACTCTTTAAGTTGTAATATTAGGCAAATATTATGTAGTTATGTGTCAAACATAACTGACACACATGCTTCCAGTTGATTTTGTAAGTACCAAATCATTAAGTACAGCTTTGATAATGCTGAACATAACTAACACATTAGACTTGGGAAAAACTGCACTTTCTTGTAGGTTTTGTATCTTGTATTAATGTTTTCCTTAAGAATTGTATTTACTGACTAAAATTTCCAAGTACCCAATATGTACTTCTTTCCACTAGTCAGCCATGCATAGCATATATGACTATGAAGAATGCATGCAGTCTTTATGGATTTAAGATACAAGAATTGGTAGGAAGTTCTAACATGAATGTCCTTATCCACACAACTCCAGTGGCATCCAAACACAGTCTGCATATTCACAGCAACTATGCAACTTCCACCCCCAGTCATCCTAAGGCAGTAATAGTATACAGTACAAAAAATACATATTTCCAGTAATGAAAAACTATCCACTCCTATTTATTTGCACAAACTGAATTTCAGATTCTAAGAATGATTTTATAGAACTGGTATTTTAACAAAAGCTATTAACTCAAGAAATCTGATCAAATGTTCACCAAAAGATGCCAAAAACAGACAACTCCTCCCATATCATTTTTATGTACTTGTGTCAAATCAGAACTATAATGGTAATTGAAGAAGCTAGCACAATCTAGAACCATAAAGACAAAGAAGGCATTACAAATCATGTCTAGTCTAGCTTACCAGTCCCAATAAAGATTACAGAAAACACTGTAGACTCTGGCATTCTGGCAAATACACAGCTGGTGTTATTTTTAAACATGAAACTCCATCAGACTTACTGTTCTAATCGCAAGAGGTACATAGAGACCCATTCCGAAAATAACTTGTGTTTACCCAGATCCTGGAGAGCCCAGAACTCCTGAAGAGAAAGAAAGAGTTAATGACAGATAACAGAATTTTGTTACTGTTCAGCAAAAACTGATGTGAGCAAATTTTAAGAGGATATAAAGGAGAATCATGTAATGAATCCCCAAGGATTTCTTTGCCCAAAATTCTACTAGCATCTTTATTTTCTATTTAGATTACTTTGTTTTGCCAGCATGATATATCTGTATTATTCCACCTCTGCTACAGCAAATTCTATGTTAATACCTCCAGCTCTTAGCCCCTATTTTTCTTTAGCTTATTTGCTTTATTTTCCTTGCTTTTTAACTACAGGTATCACTCCCTTCTGTGCTTTGTACGTTAGAAGTTAGGGAAAGGCAGTGGAGCTTCCCAGGAAAAGTAAACATTCCCCACATTATATCAGGGCTCTGTCTAACCTGTTTTACTCACTTGATATTGAGTGTTCCTAAAATGGGGTGCCTGTATTAATTAATACCTCAGGGATGCGGAGCTCCTTTAACTGGTCTTCAGTAATTTCACTCAGCTCTCGAAACGTCATTGTAAAGTCAGCCCTCCTATCTTCCATGAGCTAGTCAAATAAAGATATTTCTATCAGTGTTTTTTAAAGCACGAGGTATAAATTCAGATGTTTGCCAACAAGATTAGCAAACCAAACTCACTTTTAGAAGGAAAGCAATCAAATAGTTGTCATTCTCATCGTCCCCAAGGAGACCCAGTTTTGCTCTGAACAATTCTGTAAAACTGAACATAGCAACACAGTAAGGAAATTGTCACATAACATGATTTGTAGTATTGTGACTACGGGGGGGGAGTTCTAGAACTGCGTACCGGGTATAATAGCGTTGACCATATCCCTCCAGAACCTGGGAAGCTCTGCAAGAACAAACGAAACATCAAATTCTATGGAACACAACACTACTGTGGGTGCAACCCGACTGTACACTAAGCAATAAAAACTTCTGTCTGGTATCTCACAAACATCAATATGCTGAATCTGAAGCAACTGGGATCTGTAGTGGGAAAAAGACTGAGGGGAAACAATTTAACAGACATTGAATATATCAACAGCTGTTGCAAAGAACAAAAATGCAATCTGTCTTTCATATGAGCAAGAAATATCATGAATATAAACTGCACAAAAGAGTCGTATCAGGAATCTTTACAAAAGGGTATTAAAATACTACTCCGTAATTTCAGGAGGCTGTACGATCTTCATAAGTAAGCACCTTAAAGAATAAGCTAGAAGAACCTATAAAAGAAAACTACAGGCAAAGATCCTGCTTAGGGGAAGAATAGCCCCCACAATATCTAGGATGCCCTTCTAGCTGTCTTTTGCTATTATTTATGATTACTGAAAAACTTTCTCCCCTCCCTCTACCTTATTCTGAACAATAATTAATTCAGAATCAATCTTCACTTAGAAAAAAATGATTGAAAAAGCTAATCCCTTTCTTTCCTATGCATACGGTGATTAGGTGTCTCCCATCTCACTAGTTCTTTTAAGCGTTTAGATATTTTAACGATTACTTACAGCTGCTTTTGCCTGGGATCCAATAAAGGTTTTAGAGCTTGTAACAGCTTGTTCAGATTAAAGAGCCCAACATTTGCCTGGTTTCCTATTTTATACCTCCCTTCATCATCAGATGTGTTTGGAACAAAATCTGTTTCAAACAAAACATTACTTTTCCCCAACAGAGTAATTACAAAAACAATCAATGTTAAAAATATTGAACTACAGTCAATCTTATCAATCACAATAAATTAATAAAAGTGCTGAAGATATTGAAATATTTAAACTTAGATCACAAGGATACTTATTTACAGTGGATTAACTCAAGATCTAATATTTGCAAATCTAGAAGTACATACTTCACAGACACATTTCCATATGTCATAGGCGGCCTTTTCCAACTTGAATATACAAAGTAAATTCAGATGTTTAAACATTTTTAACACTAAAAATGTATAAAAACATATGCAATGTTTTCACTAAATCTAGTGCTACTATTAAGTACAAAAACTAAGCAAATAATTGTACAACTAAATTATGGATTTACTGATAATTTTGGAAAAGTATCACATACAAACTTGCATTAAAAAAAAAACAAACCACCTGAACAGGACTTTAGTTGAATAAGCAAGTTTTATGTATTCATTTATGAAAAATTACAGCTAACACATTCAAGAAAAGAAATCCATATTTGTGAGATAAATATGTGATAGGTCAGCTACCAGGTGTTCGGAAGTTAAATGTACACATATCTACAGCATCAGTCTCAGAACGGATGCAGTATGAACCGCCTGTCCAGATCAAAAACAGATAAGGTGATCAATACATACTGCATTGCCTGAAACCTCAGAGGACATCAATACCAACCAGCATTAAGGAGGAGACCTGTGACACATCTGTCAGGTCTGCAGATCCGTTCAGATCTGAATCTTTAGCTGTAAAGCATTTCATCCAGTTCTAGGGTCTGGCTAGGATGGAGCTAATTTTCTTCATGTCAGCCTGTCTGTTGTTGTGCTTTAGGTTTACGACTAAAACCGTATCGACAACACACCAAGGCTTTAGCTACCGCTGAGCAGCGCACAGCATCAAGGCCTTCTCTATTCTCACTCTGCCCTCCCGGCAAGTTAGGCTAGGGATAAGCAAGAGGCTGAGAGGTGACACGGTCAGGCTGGATGACACCAACTGATCAAAAAGATATTCCATGCCACATAATTCATCTCTGCCTATGGCAGTGGGCTTGGAGTTAATTTTTAAGGTCCTTTCCAACCCAAGCCATTCTCTGATTCACGTCATATTCAGCAATAAGAACTGGGGAGTGCTCTTTCCAAGGTACTGCTTGGGGACAGTTGGGGACAGTCTGCTGGTGCGAGCGACTGTCTTGCATCACTTGTGTTCTCCTCTCCTTTTTTTTTTCCTCTTCACTTATTAAACTGTCTTTAAGTTGACCACAAGTTTTTTCTCACCCATGCTCTTCCAATTCTCTCTCTCGCCCTGTAGCAGTGGGAAATGAATGAGTGGCTGGTGGGGGCTTAATTGATGCCTGGGGTCAACTCACCATAAAAGACAAGATCAGAAGCCAGAATAGACCTGTTTTCTCAATACAGTAGAAGTCATATAAAATCTACTCTCATGGGATTTCCTTAATTTGTGGCTGTAATCTCATGAAAACAGATTATGAAATAAACATTAGTGGTTCTGAAGCTTACTCAGATGAAAGTTCCAAACAATAATCAAATGTAACACATTTATGTACGTACTAGACCTACACTTATCGATCTCAGACTGACTGAGTTCATACTTTCAAATAAAAGGGTAGATTTGATTTCTTTTTCTCCAATATATAATTAGCTGCTGTGACTACAAACCCAGAGCATAATGCATACAAAGTTGTATCCAATTTTTGGCATAGGCCCCTTATAGAGATGCAATATTTTTTTTTTTGGGGGGGGTGTCTATTATGGCACCTATTCAAATGAAGAAATCCATTAGGAAACATTCTTCATGAAAACGGGTTTAATAGTGACATTTCACTTTTAGACTTCTAGCACTTGAAACACAACCTGCACAGTGTATTATAAACTGGCCTTTGGTTTATTTTTCCCCTAAAATTCTTCAAACAATACACATCCTTGGGATTTTTCTGCTAACAACAATGGACATTTTCATGCACACAGAAATTACATAAACTAATATGACATTTATTTTAAGTCAAAAATAATATTTAAATATGGGTGCATGCTACACTCACTTGGATCATAGGAGTCCATAAATCCAAACGGACCATAATCTATTGTTATGGATAATAAGCTGAAGTTATCTGTATTGCACACACCTACAATTAAACAACAAGGAAAAACAAAAGTTAACGTTCTACCTGAACTCTGTAGTCTCTAGAAGATTTCCTGTGAAATCAATCCAACAAATCTAGATAACATTGTAGCAGTTACCTTTAAGAAAACAGATTCAGGAAAATAAACTTGTCTCTTGTATTCTTGACCTGGCAGGCATTTAAAGTATGAACACTAGTTTTTGCTACATTATCTTGCATCTGGTTTTTATACCTAGATGGCACTGTTTCCTTCTCCATTCAGCACAACGCTGTTTTGAAACAGCATCTTGCACAACTTGTCAGTTAGCTTCTTCTTTCCAAGTTGATGGCATGCTGTATTAGCAACACAATGCTCTTTTATTTTTCATAATGTAAATCTGAAACAAAGGTGGACAGCACTCTATTCTATACACTATAAAAGAACGGCTTTTTATGCAGATGAATCAAATTCCCAGCAACACATGACATCGATACATGGTCTTTGTACATCAGACATCCACAACAATTCTGAGAAGCCCATATGCTTGTTCTGTTCCTGGCTTCTGTCAGATCCAGTCATGCTTTGAAAAATCAGGAAGTTCTCTCTGTTATGAAAAGAACTCTTCAGTATTAATGCACAACAGATACTGCTGCAGGCACAGACATCAGAAGGACTGAAGAACAAAGTGACAAACGAAAGCCATCTTTAAGTATACAACTATAAAGAGTCACTCTCATAAAGCCAATACAGTGACAACATCTACTGCTGCTTACCATGTGCAAAACCCACAGACATCCACAATGCAATCAAATTTGCAGTCTCTGATACGACTGTAGAAAAAAATTCCTAAAATGAAATACACATTTTAATTTAAATAAAACTACAGAATACAATGAATAATGTAAACATTTGATTCACTTTAGAAATACTTAATACATTCTGGTTTTAAACAGGTATCTTTGATCTCTGTCAGTTGGGACTGGTAATTCACATTCTAAATGATGTGACTGCAAAACAACCTTATCCAGCAAAGACTATAATTAAATAGCTATGATAAGATATACTAAAAGAAATTTAAAAGACCTAAAAAGAAATAAAGACACAATATATACTATTTTTATATTAGGAAAAATGTAAGTGATCCCATCATGACCACAGCTCACTTGAAGCCTGGGCAGTAAGAGAACAAGAAGTAATGGAAAATGGGAGCTTCCCAATAAACATTTCCATAATCAAAAGTAGTGAAAAAAAGAATGTTCATATTTGATTTTGAGAAAAACAACAAGAAGCAGGTTTTCGTTGTTAGTGGTTTTGTTTGGTTTGGTTTCTTTTGTGTGGTGTTTTTTGTTGTTTTTTTTTTTTGGAAGAGTAAAAATTGCTTTTGCTAATAAAACCAGGAAACTTAATTCTACTTTTAAAACCCTATAAACTGAAAAATTAAATAGCTTTGTATAATTTTTGTTCATGTGGTTGTGGAAAATAAAAATAGCTTCATACAGCTAATAAAAAAAAGACTTACCAGATATCGATCTGAATCATTCACAGCTATTAATGGAAAATGTTCCTGGATGATAAAATCAAGCAATCTCCTGTAATATGAGATGCAGAATTCATTACATAAAACAGGTACTTTTAGAACTGATCATTCAAAATTCTTACCTTTGAACAGATAATGCTGATCTACAGCCTGCTGCAAACAGGTATTAGAAAACCTAATCTATTTACTCCTGTAAATTTTGGATTAAGCCCTTCCAAAAAGTTGAAGATAAAAGCTAATGTTCCAGTTACAAACATGACTGGAGACTGCCACAATGTAACCCCATGTGTTACATTTCCAGAGCACATTAGGACCTGGTTTAGCATACTGTAATATCAATCTTTTAGGAAAAAAATAATTTGTAGATAAGAAAAAAAATGTATCACTACAAGGAATGACTGCAGATCAGAATATTCCACAAAGAAAAAAATTATATCTGAATTCTTAGGAAGTACGGTTACTTGACACATTAACTGGCCATCAACATGTTCATTAAATCCCACAGGACACAAACATTTTAATTAAAGAAAAAGAAAATTACAGTGTTGTGTCACCTTAAATTCAGTTCCTTAATTCAGTCTTTCACTTTACAACAAAACACTGCTGTGAGGTTTCAAAAAAGAGAAAGAAAGACAGCGTGAAGTCATTCAGGAAGTTATCTTGAATTATCTGTTAATACAATATACAACAGCTGCTACTTCTCTTTCTTGATTTTAATCACCCCAAAACAATTTCTGTTGCAAGTGATTATCAACCAGCACAGTACTCCTACAGGGGAATGACCAACATTAAAGGAGTTAAAATAGAACAAAAAAATTGCCTTGCTAATTGCCTGAGATGGAATAAAGTAAATTAATATTGCTAAAAGGCTTAAAGCTGTGCAATAAATTCTTACCTAATATGATTCTCTGGTTATATGTGTTCCTTAAAAGCACAGCTTATACAACAAACTCATGCTAGTGACTTATTTCACAATTCTGCTAATTTAACTTCACAGAAAACTGAGAAATCTAGGGTATTAGTCACCGAACTTACAACTGAACAAACAACTCCCCATTCCTCCCAATGCTTAGTTATCAACCTATTTTAGCTATAATACCTTTCTCATTTTATAAGATCCTGGCCTTAAAAAATAGGTAAGGGATTTTATCTGTGACTTTGTATCTTTTGCATATTTGTAAAAAAAAAAAACATCGTTATCTTTCTGAATTATGCAGTCTTCCTTTCTAAATAACTTTTGCCTAAATTTCAACTGTACATATGCATTCCAATATATATTTAATTATTAAGAAAACTAAAAGAATAGTTACAATGAAGATTAAAATCAAACCTTTGTAAGTCCAGTTCCCCAGAATGAGCTAAGATTTCTAACGATCCTATACGAAACCACGATTTGGCAAGACGTAGCACTATAGCACCTTAAACATAGACACATGTTTAAATGTAAAGAGAGTATCAGCAAAACAAATTAATCCCACAGTAAAAGCCATTATATGTCGTTTCTATAGACAAATAATTTATATACGCATAGTTAAACATGTATTTCTGTAAGTATGCTCAATGCATAACAGATGAATACACAGAATGCTACTTTACTGTATGCTAATGATAAAGCTTAATTTGCTGGAAAGCAATTAGTATTTTTTACTCCTCCACATCTTCGTTTGTTCACTAGGATACACTATACCAGCAAACACAAGCAAAACTCTGATATTAACTTCAGAATTCCCCCAGAGATGCTAGCAACAAAGAAAGAACCAACATAAATCATTTCTGATTTTTCCCCATGCTGTGCCATCCGGCTCCGTTTCAGAACTGGTTTAGAGGATGGAGCAATGGTGCAGCCATGGCAGCGTTCCCATATAGTATTGCTAACAGAATGATGGAAATTTCCCCTAGATTTCAATATCATTTTTGTAACGGCATGTGAAAAAAAAATAAATTCCAGCAACACATATGCCACAAACACAGCAAGTCTGTTCATAGGGCTTCGTTTCTTTATCTAAGTTATGTTTGGGACCAACTTTCTTGGGAAAGGTTTTCTATCTCAACAAATGAAATGAAGACTATTGCACACTTTTATTACACATATACGGCATTAAAGTTGATTTTTGCAATGAGGAATTAAATTACAGTATTGTATCATATTATTCTGAAATGTGTTCAATACCTCTCTCTTTCTTAATATTTCCATCGTAAAACTGGTCTCTCCACACTTCATCGTCACTTACAACTAAGCTGTAAGAAACAAGAAATGAAAATTAAAAGGTTACCATAGGAAAGATAATTTTTATTGGCGATTGAGTGATATTTCATATAATATTTTTTTTTTCAGAAAAAAATCTTTTTTTTCTTGAAAAAAAAAAAAGGTTTGTTTTCACAAATAACACACAGCAAACAGTAAAGCTGAGGCTCACCAAGCTTTGTTAGCAAGATGCATTTCTTTTTTAAGTTGCCCACAGTCGCGTTCAGTAAACGTACTGCATTCATTTGGAACTTCTGTGACTGATTAGTGTGATGATAACACTGTGAAGTCACAAGCCTCTTGAGGACAACAGCAAAATTAGAAAGACAGAGAAATTAGAAGCCAAATTGTTGCATCAGATGGAGGCTGCCCTTTATATGAGCCAAAACTGTTGTCTCAGTAACCTCGGGCACAGATCTGGGCTCCTTAGCAATCAGGAGCTCTGCAAATAGTATCAATGCACAAAGAAAGGCATAATTTTGATGAAGCATTATAATTTTTCCTTTCATCTTCACTGCTACTTGTACTTGAATTTTTAAAAACAATATCCCCCTTTCAATTGCCTTAAAATTCTGCATATCCTATGCATTTTCACATTTATCTAAATATTGAGATTTGCAAGTGCTTGGAAAATGACCCATTTTGCTTGCTCTAAAACACGTCACAATTTACCCTCATCTTACAAATAAAATATGTAATTTCACTCTATTTTCTTTTATTATCAGAAAAAAAGAAAATTGCATCAATCAGCACAAACCATGCAAAGGAACTATTTTCTCCTGAAGTTAATGTGTAGGAAGTTTCTCTCCAAAGCAACTCAGATTACACAAACCATTCAGCAGAAGGAATGCTTGGTGCTGTCTTTTGAAGGAAATGTTCTCCTTTCAATAGGGGAAGAATACCTCTTGTTTAAGAGCCTAGCAGCAGGAAAAATTACCTTATTTTGTATAATTATTTTTTGCTTGCTGATAATCGAAAAAGGTCTTTCTATTCAGAATAGCTGGATGGCACAGTACTGGAAATTTAATGCAACTAAGTAAAGGTAACTTTTAGGTAGCTGAAGACCGTACAGAAAACAGAACCAAAACTTCCTTAGAGGAACACAGAAGAGGACAGCAGGCAAATCTAATACTCCATTCATAAATACAACTGAAGACAGTCAAGAGTTGAAACAACTCCCAAGCGTTTAATTTCAACAGGTTACAAAATAGTTTTTACAGACTTTAGCATCAAGATTTTGGAAAAAAAATTAGTTGGACCAAAAACGTGGGGTATGCATATCCACATAAATATGCATGAACAAATCACTAGAAGGAATAATTTGTCTGAATTCTTACAATAGTAAGAATCAACAATAACTGTGGCTTTGAAACTATACTGTAATTCTTTTCTGTATTTCTGAAGGCATCTGGTAGCTATCCAAAATGAGCGTTCTCTATCAACTGCAAAGAAAAGGCTGTATTGTTCCAAAGGCAGGAGGGAAGAAAATATATAGAAATTAAAATATCAAAAGTATTCCTCTGCAAACAATTAAAAATATATCAGATAAAATACCGGAGGCTGTAGGGTGGTTTGCTTACACTTCCACTCTCGGGTGCTGCTGCTAATACTGGAGCAACATTAGGAAATTTTTTCCAGATAAGATTGTTTTGGAAACATCTAATGATTGGTATGTCTGTAAGAGTAAGTATAAGAAGTGCTGACGTAAGTGAGATGGAAGAATTGATCTTAATTGAGGAAGACTGATCCTAATCAATCAAGAAAATCAAAACAATGAAGAAGATTGATTTTAAATTGATCAAGAAAATAAAAAAAAAATCAAAAGAGGGAATGAACCCCAGGCACTAACACACCAGCATGTACATCAGAGCACTAGGAGAGAGTGGTCAGAATAATAATGTTACTCAGTTCTACTGTTCTGAACAGAACTCTGCCAAAAGGGTTGTTTCTTTTTGACTGTGTAACTTAGCACACTTTCTGCCAAATTCTTACAGAATACCAACACTTTCCTTATTGCTGACAAAAATAAAATAAAATAAAAATCCAATGGGAGAATAACATTTTGTAAGTTACTAATACAAGTTAATGGACGAGCAGCACTTAAGAGCTGGTCAGGTAACTGAGCAGCCACGTAAAGATACTTACATTACCACTATAAAATAGTTTTCAAATGGCCCCTGAAATTTATAAGTACCATTACTTGTTCAGCAGCAGACCAGATGTATGTTCAACCACAGGAAACAGAGCACTGAAACTGCTGTTACATCAGAGAAGCTGGAACAGCTCTCACAGAAGGATGGAGGGACTACATCCCACCCCAAGCTCTGCCGAAAGGGCTAGACTTTACTCTCCCAAGCATCCTGCATGCTGTTGTGCATGACCACCAAGCATTATATACATATTGGCTTACTTTTTTTGACCTAGCCCACAAGACTGCTAACTAGTAGTCCCAGTATGTGACTAAAATGGTACCAGACAAGGAAGCGTTCTATATCTGGCAGTACAGTCATAAGCTCCA
Organism: Anas acuta; assembly: GCF_963932015.1. Lineage (NCBI taxonomy): Eukaryota > Metazoa > Chordata > Aves > Anseriformes > Anatidae > Anas > Anas acuta. The sequence goes on along the minus strand of NC_088980.1, from coordinate 17,570,115 downwards.
GCACCCCGTTGGGAACACAGTACTTGAAATTAATAGAGCAAACCAACCTGCTGGGTGTTCTGGGATAAGCTGTAAGGCTTCTCCCCACACTTCTGCCAAGACTTGACAAGAAGTCTAAGTGAATCTCACCCGCCTCAGTACTACAGCTCCCCGTTGGGAAGAATATGGATATCAGCTGGGGTTTTTCCAAATGAAGTCTTGCGAACAGTTTGGGGAGCCTGTACAGCAGTTAAGAGAGCCAGGCATTTAACCAATTTGCCAGCAGAGAACTAAAGCACACTGTGTACTCAACAGAATTGGTGCACTGTTAAGGAGTAATTTCATATTGTTTCGCACTGAGCAATTTGTTGAGACGACACCAAAGAAAGGACGCAACCTTGCCAGATGCTTTCCTGCTGATACTCGGGCAGATTTAACATTTTGCATCAATAGCTAACAGCAAAGGGTCTCAAGGTGAAGTCAGTGAATAAACCATCAAAAATGTCATTTACAAACACAGCACTTCAACAGAGCACATGTGTTAGAATTAATGCTAGAGAGATTTGCAGGCACTTTGCAAATATAGAAACCTAGCCATGAGGCAGCTGAGTACTGGCCTTTTCTGAAGAACATTTACTTCTCTAAAGCTTGAAATTCCGGAGTACAGACATGAGATCCCTTGGAACACAAAATAAACTTGGCATTTTAAACACAATCATCTGAAAAATTCAGTTCACTTCATTCTGAGAAGGTCATCCAAATGAGTGAATTTATTAGTCTTCTTTGGTTCAGACAGAATTAGTTTTAAATGAATTTTTAATGCAATCTCCCTCTCTGCTCAAGGGGTGTTGTATAAATAAGGAATTGGGAGCAACTACCTACACTCAATGCTACCTCCAATATTAGTATCTATTTACCAGGCAATTTTTCCTACCAATCTTAAAAATTGCAACTGCATGACTATGACAATACAGAAATAGCTACTTTCAACATTTTCCAACTTGGCCAAATACTTAACTTTAGCCTAATAACAGACTCATTGTAAAATGTAAAAGACCATGTAAAATTTTTTAATAGACTCATTGATTATCCTCATACACTAAAGGTGATAGTATTATGTAGAGAGCAGGAATCTAGTCCTGCTGGTTTTGCAAGCCTTTCTGGTGAACAAGAAGAGAACCTTTTTTTTTTTATAGAGAAGAAACTCATTGCAGTACCATAAAACCTGGAAAGGGGAGTTAGTGTCAGATACAATCACTCAAACTAATTTTAACTTCTTATTTTCTTCACAAATGAACTAGATTTCAAATTAAGGTAATTTAGTTATGGCAGTCTTATAAGCGCACAACAACTGCTCACTACAATGCAAAGACAGTACATAATATAGTATTTAAACAAAGTAATATTTTAAAGCATACCAAGGACAAAAGTGAATGGATAAATGGCTGGAGCTTGTTATTACTAGGAAGTTTTATCCACCAATCTAAGAAACATTTCTGATTGCATACAGGCAAAAAGAAATATGTGTCCTGGAAAACCGCTGTCCTGTTTTATGGATGCTCAGTGAAACTAAGAGACAAAATTGCCTTTAAATAAGGATATCATGAAAAAGAAAAGAAAACTACCTGGCAGCTCTGCTTGTTGGAATTCCAAGATAGTGCATAGCCTCACTACACAAAAATTCTCGCACAGAAGAGCGAAGCACAGCTCTTCCATCACCATTCCTACAGAGAACAAAGAAATAAGAAATCAGTCATAAGATCTATGCAAATCTAAAAAAAAGAAAACATCTAGTGTCGGTATTTATGAATTAACTGCAACTCACCTGGAGTATGGGGTCTTTCCTGAGCCCTTTAACTGGAGTTCCCACCTCTCACCATGCCTGCAAAAATACCTTTAGAGTTTCTGACAATACATCTTGGGGTTTGCATGAATCAGCTACACAGAATACAAAAGTGAATCAGTCTTTTCAAAAAATACTGCACCTGTTTGTATATACTCCGATCAAGTGAGCTCTTCCATCACCCAGCTGACCTGCCCAGCTACCAAACTGACAAAAATGAAAACCACATCATTATCTTCTATCAATCATGGCTGTTATACTTAAACAGTACAAATCACATGCAGGTTCACTGTGATCTATACAATGCAACAGGTTTGCTCGGGTAGCAACTTAGATATTGATCCCTAAGGCTGTATTTCCACACTCACACCAACAACAAATTAGAAAGCCATGGAAAAAAAGTAATATGAGTAATTACAATTTTTTCCCCCTCTAACTTTCAGCTTCCAGTCTCTTTTATACAAGAAGGTTTTTAACTGACATGTTTTGTAATATGTATAAATATATATATACTTTTTTTTTTTTTGACTGGAAATTACACATCAAATTCTGCCACTCTTTTCCATGAACAGTTTTATCTATTTCAATGAAATTTAACGCTTATTAATCATGCTATTGCTGAATCCAGTGCGGCTCTGACCTTCTTCACTCCTCTGAGCTGGTAATACCCATCACAAATCAGAGCTTGTCAGACTGCAGGGGTGCAAAGCAGACTCTGCAGGTAACAAAAGTTAAAAGGATAATTTGCTTCTGGGATAAAGAAAAGCAGAGAAGGCAGACATGGTACCATGAAAGAGCATTGTGGTTCTCTTCCACCTGTAGCCCCAAGAAGAGCAAATCCACAGTCTAAGCATCCATAAGCATTCATGTACTTACAGGCACAAATTCATATACTTACAGGTAAAGGTATGTATATATATATATATATAATTCAAGTATCTAATTAAGTATATAATATAATTCAAGGCATAATTCACATGAAAAGAACTACAGAATTCCATCTGGAAGAACAAGCATTATAGCTACCTGATGTCCTCCATATCTGTGGGCCAATGGAACAGACCCAAATATCACTTTCCCACCACTGACAAACTGCAGAAAATCAGATGTTCCTTGGACAGATATATGAAGATCCAAAATATTTTCAATAACATCCTGGAGAAAAAGGTAATACATATATATTTAGTACTTGAATATGATCAAATTTTCAGTGGCAAAGAATGTGTTTTCTATGCAGGTTTTGTTATTAAAAGACATCTGACGGTATGTTCTAAATGTTCTATTGCTTTAAAGTGTATATTAATAAGTGTATATAAAGTGTATATTGTTTATTGACTTTAAGAATAAACAGCTTACAAATATTAAAATATATTTTAGTACATGTGTTAACAATCACTATTAATTGGAGAGGAACAAAGAAAAAAATAATAGCCAACCTCTGAAACAGCTACAAGAAGAACCTTGGATTTAAAAGGTGTAGGATAGACAACTGAAAAAATGCAGTTTCTCACGTTACGGACATAATTTTCCTGGATTGGATCAATTGGAAAAGAGTCTGTAAACAAAAGACACATGAGAAATGTTTAAAAAATAGGAATTAACCATATTATTCTTGATAACTTTCCTCTTAAACCCAATCAAAATACTTCAGAAACAATGCATGAAAATGAAATGAATGCATGAAATGAAAAATAATTCAGAAACAATGCATGAAAAACCTGCATGAAAATCAAGCCCAAATAGTTTAGGGTCTTATTCTGTTTGGGAAATTTGAAAAGAACTGAGGCCTGCAGTTAAAGAAACAGGCAGAGCATTCCAGTTTTAAGGTCTAAAATTTATTTTGGAGTAGTTTCAATCAATAGTGATTAGAATAGTCTCAGGGCAGTTATATAATGCAATTATTTTCAACTCTAAAAGGTATTTTCAGTCAGTAAAGTCCAGCCTAGCTGCTCACACAGCTGAACAAAGCAGCCACTGTGTACCCATAACTGGGTTGTACAGCCCATTTGCAGCAATGAACACCAAGCAAACAGCTTGAAGTCTTCTCTGAGTAACATAAACAGCAAACAAAAGGGGCAGAGGATGCATTTCTTGTTGTAGTAATGTACTTCATCCTTCCCCCAGAGCTACTCTGTGTGATGGTAAAAGAGGACAAACATTGCTTTATACCACAGGACTAATGCTGGGGGTTTTAACATCTTTCTGGAATTTTGCTTGCAATATTCACACAGTTCCACGTTAACGATAAAATTTCTATGCCTTGCAGACACCAATTTGTAAAAACACTAAGTAATTATCTCTGGACAGTTGCTGTTGGCCATGTTCCTCAGCACCTCTAATGACAAATCCTGTTTTAGACAACTGCCACAAGGTTTATCCCTGGTACTTGTTAGCAATCCTACCACCTGACGAAATCATTTATCTGATAGCAATAGATACAGGCAATTCTGCATGCCTGAGCACTACACAGCCTTGGGCACTTCAAATCAGGTGCCAGTTTATCAATTTTGCATTGACACATAACTGGGACTCGTGCATGATGATAAAATGTCAATTTGGGGGGAGAGAATCAACCAACCTCCGTATGGCCAATCTATTTTTAATACTGAAGGTAGCACTTAACCATCTTTGTCATCACCACAAATCCTTCCAGCTCTTTCGAAACGAGGCCTTAATGACTACTAATGACTTAATGACAAGGCAGGAGGCAGCGTACCTATGAGGCTGTCTGAGGAGAGCCCCCAGAGGCCGAGGCCGGCGGCTCCCCACCACGTCTCCCCGCAGCCCTGCCATGGGGGCGATGCGTTCAGGGCGAGGGGCGCCCGGCAAAGCCCCCAGGAGGGGCAGAGCGGGTCCAAGTCCCCACAGCCGACCCCACAAGCCCAGACGAAGCAGGCGACAGCCCACGGGACGCGGAGCCGCGGCATGTCCCCCAAAAGCCCCCTTCAATAGTGGGGAAAGGGGCATGAGGGGCGCAGCCTCCTAAGATGGCGCCGCTCCCTCGCCCCGCGTAGGGGCGAGGCGAGGGGCTAGGGGATGCCCCTCTGTATCTGTCTGTCCGTTTGTCTGTGTGTCTGTCGGTCCGTCCTCCGTGCCGCCCTGCCGGAGGGTGGCGGCGGAGTCGAGGTTTCCGCCTCCGGGTCGCGGCTGGGGCCGGGAAGGCGGCGCCGGTGCGGCGGGGCTGGGGGACGCCATGGCCTTGCGCTGGGGGGGGTGGTGGTGGCGGTGGAGGTGCGGAGCCTCCGCCCGCCGGGCGCCGCCACCGCTGCCGCCGCCTCACGGCTCCGTGCCGGGACCCGGCTCCCGGTCCTCGCCTCCGGCCCTCGGGGGGGCGGTGAGTGCCGGGGGGGCGCCTGGAGGTCACCGGCAATGAATGGGGTTGGGGGTGCGGGGAGCAGCGGGGCGGCAGGGCTGAGGTGGGGCTGGGCGGCAGGGGGCTGGGGGGAGGCTCGGAGCGGGGTCCCGTGGGGATGGGGGGCTGCGGGTGCAAGGTGAAGTGAGGGATTTGGGGTTGTTGCAGCCGGGGGTGCTGCTGTGGTGAGGGACATCGCGGGTGCTTCTCGAAATGGGAGCCCAGGAGGCGATTTATGTTGATAGGGGTGTAATTAGCGGTGTGGGTTGCGGTCGGGGCCGGCTCCTTCAGTGCCTTGCCCCAAGGCTGCGTTGCGCCCAGCCTCATGGCTGGCCAGGCCCTGGCAGCCTGAGGCAGCGTGGTAATGGGGAGAGTCCGGCTGTGACCTCTAAAGAGGAAACACTCGGCCGCTTTTTGACAGAAAATGGGAGATATGGGGGAGCAGGCTTGCAGAGGTCTCAGCCATGGGACTGACACACTTCCCTTTTGGGATACCAGTCAGACACCAGTGAATTGCGAGTCCTTGATAAATTAGGGCTCATTGCTTTCCTCCTCATCTGCTTCCTTCCTTCCTGCTCTGCTTGCCTGGCTCTTTTTTTTTTGTCCCATACACTTGAAGGATAGAAGGGTGCCCTGGGGTGTGTGTGGTACTCTTGTTTCTCTCCCTGTGCACAAGCAGAGACAGTTCAAGCCATGTAAGAGGAGATACGGAGGTGTGAGGAGCATGCTGAGGGCACTCTTCACCTCCAGGTCTTTCCACGTGTCTCTAAACAGGCTTTAGGAGAGAGAGGCGATTCAGTGAGTGTGTAGATTGCAATGATTTCAAGGGTGGGTCAGCTTTACTGGGCCCCTGAGTCAGTGTGCACACAAAGCAGCAGGGCTGGGCAAGTCTTGGCAGCGTTGCCAGGAGCACAAAAAGAAGTGTTCCCTTCTCACCTTGTCCCTGTTGCAACCATGTACCTGGGACCAAGCCTTCTGCCAGGGTCCTGGTCTCCATCTCCAGGGAAAGATCTTTGGAGAGATCGTTGGGATTGGAGGTTAAGTTCTTGACATCTAACAGGGAACAAGATAAGCAGGTGTAAATTATAATAAGAAGTGAGCCAAGTTATAATTGCTGCAGGGGAAGAAAAAAAGGATACGTTCTGTTAGTGTAGTAGTTTACAGAAAGCGTTTGCCCTTTGCTCTGTGACTGGTGTTATCTAGATTTATCTGCAAGGCGGGAAACATTTGAAAGCCACCTTTTGTGAGTGCAAAAGCAAGATTTTGTTAGAGCTGTTCCTTGGAAGTGAACTGATACACTTTGCTGAAAGGGGTGAAAGTTCACCGTGCTAGAACAGAAGAGTTGGTGTAAGTCAGAAGTTAACGTGCACATTGGCAGTCACACCTCACGTGATACAGAAGGAGATTATGAGACTGCCTTTGCTGCTGAGTTGTTAAAAGGGAGAAGTGGAGCAATGTCGATGAAGAGTCATACTTTTGTAATCAAGATTTTCATCAGTTTAAAATTCTGTATTTTAAATTAACCCTGTTTTTATTTTGTGCAGATGTGTCACTTTGCACAAAGAAGCTCAGTGTTGTCATTTCCAAAACTATGTAATATATTTTGGCGGTAAGTTGGAGATTCCTGTTGTGCAATGGGTAAAGATACAGTTACTGGGTGAAGTGTGTAGTTACAGATGTGGGCTGTAAGCTTAGACTGAAAATAAGGTTATTTGCTATAGTACGCCATTGGATAATTCATTGTAGACCACTGTTACAGTGTGGAGCTGGAATCTAAGACCTCCATTCTGGAGAGCAGCAGGCAAAACAAGAGTACTCCAGGAGAACCCATAAAGCTCACTTTGAAAAAGGAGATATAATAAGAGGTATAAACTTCAACTCCAGGAAGCATATAAAAGGCCTAAGCCTAATGCACCTTGATTTATACAGGTAGAACTTTGACCTTTTATTGCTGATCACGGAATCGTTATATTTCCTGGAAGTATTGATTTTAATTTATAATGTAGATAGGGCCATCTGATATAGCTGGGTGTGTAAAGGTGAATTTTCAAATCCAAACCAGGAATATTTTTCTAGGAGGGCCCAGAACAAGAAAGAAAGCAAAAAAAAAAAATTGTGTTACTGGAAGATGAAGGCTTCATATAAAAATGTATACTATATTGACAAAGGTATATTCAAAAAGGAATACATTGAGAGCAGCGTAGTTTGTTTCCCAAAAGACTTCTGTAATCAGTCAAGTACAAGAGTGAGCATGGGGTTTGGTTGATACGTTTTCTAAATGCTGTGCTTTGTCAGCTCCTAAAAGTCTATGTTCATCAATATGTAGCTTTGCAGTTCTTGTTCATTAGCTGGCTAAAATCAGTATTTTCATGTCGTGTGTTTATTTTTTTTGGCTAAATTTTGAAAGAGGGGAAAGGAGAAGGATGAAGATGCTCTTTGAAACATTTTTGTCTGGGGAATCGAGGAAAGTTTACTTTTAATGATGTTACTCTTTTGAAAAACACTCACCAGGTTTCATCATACAAGTACATCCCACATGTGCAGCTGCAGTAAAACAGTTAGTGATGAAAAATACCAAGACCCTTTTCAACTTGGTAGAAAAGACTTGAAGAATCTCTATGAAGATATTAAAAAGGTAAGGGATTTTATTGCCTGTCCTGGGATGTTGTAATGATTTTGACTTTAATTGCAACCTTGCTTTGGAGGATAGTTATTGAAGGAATATTCTTCATGCTTATGAATAGCTGTGTGAATCCTAAGTGAAGATAAAAAGAGAATTTCTACACATCTTGTAGAACCGGAACACAATTTTTGTTTTATCCTGATTTACACTGCTGGAATACATCAATCGTGTTTCAGGTTACAATAAAAGTAATTTTGAAAAAAACTTCAGCTTACATTAGGTGGAATGAATACTGTGCATACTGCTTACACTAACAGATTGGCGTTGTGACTTTTATGCTGATATATTCTTTTCCTTCTTATAGGAATTACTTGTATCTACAGCAGAACTTAGGGAAATGTGTGAATATTACTTTGATGGGAAAGGAAAGGCCTTTCGACCAATGATTGTGGTGCTAATGGCAAGAGCTTGCAACATTCACCATAGTAATTCCAGGTGAGTCTGTTGCTTTTAGGTACATGGACATGTATCATACTAGAAGTTAGTCATTCCTGTGTTCCCCACAAATATATCTAGTAACCTTATGAAAATAAAAAGTTCCTTGGTAAAACACAAATTTAAATTCAGTTTTGAAGCTGCATTTTTGTACTTAGCAGTGTGAAAAGAACTACTGGTTTCACGAGTAGTGTAAAACGTGTAAAATTGTTGGCTATACTGCAGTTGGAACTGGTATATGATGTTGCCAAATTCTGGTATTTGTAAGAGGTTTAGCCAACTCTAGCTTCTTACATAAATGCTTTATTAGAACTTGTATTAATCCTGGAAACTGTATAAACTTAACTAAAACTATTTTTCAGTTGTAACCATTCCTGTAACTATTACATTCTTTGAACAGGTAAGAACTATGTTGCAAGAAGAGACTTTCATAACATTTCTGTAATTACACAGAAAAGCCATGAAGCAGGTGGTATAATTATATTCAAAGCTGTGAGACATTCTGAGGTTTCACCCCCCCACCCCAGGAGCAAATTTCTATGCCTTCATGTAAGATTCTAAGCTTAGAGGTGCTGTAGTCCTCACGTTCTTCAAGTTACTTGTCTCTTGAAGGCAGTTTTAATAGAGTAGAACATCATATTGCCCCTGTATCTCTATCATCCCTTGCTCTGGCTGATTGCAAATGCTTCTTTCCACATGTTCCTATCAGTTATGTTTGCGTTTTGAAGGAAGATATTGGCTGGAGTGCTTTCCACATTCCGATTATGTTTCCAGTCTTCCCTCATATAGAATTTCAAATATGAAATTTTTGGTCCCTTGCCAGAAGTGTTTCTAGACTTCTTTATTAGTTAATGTATCAGTCTTAAGGGATTTCCCAGCCATAGCATCATTTTTTCCTTAGTGCCTTGCTGAACTTTATTTCTATACCTCAGAGCACAGCGTATATTTTGTGGCTTGATGTGGCACAAAGACCTGTATACCAGCAACATCCTATTTTTTCCCTTTCTATGTGAATATAATTTCTAAGAAGAAAGAAAAACCTAGTTGGCAGTGTCTTGTCCTGTGTGTGCCAGTTCATCTTGTTTTAGGAGAACATTGTCAAGAATTAATGAACTTCACTGCAGCCTAATTCAGTTACCCACACAGTACCACTCTTTGTCATTGTGTTAGAGGTAACCAAAGGAACAGTATTTGTGAAAGTCCTCAGGGATGTCCTTTGTCACAGCACTGATTGGCTTAATATTTTTATGACTGATCTTGGGATGAGTGTGGTGATGGCACTTTGCAGTGACAGAATTATTCTTGATGACTGGACATCTGTGGTGGAATGAAAGGTAGAGCAATAAAACAAAATTTTCTGCTTGAGCTTGGAGGCTCATGAGTGCCCCATTAGGGCATAACCGCAGTGAGATCTGCACCCATCTTCTCTGAAAAACCTGAAAGTGATCCTTGCATATATTGTGCATCAATCATAGAATATCTGGTTCAGCTAAGGAAGTACCAATACCATTGTATTGAGCTTTGTGAAATCGTCAGTATCCATGATTTAAGTGCTCAAAAGAAGATAACTGCAGCTAGCTTCAGGAATGGACTGCAAGGATAATCAGGGAGAATGAAGGGCTTGTGATCCACAAATGTATCAGGAATGGGAGAGCAAGAGATTTAAGACTGCATTGGGTTTATGTGGCAAGGGTTCAGTAGCAGGGGGCTGCAGGGGTGGTCAGCAGCTGCCCACCCCAGAGCCCACCCACGTCAGAGCCAGCTCCAAAAGGGACCCACCACTGGCCAGAGCCAAGCCAGGGAGCAACACCCCCTTTTTCTTTAGGGAGGGGGTCTGAGAGAGTGGTTGTGGTGGAGTTTAGCAGCCCATCAGGGTAAAAGAACCACAAAGATAATGTACAATGTTGATAAGAGAGTAAATACAAATTCAGGGTAGAAATTTAGGAGACTTTTAGCAACGGAACAGTGAGGTTTTAGAAGATCCTCCTAGTCAGAATAATGAAAAATACAGTTTTATCTCATTCTAATGTGCAGCATCAGATGCTTATGAACAAAATTACGTAAGTGCACATGCAATACCAAGAAGCCCAGAATTGATGTAAGGAATCATACAACATCACATGTGAGCAGTGAATCAAAGGGAAGAAGTAGCCATAGAAAGAACTGAATTTGCCTTTATTTTCTCAAAGCGTATTTGCTGCCTTTTGACATGCAGATGCTCATGGAGGTATTACTGTCCATGCATTATGCTGAATTGAAAGAGTTGGGACCAGTTTTGAGACCCGACCCATGCTGGTGAGGAAGTGTGATCTCAGAGTTTGAGTGTTGCATAAAACTAAGGCAAATAGCCAACCCTCAGCACGAACACTCCGATTTACAGATACCCATGTCATTTGACAGCTTTTGTACATCTGTTGCAGTTTTTGTCAGCACCTCCAAACTATGCTTGGTGTTTGAAAGTCTCCTCATTAATTTGAGTGTTCCTTGTACAAGGACAGACTGAGTCATCATCTGTCACGGGTTTTTTTTTAGAATGAAATTCTGAGGGGGGAGAACAGAGATGTTTTAACAAAAGAAGATAATGAAATCCCAGGGTATTTACCTTCCTTTTTGCTTCGTGACACTTCTCTCAAAGTCTGTAATGGCAATTGAAATTCACGTACGTTTATGCAAGTCTTCAGTATTCTGCTTTGGGTTCACGCATGATGACCAGTGCCTTTTTAGGATTGGGTAGGCCATGCCAAAGAATATACTGTCTTATTTTGCATACCTGGTTACTGAGGATTGATGAAATTCCATATGTATTTTTTCTCTTTGCTTTCAAGTTTCTTGAAGCAGGCTGTGTGTTAACGCCTGATTTATATACATGTATACCTCCAGTTCACACTGATCATAGTCTTATTATTGTTGCTTCTTAGAGGATTGTGGTTTCCAGGTGACAAATTGTTCTTCCAACTTTTTACTGTTCGTGAGGGAAAATGTACACGTAGAGAAGAAAACACTGCGTATTTGTCACTCTGCTACTCTGCTGTAGACCTAACGGGGGAAGAAAACAACCCTTCCTTCCCATTCTGCCTCTCCTGATGGTTTTTATTATTATCGTGGGCTTTCTTTTTTTGAGATGTTTCCCCTCTTTGAACTTGTCGCTTCCCTTAAAGCATTTTATCATTCTTTTGCTCAGTTTATATTGATTCTCTTCTCAGTCTTGTTTCACTTTGGTTCCCACACATGTACTCAAATACACTGGCCAGAACATCTGTAGACTTGTGGGGTGAGCAATTTCCTGTGCTGTTCATCCCTAGCATTTTTATTTTATTTTTTTTTAATTCTGCCTCTGGTGCTTGTGTTACTGCTGTTGAATTTCTGCCTCATCGTACTGCCCTTCTCAACTGTCGCAGAATTTGCTGGGTCCAGTATGCTTTTGCATGTTCTTTTGTCTGTTTTTGTGTGTGTTTTTGTTTGTTTCATTTTGTTTATTTTTGTTTTGTTTTCCTTTGTGTGCAATACTAGCAGAAAAGGCAATACTCTTCCTTGTTTGGTTGTTAAAATAACGGGGCATAACTTTGTAAGGGTGTAGATCCCGATCTTTTGAGGCAGTCTGCAGACTTTTCCCAGAGCCCTTTGGAATGTAAGAATAGCTGAGACGTCTTAAGAGTCTCAGGATAGGAGGGGGATACCCAGGTAGCACTGCTTCCAGATTGGGTGGCTCAATCTCTTCTGTTTAGATTTGATAAAGGCAGCTATTTAGAATAGCTGTCTTTGTAGAGTAAGGTCACTTAGTTGTATTCATTATAAGGAAAATGACAGTTGCATAAGGACATAAAGAATCCGAAATATTATCAAAAAGTGTCCAAAGCATTCAATTTGTTCTGTGCTGGTATGACTTTTTTTTCTCCCTTGAAGATCCAAGTGCCAAAAGTCCATCCCTGCCTGAGTCCTTGTGCCCCTTGTGCAATGTGTTTTGTTTAACAACTTAACAATTTATCTTTGTGTGAGTGAGAATTGTTGTAAAGAGATCATGCAAGCCCTCAATTTCACACATCCTCTGTCATTTCTTCACACAACGCCTGTGTGCAGAATTTCACAGAATTAGCCTGACTGGGTCTCTATTTCTGTTTCGGGTATATTCTCCAGAGGTGTTTGTAAATGGGAGTTTTTATGTCTATTTCCACAACCAAAACAAGAGAGACAAACAAAGAGAAGGTCAAAGAAGTACAAAGACATCTCAGTGGAGAAAATAGTGAGCACAAAAGATTTAGGGAGGGAAAGAAGAGAAATAAATCATCAGAATGGTGAGATAAATACTTAAATATAATGACTTAGCTAAACTAGAGAATATTTCCTAATCCATGATGACCTGCCAGCAACCTTAGCCCTCTTTTATGTCCCTCCTCCAAACCACAATTGTCAGATGCCTGTACTGTACGTTGTATTTCAGCTGTTCTGTAATTTGCTCCTGGTTAATACATCACTTCTCTACGCTTCCCTTAGTTTGCAGTGCCCTTCTGTGTCTCAGACCATGTTTCTGAACTGTTCATTCCTTTCAGCCACATGGACTTAACACCAAGAATGCACTCTGAGGAGTGTGGTCATACCACAAATTTTGCAAGCTGTTTTGCAGGTTTCCTGTCTTTTAACTGGCAATGTTTGCGTACTGACAAGCTCATTGCAAAGCTCTTGGTTGTGTCTGTAAATATTGTTTTGTGTTCTTTTGGAGGAAAAAGGTTGGGTTGGTTGGTTGGTTCTCCTGTAAGATCAGCCTTGGTCTTGTTCAGTGCATTTGAAACAAGTTTTGTTACAGCAAAGACCCTGGGATATGCTGTGTCTATAAAAGCTTATAAAATCAAGCAGGGGGTCCTCGTGAAAAATCAAACATTGTCAAGGACTTAAACATGCAGTATACTCTTTTTTAAAAAGACAAAGTGACAGTTACATAGAATATTTTTGTAAATATATATCATCTTGGGGTGTCTTTACGCTGAGAATGACCTAAAAATGGCATAATTTCCCTTAATGAACTTGTGGTGGTCCAGTTATCTATTGACTTGAGTTACTGCTGCTACTTTTTGCTCTTGTTTTTCAGGCGAAGCAGAATGAAAAGTGGCAGGGAATGAAAAGGATCCTGTTTCTTGTGTGTTTTCCCTAAAATAGGCATGCTCCGATTCAGAATTTTTCTCACAAGATGTTTGTAGAAAACTCTTGCAAACTTTCTTACCAGAGATGGGAAGAACTTTGCTGGAGACTTTCCAGGAAGAGTAACATTAAAAAAAAAAATGTTCAGGTTAAATTACCCCATTTGATAAAACATCCCAGCAGCCAGACACATGAACTGTGAGCTCTCCTATGCCATTTTTGGTCATTGTCACAGATGAACTGCACTGTGAAACAGAACTTCTCAAAACCTGCTTTTGAGAAGTCTGTCCTTGTGCTGCCTTCATACTACTGAAAGATTTTGGTGTGTCTGTGAGTGTTGCCATTTACTGCTACTTCCCAGCAGGAAGTCCAGTCTGCTGACATAATTAATGAAAAAGGGAGTCCCCAAAAGGAGACCAGTGCATGAAAGAGGCTGGAGACCTTTACAGTTGTTTGAAGGTAAGTTCTCCTACTTAGTAACAATAGGTTGTTTTATGAAAACTACTTACACTGAACTAGCATTTGACTAAATTACTAGTCCACAGTAAAACTTACCTTCAAACAGCCAGGAAGGTTTCCAGCTCTTATTCTTGTGTTTTTCAAAAGCCACATTTTCACAGCCTGTGAGCCACACATCCTGCTATTGTTCAGGATGTAGAACTCCCACTGACAGCAATGCATACTTCTGCATAGAGGTAGGTGTCAGAACACTGTGTTATGTCAGCAGACTGCAAGATGTTCTTTCATTTTGTGATTAATCACTAGATTTTAATAGACCAGGCAATGCAAGATTTTAAATTTCATCCAGCTGAGCTGAAATAATTATCTTCTGCTTTCTCTGAGTTCTTTTTCTCAGTTTTTTCCTCTCTGATGGAAAATAGTATGATTTGCTGTGTTACCTGTACTCCAGAAGTAAGGTATCTATGTCAAAAGTAATCCTATCTTATTTCATTTTGTTTTTTTTCCTCATCCATATGAGTTGGTTACAGCTATAAGGCAGGGCTGACCGGGTTAGACATTTCTGGCATCCTGCATGCAACTCTTGATGAAAACAGGTAGAAAAAGATAAATACTAGAATGAGGCAGTTGCAATAGGGTACTAGGGTAGATGGTCTTTTTTTCTGAGCTAGGATGACTGTTTTTATTATTCATTTTGCCAGCCTGGATCCCTAGATAATTGGTTTTATGTTCTTCCCTTACCTTTTTTTGGTCTAGTTTAAAAAAATAATGTAGGTGTGAACTAGTGAGGGTTGAATCATCAGTGTTAGATCTTCCCAAAGGCTGAATTTCATTAAGTGTTAGGTAGTTAGTGTTTACAGCCCTAAAGTGATTGCAGTATAATTCCAGTTAATTCCTTGGGCTTTTGAGGAACCTCTGAAGTCTTAAGATAATCAGATAAGGTAAAGGATAAGATCCACCAGTTATGTTTTCAAATGTTGAATACAGGTTTTCTTTGTCTGCTGACTTCTCCAGCTTGCTGGTTAGTAGAGTTAGCAAGGTTTGGGGAGTTTGTGATGCTGTATCTTATAGGTAGAGCAGCACAGAGGTAAGGAAAACTTCAAACTCCTGTACAAAACTACTTTTCTCTGCCCTTTTTCAGATTTCTCTCTGCTTGGAATGAAGCATCCTTAATGCTGTGCTATTTATTGCAGTCTGGATTTAGAGGGATTAGAGTTAGTAACTCAGGAGTTTCACAGTACTAATAACGCAGCAAGGCAGAAATAGGCCTAATAAGGATGGAAATGTCCCACGGTGCTCACTGTACTAACATGATCTTACTTCTCTCTCGTCTTGCTAATTTCAGGTTTGAAAGATGGGGTTCAGACCATGGAAAAGCTGCAAGAGCTGTTTTCAGTGAAATACTGTTTGGTTTTCACAGAGATTTCTTCTGGTGTACCGCAACACAAAATGTATTTAATTAAATAACAGTTCTTGTTTTTTTATTTTAGGGAGGTGCAAGCAAGCCAACGCTCTGTGGCCATAATTGCAGAGATGATCCACACAGCTAGCTTAGTACATGATGATGTTATCGATGATGCAAATTCTCGTCGAGGCAAAATGACAGTCAACCAAATCTGGGGAGAGAGGAAGGTGAGTTTTTCGTCATGTGCAAGGCTTGCCATTGAGTTCTGGAAAAGCAGAAATACCTAGGGAGGGTTTGTCATGTTACTCTGCTGAGGCACAGTTTTACTATGCTTAGGCATAGTCTTGGGATATTCCAGAAGAAGTTTGAAGCAGTGCTTGTGGACTGTAGGTAAAACAAATGGATGTCTTCTTACTGAACTTTGGAAGCATTCAAGAAGGTATAATTGCAGTGTGATTCTTAATGCTTTCAGCTTCCCCATGTGGTGCTGCTGGAATGCTTTGTTCTTGTACCTCATCCAGAACGCAGTAGGTTAGCCTGTTTCAGTAATAAATGCAAAAAGGTTTTAATTCAGCATGAGGATTTTTTGAGAGAGGCATTTCTTTGTGGAGAGTCTTAATGAGCAAATGCAAGGAAACAAGTAAATTGCTGGTACATCAGAACTTACCGAGGCAATTTAGAGGTGATGTGACAGAACAATCAAATGGAGAGGCAGTGTTTTAAAGTTCACAGGCAAACAGATTCCAATATTGCATAGAGGGAGGATGCTGCTCATATGGAAAAGTCTAAACAGCACTATAAGATAGGGATTCAGAAATGGTGCCAATTTTAATATTCAACCATCTTGTTTTCTCTCTATTACAGTGAGGAATTTATACTTTATATAGGAAAATGATGTGATGTGAGTAGACCTGCCAAATAAAGGAAATGGTATTGTCTTTACTAACACTTACAGGAAAGGACTTAAAAGGTATATTTTTCTGTTTTGTTCGTAGGCTGTTCTAGCTGGTGATTTCATCCTGTCAGCTGCTTCCCTAGCTTTAGCACGAATTGGAAACACTACTATCATCTCTGTTCTAACTCAGGTGATTGAAGATCTGGTGCGTGGTAAGGTCTTTTTCTATTTTTATCCTAAGACTTGTTTGCCGAAGCAGTAAACCCACAAATAAAAACCCCTATCTGTGCACATTTTTAGGTGAATTCCTCCAGCTGGGTTCCAAGGAAAATGAGAACGAGAGATTTGCTCACTACCTCGAGAAGACTTTTAAGAAGACTGCGAGTCTTATAGCAAACAGTTGTAAAGCAGTATGTACGTCTGTCTCTTCTAACGTTAACATACCATACTGTAAGCTTCACAGCTAAACTCCTAATTATTTCTGCTTCCTCTGGAGGCCCTCCAAAGTAAACCCTTTAATTGGTGTTCTGCCAGAATGGGTTTGAGATTGTGAATTTTATCTCAATTCAGCTGTGTAGCCTCCAATATTGTTTTTCATTTTTTCCTGTTTTATATTTATAAAGAGATTTATTGTTCTCCTCACTTGCATCAGAACAAGGTTCACAACAGTAACCTCAAATTTATGAAATTCTGCAAGTTTGAGACAGTGTTTTTTAATGTCAGTTGAGAATTCTCAAGCCTGTAATTTGATTTTAAGACATCTTTGACGTCTGGTCCCACTCACTGGTGTAGAATGAGACCTTAAATGATAACAGTAGGAGGAAACAACTGCTTGCATATACTCTGCGTTACATTCTCAAACAACAGAAGTATGTGCTTCTTGGTTTGTCTGATGTGTTTTTTTTTTTTGTTTTGTTTTGTTTTTTTAAGATCTTGCTATATCTAACCCTACCTGTCATTCAGTTCTGTTAATTCATTACAGAAAGATCTCATTCTAGACAATGTCCTTATTAAAAAAAAAACTTCAGTCAGTGCAGAAAATAGAGAAGGTAGACAACAGGCTTATCCAAAAACATTGTAACATTTACTTTTTCTTTTCCTTTTCCTGAAGGAGGTACAGATGGCGTATGCCATAGCAAGAGGGATTTCTAAGGGAATTAGATTAAAAACATATGCTAGTGCTCATCTTCATCCTTTGTTCTCAGAAAACTGGTAGTTTTATACAATAAACAGCAAGTGTGCATTGCTTTTATTAAGAGGACTCATGCAGAGTGAAAGACAAACTGTTGGGATGCTATCTTATGTATAAAGATGTCTTTATATATCTTTCATTATATAAATTCTTCCAGCTGGAGGAGAGAGCTTAAATATTCTGTATTGCACATATTAATGGCAGTATGGCCCAGGCAAGAATTTCCCTTTGCAATTCTTCTTTTATATTAGTGGGTAGTTGGAGTAGTAAGAAGTAGTAAGTGATTTTTTTTTTCCTTTTCATAACTCACAGAAGAGTTAAGGACTTAAGCGGTTACCTCCACATTGTAGCTGTGATGCTCATGAATAGGAAGGATGTGTGTTTGGCTGCTGTTCTTCAAGTAGTTGTTCTGAGTTGTTCCAGTGCTGAATTTCTGGGATTTCGTATGCAGTAGAATTTGTGTTAGAAATTAAAGCAAGGGAGAGGCCTGTCCTTAAAGCAAAACCATGCTCACTGCCCAAGTATCAATGATGTGTCTCCTCATGTATCAGCATATCTCCTTCAGTTTCATGGATCGGGGAACTCTACTGATACTTTTATCAGTGAAAAGTTTGTTTTTGTGGTTTGGATTTTTTGTTTGTTTGGTTTCCTTTTTCCCTCACTTCGATATTCTTGACTACTTGAGGAGAAGGATGAAATCAGAAGGAAATTCTGTTCTCAGTAGTGAAGATGATCGGTAGGATCATCAATTCTTGCTTGAAAGGAAAATCAGCTGGAGAATAAAGAGTATTCACATCTGATTATCAGGCACAAAGCTAAGGAGAGAGATCACTGGTTTACAAAACATCAGTTGTAACCAGGCCGGTGTGCCATTAGGTGCAGTTCTGTTCCTGTTAATGACTGGAGAAGACGTTGTTTTCAGTGCTGAAGTGAGATACAATATTCACTAAAATAAAAATGTGAAAGTAGATCAGGAGGCATCTTAGAACTCTACGCTGAGAAGGGGGAATAGAGTATGCCTCATAAAATGTCTGAACAAGGCAATAGCTTGTCTATCAACACTAGTAGGTATGTTCACTGCATTCGATATTTTCTGTACCTCCAAAGCATGTCTGCATTTGAATCAAAAGTCCCTTAAGATAGTAATTATTTTTCTTTAATGGACAGAACAGTCTCTTGAAGATATTAGTCATCCCAGACCACAGTTTATTTCTAGAATAGTTTTAAATTGGAGAACGTCACCAAAGTTGCGGTGAAAGTAATACAGTGCAAAAGTAGTTGGTGGCAGATGGCCCGGAGGGTCACTGAAGCCTTAGTTACTTATTTATGAAAGGCCTTATTTCAGAGAACCATTGCAGGTGACGTTGGTTCAAGACTTAAGAAACAATAAAGCTGAAGTGGAATTTCCGTCTGTCATCAGTCAAGCTGGAGATAGCAAAATAAGCTTAGCAGGTTCTCTTTCTGTCTTTTTTTAATCTTACTGTAATGTGAATTCCTAACCCCGGGAAAGCTATTTAGAATTTGCATAACATACTCTCAGAAGAGGGATTAATCATGCTTGTTTTGAGATCTGTGTAAAGTTGCATTAGAGATTCTTGATTTCCCTGATAGGGAGAGAGCACGCAGCCTCTGTGAGCAAGACGAGGCTGGAGATGGAAGGTCTGCCTTAGGGACTGAAGAAAAAGAATAGCCTGCAGCTCTGGATCTGCCTGTGAGCTTAACAAGTTCATGGTTTCACCTGTGCACAGAGCTCCACCTGAGAAAAACATAGCAGGGTATGGAACTGCTGTGACTTCTGAAATATTAGAAGCTGGAACAGCACCACCAAAATTGATCTGTGCCCCACCCTCAAAGTAGGCATGCAGACTACAATGAAGGCCGATGACAGATGTAGGCTAGCAGTATCAGTGGCATCAGGGGGTCAGGCAATAGCTTTCCTTGCTTCTTACATAATACAGTAGTTCCTCTGGCGCTGTTTCTTCTTCATAAACTGCTTACTGTAGAAAAGATTCCCACAAATGGATTACAGATATTCAGGCAGGTAACCTTCACTTCTGTAAAAGTTCAATTCTTCATGAAGTACCTGGCTAACACGTTATGACAATACATGAGTTAAATAAAATAGGAATTACTTGAACAGGTAAAATGTATGAAAATGCAAACTCTGCAAGAGAGTCGTCTGCTGTGTGGGCAGGCTGCTGCTGGGTAGATATCTTCCTCTCTCAGGGAGGCCTTCATAACCCCCCTCCCAAGAGTAGCTACAAAAAAGGGTTTGAGGAGGCTGGAGGATAAGGTAGCAGCAAGGGCTAAGCACATACGGGGCGGCATCACTAGCAGCACAGCTCGTGTGTCAAGGGCTGTGGGTTTTCCTCTATCCAGCTTGTGATACCTCACTGGCAGTGGTGTGCCCAAGGCTGGTTCCCTCATACAAGGCAAACATTTGTTTTGTTGAGTGAGTTCAGTGAGGGGCCAACCATGATGGTAGGTGGCTGGAGCACACAACGGTCCAAGAGCTGGCTTTAGTCTGGAGTAGAGAAAGCTAAGGGGGAATCCTCCTGCTGCCTCCAGCTGTGTAATGAGAAGGTGTAGGAGAAGATGGAGGTGCACAGTGAAAGGAGTAGTTACATGAAAGAATTAAATTTACTGTTAAGAAAAACTTCTCCGTGAGGTTGGTCATACACTGAACCATGTTGCCCATACAGGGTGTGGGGTCTCCATTCTTGGAGGTGTTCAGAACTCAACTGGACGCAGCCCTGAGCAGCCTGTTCTGTGTAGTAGGCTTTGAGCAGATGACTTGACCAAATAACCTTCAGAGGCCCCTTTCAACCCAAACTATCCTGTGATCCCACTGGATAGAGGACAGTGCCATCTGGAACCAGTGCTGGATGAGCCACAACTGAGACAGCATGATCCTGACCCCTTCTGGAGAGGGGCATGGAAGAGAAAGGCTGGAGAGCAGGCAAAGGGGAAGATTTCAGAGCCTCTTCCTTTCCAAGATAGCCAGCAGCCTTGGAGAGGGAAGGGAGTTTGACAGCAAACATCTCCTGTACTATTTATACAAGCATATTTCTGCCCAACAGTGGGTTTTTCTATTGCGTCTATAAGTCACTGGTGTAAATGTGCAAATGCTTTAAACACCAGCTGCTGTATTCTCCCATGATAAGAGAATTCTCCCATGTATCCAGAGCTGATGGAGGATATTTTATGGATGTGAAAAATCAGTAGAGAGGCATGATTAGTTTATAGGCTCCCATGTAACATAAAAGATCAGAAACTATTATTATTTTATTTATTTTTTTAGTTTTAAAAAGCGTGTTTGAAATAATACTAAGCAGATTGGCTTGCTTTCCTGAATTTAAAGAACCTTTCTAAAGAATTCGTTCCACTTAGTATTAGGGTTTTCTCATCAGGATTTACTAGAGACATAGCTGGATTCTGGCAAGATTAAATTTGTAATCAACCAGTCATACCTTGGGAGCTATAGGATGCTCTCAGAGGGTGAGCTTTATCATTTAAGCACATACAATTTATTTATATTGTTACACTGTTCTTTATGTGTAAATGCATGCTATTATCTCAGCATGGCTTCAGTTTCCATTCCGTCGCTGCAGAGAGGCAGGCTGACTGGGACGAGCCTGCCTGCATCCCAGTGAGTGGCCATGTGGGGGCAATAATCCACAAGAGCAATTTCAGAAATTGGTTCCTGAAGGATCTCCTTGGTAGACAAGCCCCAGTCATGTTGCAGGTTTATGATGTGGTCGTAGTAAGAGAGTAGCTCACTTGAGGAGTGATAGGTGTATAAATCTGCTGGATTTCTTTGATTTTGTTGGTTCTCAGAAATGTTCATAACTTGAAAAGGAGTTACGATGCTCTTCTCTTGCAAAGATGCAAGAATTCATTTTTACATCGATAAATTTTCTTCTTGTAAAGATGTTCTATACCCATGCTTGTGTTTTTTAAATGTACGCATACTGTAATTATATAGGTAATGACACTGTCCCCAGAAAGCTGTCTCCCTACAGGGGTAGCTCTGCTCTGACCTTTCAGGTTAAATGAGAAAACTCTGCTCTGTACATGGCATTTCCCCTCTCCATCTACCAAGTTGTCCTCGCTCTGACCTTTTGCCATCAACCACGATCTTGTCATTTAGAAACTGTCTTACTGAATTCCGTGTTTTAATTCTTCCCATTAAATGCAGCGATAGGTAAAGGTTTCATTGGAACAGGGTAGGTGCACTCACCCTGCCTTGCTGATCTTTACTGGTATTACAGAAGCAACCAAAAGTGTGCTGGGCGTTGTGCAGCAGCAGATGCTGTTAGCTCTTTGGGGCAAATACTGCTATTTAAGAGACAAGCATCAAAAGGAGGATAGAAGGGCAGGATATTCTATTTGGATAGTCATTAGTAACTTGTATTTAAACACCTTATATTTGAAGTTCATTGTTATAATGGCCTTCGGGATTTCATATGAACAGACACACCTAGCATCGTTTCCCTGTCATGCTGCCCTCCTAAAATTGGGAAACACAAGATGTTAATGACTAAGGGATCCAGACCCCTGGGTTTTAACTGTTACCTATTCAAAAAGGTTATGATAGGAAGTTATGATAGGTGCTTAGTTACAAAATGCACTGATGCCTGAAGTAATCTCTAATTTTAACACAGATTGCATCATATTAGGGTATATCCTTCAGAATCTAACACTGTTTGTATTTACATCTTTGTATTCACCTTCAAAGCTACTCTTGGGCTTGCTTTTAGGTTGTTTGCTTTTTTTGCTTTTTGTATTTTTAGTGATCCTACCTTACATACTCTTTTTAAAGATGATTTTTTATGTACTTATTTTTATGTTGCATGGCTCTCCTAGCTTGTATTTTTAGTCTGACATTAAATAAAATGTACCCTTGCTCCTTCCGCTAGTCACAGCAGACTTGGATGGATTTCTGTCCCCTATTCCTGATTGCTTTATTGAAGGCTGAAATAAAACTGAGTCTTTAAATGTAACCAACCTCCTTTTGCAAAGTGTATAATCAATATGTAAGTGCAAAAGTGTAAGTGCCCTTACTTTAGGGCAAGATATTAATTCTCTGATCTTACTCAGCATCCTTTATTTTAGCTTTATGGAGTTTATTCAGCAAAATCTTGTCTCTCAAGTAGTCAATTCCTGTATCTGTACTCAAAATGTTTAGTTTAGTGATACTTTTGTCTAGCTTGGTGTGCTTTTTTCATTCACTATCTCTTTGCCACTAATTATCCCTTGATACTTCTGTCTGAAAACTTATCAGTTGTCTTCCCAAGCAATTCAGCTTTAGACAGTTAACATCACCTTAAACATAATTTTCCTTATCTCAACTCCCTCCTGTATTGGGTGCATCACTTCCAATTTTGTGGATCTTCTATGAGGCATGTAATGTCCATTTATCTCTTATCTGACCTCTAATTATCCCCTAGCTGATTTAGATACATAATAAATGTAATTTCTCTTGTCTCCGGACCGTATATGACTACTAGCCTGCACATGCAATGCATTTGTATTCCTTCCCTCCATCCTTGCACTATAATTTCCAGCTGATTAATATTTAATAACGCTAATATCTTTCCAGAGGTGCATATATTTCTCATACTGCGCTGCTGTTCAGCCTTGTTTTCCAATGAGCCTGGCTATTTGTTGTGTATCCAAGAGATAAGCAAGAATGTGTGCCTGACTCAGCTTTTAATCCTTTCCCAGATTCCTGCTGCCTGTGCTTGCAGCGTTGCACCTCTGGTCAGAGACTAGAAGGGGATGCTAACTAAAGCTCTCTATTAATTCATTTTGTTTTTCTTTCCAGGTTTCAATTCTAGGCTGCCCTGATCCCAAAGTTCATGAGATTGCATACCAGTACGGAAAAAATGTTGGCATAGCTTTTCAGGTAGTGCTTTTATTCAACTAAAAGGAATCTAAACTCTTCCCCAGCTGCCTTAGAAATCAAAGTGGGTTGTCTTCATTCTTTCTATAAATTTTAACAAGGATTATTCTGTATCTAGTTTTAAGAAACCAAAAAGAACCCTGCCTTAAATTAACCTGTATGTTTATCTTCTTCCAGCTAATAGACGACGTGCTGGATTTTACATCATGTGCTGACCGTCTAGGCAAACCAGCGGCAGCGGATCTCAAGCTTGGATTAGCCACAGGCCCTGTCTTGTTTGCTAGTCGGCAGGTAGGTCAAAAGGGACACGTCTCTCCCAAACCAAAAGCCACATGCTGCTCCTGACAGCCACACAGAAGTCTAGCTTGAACACATCAAGCCTGCAGCAGGGGCACGTGTGAAAAATCAGTGCGTTCAGGATCAGCTGGATGTAGAGTGCACACAAGTTTTTTCAGATTGACAAGCACCTTCCTCCACAACCCCTTTTACCATTAGGCCCTTTTATCAAGAGAAGCATTAATCTTTTGCTGCCCCAAATGCCAGCCTTTGCAAAAATTCAGAAATTCTATGTGCTTTCTGCAGGTTATTCCTAATTGGCTGCTTTCTCATGTTCTTTCTGGAGACATGTTCTCCCTAGGCTCTCACTATGTACCCCTTTTGCCAAGGTCTAGGCTTTGTATCCATTTTGGGTCCAAGCCTTAACCAGTTAAAAATATGGAAAGCTTTCCCTTCTTTACAGTTGTGCTACCAGAGGTAAATATAACAGTAGTTTGGATAAGAGAAAGGAGTATCATAAATAAGCTTAAAAGATGGTCATGATTTTTAGTGGCTTGAGAATGATTTGGAGTAGTGCAAAGTAAACAGAAGTGCTAGCAGCACCAACAGAAACATTCAAGCTTCTACTAATCCTTAAAATGGAAAGTTTAATGCACCTTGCTCAAGCCTCCGGTTCACCTGAGGAAAGATTTGGGACTTGCAAAGCCATCCTTCTGACTGAACTTCATGATATGAAAACTGGCACAGCTAGTTCAAGTGAGGGCTCTAGTCTGTTCTCTTATTGGAATTGCTCAGTGCTTGAGATGGGAAAAGTTCAAAATAATTAAAAACAACATCAAAAATTTTATAACAGTTACATCTCTTTCTTAACAGAAAGAGCCCAGGGGGAGGCTGGAATATATGCATGTTTGTTTCCTCTTCCTTTGGGCACTTACAGGGACATGCATCTCACAAAAGACAAGAAAATGAAGATTATCAGCCACTTAAGCATGCAGACTGATGCATGCTGAGAACAGCCTCCTCCAAGTTCTGAGTTCCTCCCCACAGGCTAGTCTGGGGGGGGTTGTGAACTTGTTCTTGAATCATTATTTCAGAATTTGTTGATGCGCAGCAGGACGTTGTTAGTCATCAACAACTGGAGTTGTCTAAAGGAACAATGAGAGCCAGGTACTGAAAGAGGATGCATTTTAAGATACCTGAAGGGAGATAGGAGGACATAGCACAAAGACTGAACAGGGTTTGGCAGAGAAAAGGTGACACTAACTGACTTGTGAATGTTGAATATTCCATTTTTTTATAATTAGAACTATTATTTTATTCATGTATTTGGGTTGGTTGTTTGTCTCTGACTTGGAACAACCCCCTATTCGTTTAGTTAGTTTGATAAGATAAATAATAATATGGAAATGCAACAAAACAAAAACATCAATTTTATTTTAAAAATCTTACTTGAACTTCATAAGTCACTTTTAAATACTTTTAGTCATTTGTATTTGATAGATAAGAAGTGGAAGCTTCCCATTCAATCTTTCATTGAAAGGTAACTTGATCATCTTGCATTAAATGTAAGACTTCTTAGCTGAACATTTCCTGCCATTTTCGAGGAACTGGAAGAACAGCACTACAGACTTAAATGACATATAAACAAAGTAGAAGTGCTAAAAAAAATCTGGAGCTTCAACAAATGCTTATCTGTGTTGCTACTAAAAGATGTTTCATCTATTTTTATCTGAGAATAAGAAGTCCTGAGCCAAGGACTTGAAGATAGTCCAAAATGTAATTGTTATAGTCTGTCTTATGTCTCAGAATTAATATTACTGCTATCCTACATACCCTTTAACTTATCTGGAAATCCCCATATTTTCTTCCTGACGACCATACTTCAGTTTTTAATGTTGTCTGGATCTTAAGTGATAGCCTTTTCTTCTTGTCCTCTACCCTTCCTCTAAAAGACATCTTTTTTTGCATTGAAATATTGAGTGGCCTTTAACCAAAATTGTTTAGCTTGACGTAAGGCCTCTTTGCTTTGTATTTTAAGCTCATTCACATTATAAAAAAAATCCCGATTGTTTTTTAAGAATTATACTACTGCATGCTAATTCTAAAGTTACTCTTTAACTAGTACAGCTGAAGAATGAGGGTTTATGTTTATTATTAGCATTGCTATCAAATGCCTACATACTACCCTTTAAATCTGTACAACCATTAAAAATAACTTTTCATTACAGGTTTGGGTATTTTTATATTCTTTGGAGCTTAAATGTAAAACATGAAAGCATGTACCTCGTGTATCATTGTAAATATGAATAATATGAGCATCGCAATTAACTTGTCATTACACGGGAAGAAAGCTAGAATCTAAAGAAAGCCAGGTATGAGTCACCAGTAAACTTTTAAACCTATCTTCTAAGATGACTACCTCTGACTAATAGAGAAATGTCACAACAAAGAGGAATGTTGCATGTTTGTTCGCCAACAAGAAGTTTGTAGATCTGTGGTTTCAGGCCCAAAGGTGTGTGTGCGGGGAAAGCAGATCATTGTTTATGAGCGTACTGCAGTGTAACTGTGTTTACTGGTATCTGTAGTAACAACAACGGCAGGGAAAGGAGGCTCTACCTCAGTTTCTTTTTCACCTCAGCAAAGCCAGCAGCTACACGGAGAACAACTCATAAGCAGTACAAAAAAACACTTCTCACTTTGTGCTTAGTTTCCAGAAATGAATGCAATGATAATGAGACGATTCAGTAAACCAGGAGATGTTGAACGTGCTCGGAAATACGTGTTGCAGGTAGGACTGGTACCAACTACTTCATTCCCAAAGTGCTGTTCCCACTGAAGTCGGTATGAAATTCATTGCCTCTGAAGTAAAACGGCAGGGTTGCATTTTTCAAATATACATTAAGTAATAAGCTGTGTGCAATACCAAGTTAGTACTCTACAATTGCCTTACTGGCACTGTTTTAAAAGTTTCTGGTTACTGGATTTAATAGCTTTTTCCCCCTCAAATAGCATTAAATCTCCATAATAAAAACAAAAAGCTCATGCATAAACTCAGTTCCTTCAGTTGAAGAGTTCGTGCGTCCAACAACTGATGAAAGCAGCAACTAATTCTCGCAACTGAAGCACGCACTCCAGTTTTAATTGACTCTGATGTGAAAAGAGTGAATAATTGTCTGTTCAGAATTAGTACATATTTAGTCAGCATAGCATGTTTGTGAATTTTTTTGTATGCCTTTATTTTGGGTATAATGGGGAGGGGTTGATCAATTAGTTTCTAGTCCTACTGAATCATATCTTAGTAATAGCAGTGTTGTTTTATAAATATGATTAAGTTTAGCATGGATGAGTTTTAGTATTTCAGAGCTTTGGGGAAGAGATGTAGGATTCAGCGGGTATAAAATGAATCCTTTTCCCCTTCAGCGTATAGGTAGGTGTTCAGGGTACTTACTGACTTTAAAACTGCCCACTGTATCTGCCAAGAGGCAAAAGGGGGCCCATCAGTTACCCGTTCTGTTTTACTGTCTTCCTACATAAGAGTGATGGTGTGCAGCAAACGACCTACCTCGCCCAGCGCTACTGCCATGAAGCTACAAGAGAGATCAGCAAGCTGCGACCATCCCCTGAAAGAGAAGCCCTCATCCAACTGACAGAAATGGTACTCATGCGAGACAAGTGAGAGAACCCCTTCCACTCGTTCTGGCAGCTACTTACCAGACTGTGCCTAAATTTACTTCAAAAGTTACCTGCTTCCAACACAGGCTACCAAAAATTATTTTTTTAAGAAGCTTTTTTTTTTGGGGGGAAGTTCTACTTTTTTTTCTAAAAATATAAAATTAAAGTGTTTTATTGTAGGAAACCATACAGATTGTGCTGTACAAGTTTTAGTGGGGGGCTATTAATTGTGGGGTTGGGAAAGATGTTTACATGTTGATGCACGGAGGCCACAAATGAGAATAAATACAAATCAGTGTATGGAAACTGAAGTGGCTCCAAATTTCATTCATTCACAACAATAAATAGAACATGCATGTGGCTAGCTGTTAAAACATCCATGAAAATAGGTGGTTTGAATGCTTTCCTGGCTGTTAGATTTCCAGGTACTTCTGTAGTTTATGTATGTGAAAGTTTTAGAATAACAAACTATATGTAGACATTAATAGGTTATATTTATTTCGTGAGCCTCCCTGCCTGGAGTACTGTGTTCAGCTCTGGGGCCTGCAGCACAAGAAGGACATGGATGTACTAAAATGAGTTCAGAGGAGGGCCATGAGGATGATCAAGGGACTGGAGCACCTCTCCTACATGGACAGGCTGAGGGCATTGGGGTTGTTCAGCCTGGAGAGGAGAAGTCCCCAGGGAGACCTTAGAGCAGCCTGCCAGTACCTAAAGGGGGCTACAGGGAAGCTGGGGAGGGACTTTGTGTCAGGGGGTGTGGTGATGGGAATGGCTTTAAACTAAAAGAGGGGAGATTTACATCAGATGTCAGGAGGAAATTCTTCACTCAGAGGGTGGTGAGGCCCTGGCCCAGGCTGCCTAGAGAAGCTGTGGATGCCCCATCCCTGGAGGTGCTCAAGGCCAGGCTGGATGAGGCCTAGTGGGAGGTGTCCCTGCCCATGGCCGGGGGTTGGAATTTGATGCTATTTAAGGTCCCTTCCAACCCAACGCCCTCTATGATTCTATTCTATGATACAAAGGTACGTTGTCAGTTGTTAACTTGCCAGTAGTTAATAAAAGGCTTGGTATTTCTAACTCACTCCAAAATGAATGAGTCAGTGGCCAGTCAAAGCTTCAACTCCATCATCTCCCATCACGCATCTATGGAGTCTATTCAGTCCCCTCCCCCTACAAGACTGCTTTGAAGTCCCAGACACATTCCTATGGCAGTAATTAACCGGTACTACCACATTCCTTTTCCAGGTTATTTCAGCCAAAGAATTTGTAGACCAGAGAAGTCTCACCTCTAACCACCTCTGCTTGTTAGCCCTTAATGCAAAGGGCTAAGTGCCTTGCTCCATTCGCTGTTAAAGGAAGCCACATCCTGTTGTGGTTGCTTCCCCTGTGTCACATCTTGAGAGCAGCCTCCCTCTCTGCTCAGCTGGGCACGCAACCAAGTCCAGATACACTTTCTACTGAGAAATGTCAGTCACAGATAATGTCCAAATTACTGCATCTTGGTAACTAGATTCAACCAAGAATCCTTGCTAAAATTTATTTTGGAAGAAAAGAACTTTTAGGAGTTTGTATAATGTGTAATTCAGGTTTCATATCTAATTTATTTGCCCTCTGTCAGTGATAAAGTCATGTTACAAACATTTGCTTTTTAGTACATTGCCTGGGATAACACAGCCATGGTTTTGCTACGTTAGCATTCCAAACTTCTTTGCCAAGCCAACCAACAAAGTAATGGACAAGACCTTTGGTTCACTTATATATTTATGAATGGAAAAAGTCATAATGTAAATTTACTTATTAAAAAAACTTGGGTACAAATTACACATACATAAGACCACCCATTTTTTGATTCACATGGACACCTTAGACCCAAACAACTCATTATAATAGACTTTAGTGAGAATACTCCAGGTAAAGATTACAACAATTGGAAGCATCTTGGATTTTTAAAAAAGTATATTTCAATACATAAGTTTGTATGCATGCTTTAAACAAATATAGTTCAAGAATGAGCAAAGAGTCTAAACAAAAAGTAATATGACCAGCACTAACATTAAACTTCTCATCCAGATTTTAATATGTTAGTCTAACGTAGTGTTAGTTACCATGCTGTACTGAAAAATGTAATGGCACAATCTGAATCATGGTTCATTAAATATTATACCCTACTTCCCCAGAATATTTAGGCTGGTCATAAAATTAACAATGCATAAGTAAATAAGTATAACCAGTTATAGACAGTTGCTTGTTTTACAAATTGCCATCAGGTTAAGACATACCGTCTCCAGAGACTTAGAGAGATGGACATTCAATCATACCATTAAAACAGTATGGCCTGAAGAAATGGGCACATTTTCTGAAAGTATATTAAGACAATTCTGTTAGCTTTTAGTTACCCCTTGTAAATAATCATGGTATGACTGAATACAAGACCCAACTTTGAAAAGCAAAGGATTTTAATCGGCATAGTGCATGATTGATTCGACGTAATTCCCAGGAAACAAGCCAGTTACTCGATTGCAAACTCCTTCATACCAGCCGTCATCGTTCTTCTTTATCACATAAATGATTGCACCCTCCATAAACGACAGCTCATCGTCTTTGTCCTTTGTATAGTCATATATAGCAACAACTGCGGAGTGAACAGAGGAAAAGTTTAGCATCACGCCAACAGCGCCAGTCGGAAATTCTTTTGAAGTACAATTGTATTTTGAAAAGACCAGTTTGCCATGCTGGGGCTTTCCATTCTGAATTCACAGGGTTTTCCTGATCAACATCCAGTACACAAAGTGACATTTCCCTTTTCTTGCAGTACTGGCTACCAGTAAGTGGGCGGTGACTGCACTGGATACTCAGTAAACCTTCTGGTGTGGAGAGGTGCAGTTGGCTGGGGCCCAGCAGAAGAGTGCACACGGACTCTTTAAATTTAAAACTATGAAATAGGTGGTCCACTAAGGTGGCAGTAATTTCTGGTCAGAGTACCTCAAGAGCATACAGATCCCTGCACGGGGATCTCTTGACTAGGAAAGCCTAAAAAAAACCCCACCACTCTATAAAAAGGGACCTATAGGAAATTTTTTTACACAATGGCCCCTGCAACTATGCAGAGATTGCTGCAATGCCTGATTTTGTAAACAGAGCTGCTTAAGGCCCCTCTACAGAAGTGAATGATTTCCTGTCTTTTCTACAGAGTTTCTATGTGATGGGAAGTTTTGGCATTTCTTCTAAAGGGCTGCAATGAGCGCAAGTACCGAAGTTACTGCAGGAAAAAAGTGCAAGTGAATTTACAGCAACATCCACTATATTATGGTACCTGCCTGGTAAATGCATTGCTCTTACCAACCTCCCGCTTACTGTGGCAACTAACAAAGCAGAGATCTCCCTAAGGAAAGGCAATGTTGCCACCTCTAGCACTGGAATTAAAGAATACCACCACGAATACACAAGCTGTGGACAGCACAGCCGCACCCTCTAAAACAGTTGGTATGAATTTATGCAGTCGGCTGTACAGATTCCAAGAACCTACTATATTATATGTAGGTAAAATAATCTTCTCAGAAACAAAATCTTTTCAGAAACCCAATGCCTTAATGCCTAGCAAGTAACGATGCAGCATGTCAGTTATTTTCACCCCATGAGGACGCCCTGCACGGAGCAGAGCCAGCAGGGAAGGTGGAGCAGAGCAGTTCTGTGGCTGCTGCTGTGACAGGTATCGCAGACGTCTCCTTCCATACGCCCTGCAGTGCTAGCCAGGTCCTGAAAAAGCTTGTCACACGGCTGTTGACAAACTGGGCACTGTCCTAACACAGACAGCTCTACAGGCAGGAAATCAGCACCTCAGCTATTCATGGGATGAAGCATTTACTGCAGGAGTTTGTATCTCAGCATAGTTACAGTCTGCTGATCTAGGCTCACTGCAAGTCCCCATGGAAGCCCCACTACATTTCAGAGCAAAACGTCCACTGATCCACTCTGGCCAGCTCTCTGGTTTGATAGGACTGAGACTTCCTGGCATTTATGCAACACTTTCTAGATGATTGCCCAGCAATCCTGAGGTAGCTTCAGACACAATCCAGCAGCTCGGCAAAGATGAAAAAAAAATGAAAAGCCGATTCACATCTGCTTCTCATAACTGTTTTTTTTTTTTAATCCCTTCATTCTAGAATGCTTGAAGGTATTTCATAATCCTTCTAAAGAAGGATTATATTTTATCACATCAGGTGTAGCCACTGACAAACTACGAAAAGAACGGCTGGAGTTCCAACTTAGCAGGGAAAATGGTTGTTTTCACCAGACCCAAGCTAAGTCCTTCATCCTCTTCAGACCCCGTTAATCCTCCAGCACTGCAGTACCACAGAGTTGCCACACTTCTTACCTTTCTCTATATAGTTTTTAGGCGCCCAGGCAGGATCTCCATCCGCGTAGGGATCGCTGTACTGCACAACAGCAGCCTCCTCGTCCTCGTAATCCACAGGGGGTGGGGGCGGAGGAGGAGGAGAGTCATCGAACATCGGCATCTCGTCGGGGGGCGGTGGGGGGGGAGGAGTCGGGCTATCAGCAACTGGAAACGTTGGGAAATCGTGATTTTTTTAATCAAAACCAGCGTGCAGGCACAAACCAACCTGAGGCTGTAGCACTGTAAATAAAAGGGGTGGGGACGACGACACACACACAGCATGCACTATGATCCCATGCACTGATTAGAAACAGAGGCTCCGTATTAAAAGCTACGACATACAGCTACGTTTGGTATTAGTGGTCAGATCTAGGTATAAATGCTACTAGAGTCGAAGCACATGCTGCAGGGCGTAAGCTGACCACCAGCAGAGAGGAAAGCTTCCTGCCCCGACGTCCCCGTGCCGAGGGCTAGCGGCAGCAGCTATGGGAGGACTCCGAGCGGCACCCTCTGAGCCAGGCAGCAACAGGCCTCTGGACTGCACCAGCAGCTCAATTTTTCAACAGATCCTTTGCCTAGACAAACATTTTCATTTGTTTCCAAACACTACTGCCTTGGATTCCTTCTCTCGCAGAGCTAGCCTTCAGGGGGCAAAAAGATCTGGTGCAGATCACGAAACCAGGAAGAGAGCAGAGTTTGAGATCTAACCAGGTAAGAGAAAGCCAAGTAATCCTGCAGAAGGAAAGCTCTGTACAGATCCTCAGCTTCCAGACTAGCTTGTGCACATGCACACATCCAGGATTCATCTCATAGATGGAAAACTACAACAGGCAGCTGCTGTTCTGGGGGGGAAAGTGCTCAAGGAATGAAGTGTGTAATCTAAAATGTCAAATCCCTGCCCTGAGATTCTCCAATCAGCACAATTACAAGTTGCTTTGGGAAAGGGAAAAAGGAGAAAGGCATTCTGGTACAAAGCACTCTTCAAATTAGCTCATCAAATTAATTTTCAGTTCCCAGCAGCTGGCAGCAAAAGGGAGAGGTAGAGGACTCAGATGGGAGCCATGGAGTCACCCCTCGCACTGCTCGCTACACATCAACCTAGGTGTGAGCACCACGAAACCACGAAGTTACCAACAAGAAGTTACTGGCACCGAACGCGGCTTTTTATACAGGAATACAGATTTAATTACGAGCAATTTGGGAGCCTGCACATTGAACACAGACACAGGGCGAACCCCCTTGCTCTTGAAGGTTTGACTGAGGGAGCAGGGCACGTGCTCCACAGGCTGGGTGCGTGCTCCCAACCACGCCGCTAATTTTAGGGAAGCTAAGCTGACCTGCAAGGAATCAACACCACAGCACTGAGTGGAGCTCCAGCTATTGCTAGTTACAGCAGCATTAAGAATTACAAGGGTTTGTAATTACCAGGGTTTCTTTGCTTTAATGCTCTTTATATCTGCCTGGCTGCTGCTCCAGCAGTGCCCAACCTTTGGGCTTCAGCCACGTGCCCCTCATGAGGGGCTTGAGCTCCGCTGCCACATCCCGGCCGTGCTGGTAGAGGGGAAGCCAAATCCCTCTCCGCAAGGGCCAGGAGCTGCTGGGGCAGCAGCCCGGGCACCCAGCCTGCGCTGTCCCCCCTCAGGGAGCTGCTGCTCTTCCTCACCTGCAGGCCCAGCAAATTGCAACGTGACCAGCTGGGCCACGCAGCCCACAGCCCCGCATCAGCAGGCTGCCTGCCACTGTGTCAGGGATCCCTCGGCCATACAGAGCCCCATTTGTGTCGCTTGGAGACAGACTAACAGAGTCTCCGGCCAGCTGAATGCTGTGCCTTGCCTGCGTTACTGAGCAGCACTCCCAGGCAGGCTTCATTAATCCACCGCAGACACACGACAACACGATTTATAAAGGGGCCAGGGCTGTGCAGTCTTCTCGGCACATCTCTCACAAAATGTATTTCTAGCCTTAATTTTCATGTGCAGTCAGGAAAAGAGAGCATTGAAGCAACGCTCCTTTGGGATGCTGGGAAATCCTTACCTCAATGAATGCAAAAAGTTGTGTTTATTTGACAACGAGTTGCTTATTTGAGAAGAACAAAAGAGGGGAGGAAATGCAAGCATGGAAGTGCCAACACTGATAGACCCTAACCGAGATGCAGTGCTGAAACTGCGTGCTTCACGGGAAACATATACAACGATTTAACTTCACATTAAAACAAGGGGAGAAAATGGAACAGAAAATTAGACAAGTACCACCCCATGGACATATCCCCACCTCTGGGATTTTAACCTAGACGTTTCCTGGCTCTGAACATAAAACAGGCAGAATCTAGAATAGCATTAATTTTCCTAGGAGGGGGAAGAAAAAAAAAACAGGGAGAAAAAAAAAAAATGCACAGAAACCCACTCTAAATGAGAAAGGGGGACCGGACCAGTATTTATACAGCTCCAAATTGAAACATCCTCTCTTGTATGTGCTCACATTCCTGTTCTTTAAGTGGTTACCAGCAGGGTCCTCTTTAAAGGACTGGGTGTGAACGTGACAGTGCAGCAGTCTACATCCGATCAGAGGTCTCTGGGCACACCACAAAACCTCTCTGAAGGAGATACCCACAGGTTGGGCACAGGGCGCAGGAAAAAAGGAATAGGCCTGGTGTGTTTTCTAATCCATCTGCCCTAGAAGAAATCTGAAAGACTTCCACGTAGTGGGGGGTGTTGCTTTCCAAACCCACGGATCTTCACGATAAGGAAGGATCATTTTCCCACAAAAGGCAAGCCTACCCACACGTCTCCTAACTCCACTCCATGTAGACATCTGGTAGAAAATGAGGCAGACGAAGCACACAACGCCAAAACTCAGCAACGGCCCCTACAGCCAGTTTTGCTGAGCGTATGCTTGGACTGCCACACGCACTCCCACCTCCAAGATGCAGCTCAAGGCTATGCTCATTAGGTAACTTTCCAACCCAAGGGACTATTAAAGAAGGAAAATAAACGGAACAGTTCCTAGACCAGATTTCAAGCTTCAGCTATTTTTGCTGCAATCTCGTTCCCAAGCCAGCTTTATTTCTTGTTGTGGCACACACATAAGTCTGTCCCTTTCACCTCGGCTCTCCCGAGTGCTGTGTTACCTCCAGGAGGACGATACGTGGCACAATTCAGAAGCAGGTGCCAATTTTCTCAAGTTTATCTGCAAGTGAAGACATTCAGCGACCTTCATCTTTAGGGAAGTCTACCTCTAGGCCTGGCATTTTGGGACGGTTTGTCAACGCATTTTTGTGGCATGCTGTTCTACATCGTGATTCTTAGCATTCACCTGGCAGAACACCAAAACATCTTTTTGAATGGCAACCATAGAGATGCCTCTTATCTCTAGGGGAATGCTCAAACATGAGCACTTAAAAGCTGGTACGGGAAGCTGGAGGCCCCTAAGTACACGCTGGAGCATCACTACATAGTAAGAGCCTCCGAGGCTCTAGCAGGCTTTGCCACAGTTCCCAAACACTTTAAGAAATGTTTTACACTCATTATGTATGTTTTCATGCCCTATCTACATTGTATTTGCTCTGTTGTTTATCGAACTACAACATTTTCCTATGACAGAGATGTCCCCGCAGCAGGAGCATGACTTTACCCCTGTGCTAGCATTTGGGACAGAGCAGCCACCTGGAAGGAATCAAACAAAAACAGTAAGAGCAGAGAGACCAGTGGAAAACACCTTGCAGCACAGATCATAGCCAGGAGGCATCTCTTTCACAAACCTAACTGGCAAAGCTATGCTGCAGGAAGCTCTGCAGGGAAACCTGGCTAGAGGACACAAAGAAATGGAGAATGAAAGGCTGACGAGAGGAGAAATACCTTAGGAGCTCCTTTGTAGTGGCATTAGATCATAAGACTGCACATTTTCAATTGACTGTGTAGGTTCCTAAAAACTACTGAAGGATTAGAGCCAGTGGTTACGCAGTGCATGTTTTGACAGTCTGCATAAGCCTTTCTAACAAAAACTAATCAATTATCCCTACTGAAGAAGCCTCAGGCAGGATGAATCAACATGAAATTAATATTTTTAATTAAGAACCGATTCTATATTCAGACCAAGCAGATGCCACGCATTTCACGCTGTATTTCTATGATAAATTTGCAGCTCAGATCTTAAATGGGTCAGTAATAATCATGCACGTTATAAAATATTGAAGAGTGTGCCCTTCAGCTCCGATAGCATATCGACACTAGAATGCAAGATGGTATTAGCTTCTGGAAAAGGAAACAAAATAGAGTCTGACTTGCCAGCCATGCATGCTAGAAGAAAGTAGGCTCTACCCTTTAACAGCTCAGCTTGTCCAGACTTACTGTTTTCCTGCACCCTGGCCACGAAGCCTGTGAGAGGTATCTGTGGAGTCAACTGAGGCATAGGGGGAGGGGGTGGAGCAATAGAAACTGGTAGCAACGCACACAGCATTTCGGGGGAAGTCAACGGACACAGGGGAAAAAAGGAAAAAAAGAAAAAAAAAAGGAAACAAACAAAAGCAGCCGTCAGTAACGAGGACCACAAAAAACAAAGTATGTAAAGAACAACAAGAACACACACACACGGAAGAACCTTCTTCAAGCTTGTGTTTCCAACAAGGCTGAATTCGTGGCTAGCCAATTGTGGCTTGAAAAGCAAAATGTGCCCGTGCCCATCTGCGCAAAAGGCAGGGCACAGGCTGCGTGTCGGGGAGCTGCGTGTGCCAAGGGGACTGCTCAGCCTCGCTTGGGCAGCACGCAACATGGGGCTTTCCATCATACTGCTCAAA
The DNA here is from genome assembly GCF_963932015.1 of Anas acuta. Taxonomy (NCBI): domain Eukaryota; kingdom Metazoa; phylum Chordata; class Aves; order Anseriformes; family Anatidae; genus Anas; species Anas acuta. The sequence continues at coordinate 17,533,698 of NC_088980.1, read as the reverse complement.
CACAGGAGTTCTCCTTAAAAAGCGTGCTACCAGAAGAGGAGGTGATGCTGTAGAGGATGCTGGACTCCTCCTCTAACATAAGAGCAGGGAGCTACACCAAATGCAGCGAAGCAGCCCTGCCACAGAGCAAAGACGACTGCTTTGCAAAGGCAACGATGCTGTCATGTCAATGCTCCGTGTCTGCACAGGGAGCACCTCCTGTCATTTTGCTCTGCTCAGGCTTACGAGCAGGGCAGTGGAAAAATGGGAAAAGGGACCTCGTTGCTTGTTGGTAGGAAAACGGGAGCTCTATTTTAAATGATCAAGTCTTCTCTGGTTAGAGGCGCTCAGCAACTTAATAATCTGGCAAAGGCTTGAATAGCTACCACTGGCTACACCGGTGCCCAGAGCTGCCCAGGAAGCCACAAGCTCATCTCCTGTGAAGTACGGACCTCCTCAGCGAGAAATGAGGTGTGAAACACAGGCACCAGTGCTCAGAGGTGCTGGGCTGACAGCTGAGGTGTTCAACTCTTTCCTCTGCAAGTAGGAAAGAGGCATGGTGGTGGCAGGATGTGCCATTTATAGTACCAGCTCTGGTGGGACACCTCCCAGTGAAGGAGGGGGGGGAGAAAAAAGCAAACAAAACAATAAATAAAAAAAAAGAAACAGAAAAAGAAACAAAAGAATATAACTCATTTGTTCATATCAAGCCCCTTCCCAGGAGAATTTCTCTTACACTGAAATAGAGAAGTTCCTGTGAAGGTGGGAATTCAGCAGTATACTCCAGTCGGAATCAAATTTGAAAGAGGTTCTGTACTTCCAAGTATGCAACAGTTTTAAACAAAGCCGTAACTAAGATTAATGTTTGATGAATAAAAACAAAGCATTTAGTTCATTACAAAACCAATAATCAAATCAACTGTATGGGGAAAACAATCAATAAAAGAGGGACAACAAACAGGTTTCTCACAAAATTGAAGTAAACATCTAAGAAAAAACAGAATATTTGTTAGCATGAGAAGTAAAATCTTAAAGAAACATGGAACCTAGATTTAATGTCAAGACAGTAGCATTAAAAAAAATCACCAGTTACAGAAATGGAGAAAAATAGTTTAAAGTAGAAAAACACCCATCAAAATACTGTTCAAAAAAAAATCTTGACAATCAGTATTTTGAAAACACCAGAGAGGCTAGACTAAGGAACAGCACCTGCATTTGAGCAAAAAATTGCTTTGGAAAACTACAACTGTTCAGAAACAGTGGTGTGCAGAGCATTCGAGGCAACTGAACTATTTCCAGGATGCCCTGTTTGTTCAACAGAATACGACTGTTTGAACAGGAAGGAGTTTCTATTGCTATGGTGAATTAATTGCAGGGAACAGGAGTGTGGAGGGAAATGAAGGGTCAGTGTGGGTCAGAGAGAGTAGCAGGAAAATTAGGATTGGAAAGAAAGCTAGATAGGTACTGTGCCTGCATACAAAGATGTTTTTGGATAAATGTAATACTTGTGAACCTCTGAGAAAACTCTTCACCTCAGTGTTTCAAACATTCCCTATCTATTCTTTCCTTAAGAGTAAGTATACTAACAACCAGCACTCATCCGTAGTGAGCTTTAGCCCGAACATCTACGTTTTGTTTTAATGAAACATCACTTTGAAGTTTAAGGAGTTGGCACACCACCAGAAGCCACTGGAGTCCTATCACTCCTCTACTTATATTTGGTCAAAATTATCCTTGCTGGAGTTCTTCCTTGCTGGAAGCAGCAAGGCAGAAGTTCCTGATCTAAACCTAGCTTTCCACCAAGATCATTCTATTAGATCCCTATTTTTGCAGAGCTTTCTGCAGTCAACCTTGCTTGCCTTGCCAGGTGGTTAGGCAGAATGTTGATGACTAAAACTAGCTCAGTTTTAGTCCCAAAACTAGCTCCACTGCATCCCATCCGTCATCCATCCCCATCTATTCTACTCGTGTGGAAGCACAGAGGAGTTGTCTGCTGAAAAGAAAAGAGGCTGAACTCTTCTGTCCTTTCTTTAACAGTAAAGTTTCAAATGAAGAACAAAGGAGAAACTTGGAATCAGGAATAGGATTTGGGAATGAGACAGAGACAGGGAGAAACTATGTAATGGGAAAAGCTTGTCATAGGGGCGCTGTGCTCTGACAGCACTCTCTTGCCACTAGCCCAGTAGTGGAGGGAGTGTGCTACAAGCACATTAGGTCTCCTGAAAAAAAATCTGATTTTAGTTTATGTTCCCCAAGCACACCTGAAATACTAAGTATAATGTGCCTATAATTAGATAGGCAATCATAATAATTTCTTGCCATGAGTAACAGCAAACAACTCAGGGGAAAAACAGTGTAATTGCATACAGTGCAATCACTTTACAACTTAAAAAGGGTTTTTCTTGTTTGTTTTTCCTTCTATTTTAGGAAAGAAAGCAATAATCTTATTGATGCTCTTCACAAATACGTTAAAATGTCATGCATGCTTTTACAATCATTTTGCTCAAAACAGTTTGTGATTTCAGAGCTCAGAAGCTTACTTGAATTTTGAGAATAAAGAGGCCCGCCATTAACATGAGGTTGAGCAGAAAATGGGGCAGTCACAGAAGGATTCCGTCTGTATCCACCAGAAGATGCTGAAGAAGTGGTAGAGTTGTGTCGCGAGATTTGCCTGGTCATTGTGCCATACTGGGAACCAGGAGCTGAACCCGGAGCAGCTGAAAAGCATTAGCCAGAGGAACCGAGGAGAAGACTTAAGCAGAGAATTACTTGGGGCAGAATGCAGAAAATAGAAAAAGCCCAGAACATGGGAATCACTTGATTACAGACCACCAATAACTTAAGGCAGTACCAAGAGATTAATAGAAAACAAACACCCTTGTTATAATCAATAATGAGAAAAAAACACACAGGACATAAAATAACATTGATATAAAGGGCATTTGAGAAATGCTGGGAAAACTACTTTGACAGACTGGGTGGGACTGGGAAGTTGAGCCAGCTTCCAGCTGGTAAGCATATCTCAATAATTCTACATGCAATACCCTTTATTAAAAAGCACACACAAAAAAATCCACATTCTGCTCAAAGCAAACGTTTTCCATTGTGAACCAGAACTTGTCTCCAATCTAATATCAAAAATTGCTCTAACTAAACAGTAAATTAAATGACATGAGCTTCAGACACTTGGCATGTTTGCCAATCATGTTTGCTACTTGTGGTTTTGTATTCACGGAATTTATACTTCTACCAGATCAGTCACCAGTGCAGGCTGTCAGAAAGACATGTCACTCACTCGTCAAGATGAACACCCATTTTTACCTTCCACATGCTCGCTGCACAAAATTCAACGTTAATAAAAAACAATTTAAGCGCTCTTTTTGCATTAACCTCTGACAAAGGAAAGAATCAAACCTTGCAAACTAACCAATCTCACACGTTGAGGTCACATGGATTCAATGCACAACTTTGCAATGTTTCAGTGCAAGAATTGTTTTGCAGTAGAATGTTCTGTGCTTTTAAATGCATACGTATATATCTTATATAACCATATAAAAATATATACAGGAATGCATACACACACACGTACACACACAAACTGTGTGTGACCAGAAGTTTGCAGTCCTGTAGTGCCATCCACAGTCACTTTCACTTAAACACTCCGGTAAGAGAAAGTGTAACAGGTTATGTGGGTCAAAGCCTCCAAAGCTCGTCTCTTAACAAGATCAATGAATTTTGCCATCAGCCTGTGATAGGAAAGGGGTGGTGGCGTCTGTCTTTTTATACTTACTACTTTTAAATCCATTCCTAACAGCTGTATGTAATGTTTGAGGTAATTTTTGAAGAACTGTCAGCTTGTATCCACAAGTCTTCCGGTTTGGCATCTGCCTGCTGCAGCACAGCATCAAACCCAAGCCACTGTGACAGACACTACTGCCTTTCAATCACCTTATCCCCACAGGATAGATCACATACATCGCACGTCAGCTTCCATTTTTTAAGTGAGAGTGCAACCATAGTGGCTTATTTTCAACTGCAAGAGTGATACAGCAGAATACCAACATTCAAGCTGATTTGGAATTATTATAGATCAGACTAATTAGATCTCAGCTTTATTGGGAACAGAGATTACAAGCAACTAGCAACCTCCCCCATACCTTGTGCGTTTACCTTCAGAGGCTTTAACCACGGAAAATTAGTGAAGATTAGATTGTTTAAAGAAAACAAAAATCACCCCAGAATTGATTTGTGTACTAAAATCATACAGCGCCCACTACAAACGAAAAAACAGCTTCGCTAAGTCCATTAGGAAGAGATGATTATTGATTATGCAGCACGACTGCAATCACTTCAGCATTGACACAAGTCTCACCTATCAGACTGCCCATCGGGAGAGGTGGTGGCAGTGGTGGTGCTGGCGGGGCTCCAGGAGGAGGAGGAACAGAAATGTGTGCTAATAAAATAGTTTATATTCCCAATTAGGCCATATATTAAAAAAGCAAATAAGAAAGCATGGGCACATGATAGGCTTCCCAAACAAATACAAAAATTCAACTTGAGTCAACTGATAATAGGTCAGGCCCTGATCCTACACAGGGTTCTGTATCTGCAGATCTTTATTCCCATTGATTTCAATGGGATGACAGATGATAGTAAGATTCATGCCTATTTGTACCACTGCAGGGCCAGAAACACCTGGGAAAAAGAAAGGAAAGCCTACATGTGCATAAAAAACTGAAGACTTGCAACCAAGGAACAATGATTTAAGAGGTGTAATAGCATAAATACATTGCACCAAAATTCCACTATTTTCCTGTACAAATTAATTTTATGTGCTTACAAAGACACAAATGTAAGCAAGTGTCAGAGTTGGTTTATTATCAAGATAATCCTGCAGTCTACTAATAAAGAAGGATTCTACTCAATCACATAATTCATCATTATTAAAAACAGGAGGACATGTTTCTGGTGATGAGAGATCCTTCATGGTTCTCTTTTATTGCTGTCCTCAAGTATAACACTTGTTCTCCTGCCTCTCATAGTGATCCCCCTCATAGCTTAGCAACTTCAGACTGCAACAGAATAAATGACACTGGTGGATGAGTCTGAATTCTACCACTGGCAATTTTTTGTAGGTCATCTTCTGTTTTTTATTTGAGGTAAAGACTTTTATTTAATTAAGAACACACACAGAAAATCATTGGCAGATGGTAAATTAGTAGACTATTTTGGAAAAAAAGATTTCCCATCAAATATGTACTGACAGTTGCTGCTGTTTCTCAGGACACTCAGAAATGCCTACTTGTAGGCATGGCCCTTGAAAATGTACTGAAGCTTTAAAACGTCATGCTCTTCCCCTGTCCCACGATTGTCTTGTCAAAACATGGACAGACAAAGGTGTTTTAAGCATCTGTTATTCCACGGGTGATTGTTCTATAAGTACTTCTGGTAAAGAATTAAAACTTTAGATGTCCCTCAGCACTGATAAGTGATTTTCTGACTATGACTGTGCTTCGGGACAGTTTCTCCTCCATTGTGTTCAGTAAAACTTCCCTCTGCAAACACATGACTGTCATTACAGCCTAAAGCTAACATGAGAAGAAGAGCCCCTCATACCTGGTCCAATGGTTGGCGGTGAAGGTGTAGGCACGGCAATGGGAATGCCAATACTGCTGCTTCCACTGTTCTCTCGACTGCCACTTCCTCCACTACTACCACTGTAAAACAGAGGAACATTGAGTATTAGCACAGCATTCCTACAATTATCAACAGTCACGTTCCTTGTGTGAACTACGCTGGCCTAACTCAATTAGAGACTTGAAAAATCCACTTTAAAAAAAAAAAATCTGTCTCCACCTACAATCTCATACAGCTAATCAAGTCAGGATGCATTGCACTCCTAATAAATGGAATTAGCTAAGCTGATAAACATCACTACGCATAAAATGTCTAATTAAATGATTTCAGAAATAAAAAGGTAAGCAACCATACTAGTTCTAGGCAATGGAGTAACAACTGCAGGAATAGTTCAAGGGCCTTGTATTAATTAGAAGTATTAAGCTGGGGCTGGAAGAGTTCATGCCTAAACTGTAAATAATTTTTTAAAATTAGTTACACTATCAGCTGAAGGAATCTTCCCTCTACTCAGAATAGCGCTTGAGAATAAGAACTTTTTAACTGAAATCAGCCACAATAAACCAAGCTGAGCAGACAGGAAATAATTTTCTGTGTAGCCAATATACCTGTTCACATACACGTGCACATACTTTTTATGTACAAAACGTTTGTTTCTGAGATAGTCTGTAAGGTAACAGTACAGCCAGGTGGTAATTTGTCTTAGTACTGCATATATGATATTCAAATTCAAGGCCAGCAATAGAGATTTGTACAGAACATATTTCTAGTGAACAACTGAATAATGTTTTTGCACATCTTTCAGAGGCCACATCATCTCTTTTCATTGAGGGAGCCGAAAAGGAATCAATCGAGGCTCAGATGGAATCTCTCCTTATTCTTATCCATGAACATTCCTTAGGCCAAGACTTGAATCTACACGGATTAAATGGATAATACAAAGAAAACTAAGTAGTCAATATGCCTTTAAGCCAAAACACCACTTTAACCCATTCATGCTAATTAAGGAGTACTCAGTGATTCTATAGTTTATTTAAAACTCCTGAGTAGCTACAAATCAATGCTGTCAAGCGCCAAGAACAAATCATTCAAATATATCTGAAGAAAATAACACCGTTACAAAAAGAAAAGCAGTGATCTGAAATGGAAGCCAAGATAATTCCTTCAAAATCAGTGTTCTGTCTGCTGAGGACCTTGATCTTGTCACCATGGTTGCGGCTGAATTTCTAACTGCAGTCTACATAAAAAAAGATCTTGTGAGACAAGAGTAGGGAGCATTCACAGTAGCCAGCTAAACAGATTAACAAGATCTTACTGCAACCTGATTTAGTTGTCACTTAATTCTGATAGTATTTCATCCACAACTGTGTCCAAAATTCTCTCTCAACCCCTCAATTAGAGACCTCCTGTGTTTAATTGCCTACTGGGAGTTAAAAAATAAATAAATAGGGAAGAAGCTGTCTGAAAAAAAACTACTGTCTTATTTTTAACTACACTGAACTCTTTTATCTGCTTTTTCCCTGCAGTTTGAAGCCTCTGATACAATCAAATTGAAGAAACCAAACTTGCTCCAGAGGCTTGGAGAAAAATCTAGCCTTGCAATTTGAGAAGAAATTTACATATTAAAAAAGAAAAGAACAAGGTACACATAAACACCTTTCGCATCCCGAAACACACTGCTCTTTCAAAGCCCTTAAGTATGTGGAAACAACTGGCTAATGCCAATACCTGCTAGTAAGGTTAATTTTCTACTTCTGTCATGCTAGCACTGATTACAAGCATTTAAGTTTTAGCCAAAAGAAAGCAATCAGCTCTTTCTGACTATCTTCATCACAGCATTTCTAATCAAGAGAAACTTCTCTTTGCAATTAGTGGTCTTGAAAACAACAATAAAAAAAGATATTCTATAAAGCTTAACTATATTTAGGATAAGACTAACAATGTCCCTTTTAATTTAACCCAGTAGGAACCATCATCACCCCACTTCTCAACTGCATAAATTTTGAAGTTTTGCTTATTTGGGGGAAAAAATAACACCGAACAAAACAAATCAGGTCTGTGCTTACGGAATTATGTTGTTAGATATAATGAGGCTTCAATAGAGTGCAAAAATGTTTCTGTGTGTTAGAGAAGTCAAACAATAACTATGGCGAAGTTCTGTGCATTAACAGAGTGGTAGAATAACTCACCTTTTGCCTTTTAACAAAAAAAAAAACAAAAAACAAGAGCACAAAAGTTCAAAGCTTTTCTGTGACTTCAGTAAGCAGCAGCATGCCAGGCAGGAAAGAGTTTGAGTGAGGAAAAAAGTGCTCTACCTGTGTGTTCTTGGTCTCTGGTTCAAGGAAGCTGTCCTTCCCGGGCTGTGCTGGCTGCCCAGTCTGGCAGGACTGGTCATGTAATCATTAGGAACTGTTGGCGGTTTGACCGGCTCCAGGGTTTTGTAAGGAGTATTTCGTCTGGTCATGGAAAAAGATTTGAAGACAAAGATAAATGATCAGAAGAGCAAAAGGATAAATGCATGAAGTACCGATGCCATTTGTTTCCTTCAGTTTCCATGTGAGACCACTGCACAGTGACCTGCATTACAGCATATTAAACAAATCCCACCAGGGAGAGGTGGTGTGAAATCACCTTTTACTCTTTATAGTGCTCTTGGGTAGAAAGATCCACACAAGTTGGCCTAGAGCACAGAAACTGATTTAAGAAGCCTAAGCTAAATTTAACACCAAAAATCTCTTTGTTATCTACATACCACACAATAGTTACACCTGCATACTATTCCAGGGTTATCTTTTAATCCACTGCATGTGACCACTTCTTCCACGGTAACAACGTCCTCTTTCTCTTCCTCCCCTCTGAACGCTTAACTGTCCTAAAAGCATTCTTGGCTAAAAGGTATTCCACTCATTAAGACAGGAGCAAGTCTGAAAGATTCGCAGACCAAGTTACATTTGCAATCACCAGGGCTTTTCCTAGCAGCATTGTTTCATGCTCTAATCAAGCATATCACTTCAGCAGATCTTTAAGTGCTTCGCAGATCAGCTTCATTGTCTCCATCTTACAGACAAAGCAAGTGAAGCTCGGAGACTTCCAAGGTCACGTAACAGGCTGCATCAAGTCAGGAATATAACACAGATCTTTCCAGATCTGTTTACCCGACCCGTCGCTGCCTCAGGAGCAGCCTGCGTATTGTGCTCAACTGCACAGCTCCTCGGTTCGCGCTAGCAACTGAGAGATCCCTTGCAAGACACAGGATTTGGCAAAGCACCAGCTAAGCAAAAACAAAAATAGTAAACTACTGGCATTTAATCGTTTCTTCGCTTACTGGTTATGACCGAGCTGGTGAGTGCCATGGCTTCACAGTGTTTTAAGGAATGTATCCACTTCCTTTTCACAATACGGAACAAAACAGCGCTAAATTTTAACTACGAAGTTTTATTATTAAAACCTCTCTAAATAGAAAAACGGAAGCATCATCACTGTTTGTACGAGCTATGGTGTTTGTAAATTAGTTTGCCTATACAAAGAACTGCAGATGAGTTTGATGCGCAGACTGCTACCACCTACGGAGCTGCCAAAAGAGATCAGCCATGGGAAAAATAAATTTCGTAATCCAGCTGTAAGAGATAGAGCTCTAAATGCCACCAAATCAAATGGTAAGCACGGAAGATTTTCAATGTGCTTCCAACAAAAACAGCTTTGAAAACTAATGTTTTAAAGTGTTGTCAGTGGAAATGCACTGGCAATAGGAAATGCAGCCCCTCGGCACTATTTATTTTGCCAATCGGATTTAAATATCCTATCAAAAGCAACCCCCTGCTACGTCCTCCAGTTCAGCCAAGCTTCAGTTCCTCCTTGCTCTTCTCAACTTCACTGAAGGACTCAAACTCCCAAGCACCAGAGAAGCAAAAAATGATTTATTTCTGCCTCCTGAGTCCAACCCTTGCCTTTGTTTCTCTGTCTGCCTTACACGGGGGAGGACAACAGCCCTGTCCCGGCACAGCCCACAGCTGCCCACCTCATCGTCCCGCAATTCTTGCCACCAGGGAGCTGAAGGCAGCCCAGGGCCATGCTTTGCTCCAGGTCCCTCATGGTGCAACTCCTTCCATCCAGCTCCACTCATTTTGTTCCCCGGTGGATTTCCAGCCTGAGCAGCTCCGATGAAGACCCCCCTGCTGCCATTCCTTTCATTTTGCAGCTCGGACCTGCGAGCAGGGCTTCTTCCCTCCCCACAGCCCTCCTTTGGACAGCCCTGCTTGGAGGGACGAGCTGTACAATAGGCAGCACGTACTTAAAGGCCCGTGTTAGACACCAAGCTTGTTCTGATTTTACACGCTTATCTCTGGTTTTGTGGATCAAAGGGAGAGGAGTAGCATCCTTGCGGTTTCTAGCAATTTTTCCTGCATATGTTAGGGGAACCAGTCATGCTGATGATATTTCGTGCCTTGGCAGAGCGCGGCTGCTCAAGACAAGAGCTTCCTGAACAAGAAGGGCAGATAGGAATCGCTGTACGAGCCCACATTATTCCTCCCCCTCAGCCAACTGCTGCCTCTCGTCAAGCTCATCTGGAAATGACGTTCAGCTGATTAATCCTTATCAGGCAGCAGCGGAGGCAACCAAACAGCTCCGGCTCGTTCGGGGGAGCAGGAACGAGGCAGCTCACCAGTGCATCAGCGCCGCTGCTTCACTCCCAGCGTCCAAGAGGACATGAAAGCCTTCCCCAGCTTCCCGGGGCTGATAAACAACTCTCTCAGCCGGGATAAGAGAGACAATTGGAATACTGATTGCGTGCCCTCGAGCAATGGGAATTTTCACAAAACATGCCGAGGAAACCCCTAGGGTAATTTCTGTGTAGAATACACAATAAACACAGCCATCTTGAAGCAGCAAAGCAGCAAATCAGGATTAAAAATCACTAAGTCTTTGACAAAAGCAGTTGCTGCTCCTGATTTTCCTCGACCGCTGCTCCTGTTCTGTCTCATTATTCCTCATTTTTCCAGCTCCCCACTTCTTCCAGACAACGTACCTGAAGCCAATACAACCACACCAGCCAGCTTTGCAGCGCCTCAGTCTCCCACAGCATCAGGGAAATGCTGAGAGGGACAAATAGGTAGATCTTGCTTCGGATGGCTTCTGGAAGATGGGCATACAGAACGGCATGGCACATGCTCTGAGCTTTTCAGGTATTAATGCTTCGGTCCCTAGCAACAACTACTTGCTGGCACACGATGATAAGCAGATTTCCCTCCCCACAGGTCCACAGCAGTGAAATTGATGCTACAGTAGGGAACTGAAGTCACAGGGGGACTTGGGGAAAGCAGCATCTTTCCTCATTTAAGCATGCAAATAAAAATTCACCAGCCAGTGAGAATCAGTGTTGTCCGTGTGTTAACAATGCCATGAATTTTGCTGAGATAATTTAACAAATAGGGCATCAACAGCTACTTCTTATCTCTGTAATATTGAGAAACAAGCAGACAAAGAACTTCAACAATGAAGTCCTTCCCCCACTGAAGTTAAAACCTTATTGATATTCTCTCATGTCACCAGAGATTTCTGTCCAAAATTCAGGAATAACAACAGTCTTCTCATTCACCCATATCTGTAATAAATCCTCTCCCTCATGAAAAGTGGCTCTTTCGAAAGGTCACCACAAAAATAAGAGGCAGTGCAGCTGAAAGGGTTTATACAAAAAAAAGCAATTGCGTTATTTGCTGAAGGCAATCAGAACCACCATCCATTCCACCTATTTAACAAACCCCACCACGGGCACAATTAAAACTATCTATTACGCAGGAGGCACCAAGCAGCTTTCATTCTTACCCCAGAGTTCCCCGGCCTGACATGGGAGGACTTGGTGGTTTTTGTGTAGGCGGATTTGTTCTTGACAAGGTGCCAGTTCTTGCAGGCTGGTTATTTCCATGCTGAAATAAGGGAAAACATGATTTTATTTTTATAACGGAGCAGCTCTATTATTGACAGTTTTTTGTGTTTTTTTTTTTTTTTTTAAGTGTAAGAATATGAAGTGAGAATTCCCAGACAGCTGTCAAACAGCAAGTTTTTAGCTACACACAAGACAGATACCAGTATATACAACGAGTCTAAATACAAGCTTAATGTTATTTTTGCTATTAATTTACAACAGACATCAGAAAGCTAGGCAGTTGACAGGTTCATGCACAAATCTCTTATATCGCTTTTCTTTAGGGAGAAGCCACATTTGTGTTCATCCCAGTTCGAGTGTTAATAATTTAACCCAAACTTTAACGCTGACGGTACAACACTGTCAGCATGGGCCCAGAATTTCTCAGTTTGCCCCTGCTATTTGACTAGCAGAGTCATTCAGGTTGTCTGGGAAGTCTCCTGCAAAAAAAAATAATAAAAATGTAAGTGGAGGGAATCAAGGCAGCTACTGAATTCAGAGCAAAGCACTACACGTGTTAGAGAAATTAATGTATCTATGTGTGAATGCAGATGTCAATGTATCACAGATAGATTGACACACGCTAATCGCTGTAAATAAAACAAAAATCAAGTACAGCACGTTTAATCTAAATATCCTATGGAAAGCAGAGGAGAGCGTAAGAGCGCGCTAGTTTTTGGTTTTAATGGCTCTGCAGCCTCTACTATCAGTCACATGAGGCACTGTGGGTCAAAGGAGAAATAACACTTCTTACCTTGGCTTTTAGCCACTTAACGTTGGCAAAAAAGGGGGGGAAAAAGGCAGAAATTAATGGCAGGTCCATCACAACTGGCAGGACAGGTTAAACTACAGATAATCACATTCAAAATATCATTCGTGCCTACTGATAATTAGCTCCATCCCAGTACACTAACAAAGATGTTACTGGCTCACATAGTCCCAAGGCAGAAATTGCAAAGATGAAACGACCCAAAGGAAAAAAAAAAAACAAAAACAACAACAGAACAGTGGCATCAAAATCAACTTAGCTCAGCTTTGATGGATTTGTTTGTCGGATTCCTCATGGCCAGGAAAGGGTTGAAGGGCCCTCTGCTGACTAGTCAAGTCCAAAAGCAGATCAATGCCATTGCAATGGCAACGTGCACTTAAGGATTTGCTCACAAAACCACAGCTGCAGCTATAGGGTGCAGAATGGGCTGGCCTGTTGTTTTGACACTTAACCTTCACGTGTTTTGAAGAAATCCTAGCTGCTGCGCGGAATGGTAAATAAAGGAAAGGGAGTCCTCGGATGGGATGAGCAGCAGAGCCTTTCACCTCTGCTTTATTGATGGAAACCTGCTTCAAGCCAGCACAGCGCTGGCTGCTCAAATCCGTGCTGGCAGTGCTCTGATGATTGTTATTCTGAAATTTTAGCTTAGCATCGAGTCATTATGTGACTCCGCTCTATCATTTTTACAGCCTTCGTGACTGCAGAGGAGAAAAAATTTGAACACTTGGCATCCATTCTCTAAGCAAAACTCGCGTAATTTTTTTAATTCCAAGTTGAGTTTTAATTCCATATTGAGTTACTTAAATTTATTGAGGGGGCAGGGGTGAGGATTCTTCCTTTTTGAATGGGAAAAAGGGGTAATTTCACTGATTAAATAAATACATACATACATACATAAATGCATAAATAAATAAATCCTAGTGCTGTTTTGGAGAGTGTTTAGAAATAAACTCTCCATTCCAGGACAGTCCTCCTAAGGCACAGCTTTACAAACTGCAGTTTGCAGACCTTCTTCTCCTCCAAGATGCACAGACTAGTCCAAAGCAGTTCATGCACTCAGAAAAAAAAATAATTACGCTTTCTAACGATGTACATATGTGAGATGGATTTCTGACGGGGCCCGCACAACCAGAGAGGAACAGTTGGGATTTTACATATCAAGAGGTGGGAAGCCACTGCCCTGAAGTTATTCATATCACAGGAGCAGAAGCCCAAAGCCCAGTCCAAAACCCAAATGAAAAAGCTTAGCTGTGGTATGTAAACGTGGAGGGCATCCCATTCGCTCCCAGTCTGGGCAGAGGTTCATCAGCAGAGTGGCAGAATTAAAGCATTTCAACCACTTCTGTCCCCACTTGCTTATTTTGCGGATAAACACGAAGCTCAGTTTCCAGGATGCCTGGGTACTCTCTCAAGTATTATATTTTTAACTCAGGCTCGCAGCGATTACATTTGCTTTCCCTTCTTCCAGGACTATGTGACCCTTCCCCTTGCTTCACCAGTTGCCAAGGGCAATAGCATAATACCAGGAATTTGTTAAAAGAAACCAAATAGTGAAACTGTCACCCTGTTCCCCTGTCCTCCCTCCCCCAGCAGCCAGACAAAACCCTCACGAGGCTTACAAGGAAGAGTGGCATGGTTCCTTACCCAGCCTCTGCTATTACAAATAGCAGAGAAAAATTTAAAACTCCAAAGCTTCCTCGCTTTCCTTCCCTCATGCAGTGCCGCTCAGCGCTCACGGTGAGTCTTTCCACCCCCTCCTTAATCACTGCTACACTCTGCCTCCGCTGCCGCAGCACCGTGGCTGCATCCAGCACTGAACCTGGCATCCTCATCTTGTCTCCTACCTTCCTCATGCTAAGCACTGCTCAATTCACTAAATGTGCATCTCGAGTCCACCTCCTGGCCTTTGTTCCTGTCCGTACGGCTCCGTCAGGTGAGCTCTGTCGCCTTTGCTACCAATTAAATAATACCCAGATACACAAACACACAGACTTTTATTTCTTTATTGTGCAGAAGAGTTGGTAACCGCTGTCCCCCTGCTTTGAGTAAGAAGCTCTGCAGAGCCCTCTGTGCTGCTGTTGGTATAAACAGGAGTCACAGGGGCAGGAAAACACAGAGGGAAGGAACACAAAGGGAATGGGGACTCTGAGGGGAGAGGAACTCCTGATCCAGAAGAGAGAAGTATGGGAGGAACGCAAATGAATCAAAGCGAGATGAGCCATATGGCTATTTAATCACGGTTACTAAGCTAATTAATTAGGAGGAGCCATTTTCTTGTATTTATTGGCTGAGCTCATGAGGTCAGCCTTGCTGCCTTCCTTGGTCTGAAACCCAAACTCTGTGCTCTCTAAACAATCCAAAAAATTGCTTAGATCTGGGAATGGTTTAGGCAGCAGGGTCTAGACTTGCTATAATCTCAAGAAAAATGGGGAAAAAAAGCAGAAAAACGAAAGGAAAAGCAGGCATATGTTCTGTGTGGGTTCAGGCATCTCTCTCCAGCTGCCTCCAGGCCAGCCAGCTGGCGGAGCACGACCAGCACCCAAAAAGCGCCGCATCAGCACCACGAAGGTCAGAGGCTGGAAGGAAGGAAATGGAGGCAGGGCACGAGGAAGGTTCACAGCTTGAAAAAAGGAGAGGCTGTACCAAGAGGGAGCTGTAAAATTAGAGACAGGAGGTGCAAAAGGTTTCAAAAAAGCTTAGTGGGGCAAAGAGCAGCACTGAGGACTCCTGCAGAAGCCGTAAGAAGCTCGGCTCCCTTCTCTTGCTGGCTGTATTACCAGAGAAGGTCTTGAGGCAGACACCAGCATCCTGGACAACGCACACATCAAGACAAGAAGAGTACACAGGTTTACTGGGGGCGTTTGTGATGCTGAGGCAGAGAACAAGACGGAGTAGGATGCTCCCAGAAACAAGCTAAGTGGTAGGAAGCAGCAGTACTGGCTGGGGTTTCTTGCGAGCATCCTGGCAGAGAGGCGTTTTCAAGACAAGAACAGGGCCATTTTGCTGTTCCTGGGAAAACCTGCCAAGCGTGTGGATGAAATTTTAAGGTCTGACACAAATTTAAGAGACAGAAAACACAGGTTTAGGTTCAAGAAAGAGGAGCCAGCCCCCTGCATTTCCATATGAAGCAGCGGCACACCTGCAGGGTTTTAACTACTAAGGAGAGCAGGGTGGGCGAGGACGGAGAGCCAGCAGTGGGCTGTGAAAAAATGATGTACAGTGGGCAAAACCAGGTGTTTGTAACAGCCATGGAAGGCATTTAACAAAGGCAAAAGCACAGCTGCTTTTGTAACTGATGCAGGGACTTCAGAGAACCTGGACTGGGAGTTTTAAATGTGTTTGGACAGGGCAAACAATGCCCTGGGACAGCCAAGTGATGACTCTAAGTAAGAGGCTGACTTGCTTAAGGCAACTGTTCGAGCCTGCTCCGTTCCGACAGGCCTAACAGGCCAAAAATGAACTGCAGAGAGGCAGGACTGCAGGGCTCTGCTGTACACAGCCAAAGGGACAAGGCCACGAATGGCCCGAGATTCATGACCAGCATAAAAGGGCAGGGGTCTGAGGCCATCAGAAGTATTTGGTAGCCAAAGGATGTCCAGACATCTGAAGGGCTCTGCCGGCTGGCCTCAGGAGGCAGCCATCTACAGAACTGTTTTTAATAGTTTCCATGCCAAGCAACAAGTCATGGGGGAACATTAGTCATGATTCAGGGAATCAGAAAGCTATTATTTGAGTTGCAAATTGTGTTTGGAAAACTCCAGTTATGAACACTGCACATAACTCACTTATGTGAGCAAACCTATCTGCAAGCACAGAAATACAAAGGGCCAGTTGCAACAGGAGCAAAACCCTCACCACACTGAAGCCCAGGACCTTCTTCCATACACTTCAGGTATGAACTCTCCAGCCCAAGACTGCAGCGGCTTTAAATTTCTGGGCAGGTCAGCTGTACCTCCCCTGCTGTATGCTGCTGCTGTTTTTCCAGCTCCTGAATTTCAAGAGCCAATTTCGCTCTGTACTCCGCCATACCTAGCCTCTCTGGAAGCAGTCATTAAAGGCTATCCAGGATAAATGCTGACAATAGGGAAACAAAGGTTTAGAAACTGCTGTCGCTCTAATCTGCATTAATAGAGGGTGTATGGCTAACTCGGAGCTTTAATATGTATACTCTGTAAAGGCAATAACCAGCCTTAGATCTGTTGTTACCTTTGGCCAGTAATCAGTCACCAGCTGCAACAGAAAAGCAGGACTGCTCTTGATGACTCTTTAGCCAACCTCCCCTTTTCCTTAAAAAGTTATATCCTTTATTAGCCAAGGAGGAATCATCTGGGACATCCCTGCAACAACGGCAGCAGCAGTACCACCTTTGAAGTGCTGTTATGTCGCTGCAGCTAGGCAATCCAATTGCCCCCCAAGGCATCCTCGCAGGTTTTTGCACAAGGATTGCCTCCTGCCTTAGCAGTGGAGCAGTTTGGGATTTGGAGTAACACAAGATAACACAACTGGAGCAGGAAAAGCAGCAGGAAGGGTAATTGTACAGGAAGGTTTGGGATGCTTCAGGAACGGAGACAGTAAGACACTAGTCTAGAAGTTTCCCCACAGAAATCAAGATACGGACTTAAGAAGAAGGGCATTTGTGATCAAAGATGTTTCTCAGAAGGCAGCCTGTACGTGGGCATCAGACACTCAGGGTAACACAATTCTGCCGCTAGTTCTGGGCAGTTTTTTGAAGAAACCATTGTGTCTGTTTCCTTACTGGAATTGTTCAGAAGTTTGTGTTTGTTTTTAATATATATATGTATTTTTTTGTTATAGTCTATTGTACGGCAGCTATTTTGAGAAAAACTTCAGCTCCAAATCAATATTTCTTTCAAAAACGAATGTGAGCAAGTAAAGCTTCTGCAATTAAATCTTATTTTCTATCTGTAGCATCCCCTAGTATTATTTGCAAGTTAGTAATTACATAGCTTTCTGTTAACAGTAACCAGACGTAGCTTGTCACTATTCCTTCTCACCTTTATTTCCTCCTTTTTTAATGTCTTTTAGTTTCCAAACTAAGCAGGCAAAATTTTTCAAATCATTTTATTTTAAAACGTTTTAATATATTAAATGGCTGTTAACAGAAAGAAACTACTCATAGACAATGGACAAATTTAATATTGTTCCCTCAGCAGTTATCAGTAGTCTTGTTCTGAGAAAGATACATCACATTCCTGCTTTGAAATACCTCAAGCTCTTTGAATTCTTTTAGTTGGTAATGTTGAGTAGCTACAATGAATAAGGCTAATAAAAAAATATTTTCAAAATTAGAAAAGAGAGACCTCATAGTGTTAAGTTTTCTTTGGAACTAGAAAGGCTTGAAACCTACATCATATCAGATTGCATGCTTCTGAACTTGAACTCTGCACGCTTCTGCACTTCCAGTAGCAAGTGCCCGATGAAAAGCGCTCACTGTCAGCACTCACCCCAGTCACCAGAGCTGGCAGCAGGAAGGGTTACTTGTTCCCCCAGAGAAGCTTCTTTACCCTACAGCAATATTTACTGTTTGGCCACAACCCGCTGAGGGATGATGTGACAATAATGAAATTACAGCCTTTGAAGCACGAGTGTCCGACAGCGGCTAACACAGGAACAAAGGCAGCAGAGGCTCAGGTTCAGGATCCCTGCCTCACTTTATTTTTATTGCAATGAATTATTCAAAAGTTAATACTCACGTGGCCAACACAAAGTCTTATCCTAAAGGCAGGCGTGATAAGGTGGCCTTCCACCCTCACACCAGCACCTCATCTGCATTTTTGCCTTGCACAGAGGTAAGCACGAGGACTGCAGGTGCCTGGAGCAGGCTGCGAAGCACGACATGGGTGGGAGCAAGACTCCCTGCTGGAAGCTCAGTATTGTTTTGGCGAGCTTGGGCCCCATCTCTACTTTAAGGGAGTCCTTCCAACTTCCATACGTGCATTTTATGGTGAGGAAGTTCCAAATTTTTTCTTCAAACAGCTGAATACAGCTCAAGGGAGTTGTAGAAATGTTTGTTGCGTACAGCAAACTCCATCCAACTACAACTATTTGATGTTTTAATTTAACGTGTATTCCACATTTTTATCGCCTTTACCATAAGTTATCGTTTCAACTTCCTACTTTGCTGCCATTTTACAGATTGCTACAATTCCACCTGCCTCCTATCAAAAAAAGGCATTGGAACAAAATCTAAGACCATCACCAGGGCTTTCAAGGCAGCTTCCAAGCTTCCTCCTCCTTCTCCCCCCTCTTAAACTGAGGATTTTCTGTATGAGTAATTGTATTTGACCTATTTATTTGCTGGCACATTGCTTTTTTTTTTTTTTTTTCCTCCTTTCACAAAAGAAGGGGAAAAGAAGGAAGGAAACGTTAAAGCAACCTCTGCCTAAATTTCCAACCAAGCTGTCTGCACAGGAAGGTGGACTCTCACATCACAGCGGTTACTCTGATTTACCAAGAATGACTTCAGTTACATTCCCCTATCCCCAGAGGGTGACAGCTGAGCCACTGCTTTGCAGACTGGCACAAACACTTGCCTCTGTGTTTCTTGGAGCTATCTACACACAATATTTGTGTAGTAAAGCCTTGTCTCTAGAAAACAAATTATAAAATTGTTTTGTCCTGACTGTGCCTGATGCTAGGCTTGACTTCATAGGCACACATATTAAAAAAAAACAGCTTTACTCCCTATGGAAATTTCATCCATATCAGGCCTTCCAAAAGGAAGGGTAGGGAGTGAGGAGTCAGCACAGCTTGGGGCTGCCGAGGAGTTTCGGACTGAAGGAGAAAGCACCTTAGCAATCCTAGGATAGTCTCTAAAAGCTTTTTTGTCAAGATGCTACTGGAGAGGGTGCTAGGAAACTGTACTGCCTTCCAAGGTTTCCCACAGCAGGGCAGAAATCTGCTACACAGAGCAGCTGCCTACCACCACCCGCCCCTCTCCCCATCAGCTGCCTCACAAAAATTGCTGCCTGCATGCAAGAGGCGGGCACACAGAGCCCTCCTCCATGCCCCAAGCACAAGTTTCTGCTTTTGTGTACCCTCTATATAGCCAGAAGCATTTCATAGAGACAAGGAAAACAGAGTGTTTCTACAGAAAATGTACAGGGGAAGGAGGTATTTACTCTGAAGATTACATTTTTTTAAAGTCTGAGAGTTTTTGTTTATATTTCATTTATTATTTTTACATAAAACAGTTCCAGATCACTCCTTAAAACATACTGCATATTCTAAAGACATTTTCACCATCCAGGATCAGTATTTCTCGAAATAAATAAAAGCAGGAACAGGATACAATCCAGCCTGTATCTTTGATCCCTCTTCCTTGTATTTCCTCCTTTCAGTTTCTTTATCAAATCCCATACCAAACCACCAAAAATAGAGTCCTATTAACGGCAATAAATCATCATCTATGGATTTCAAAGTGCTGCATAATTTCTAGTTAATACTAAATGTCAATGTATGTGTTGTACTTTATTGACTGTTGCACAGCAGAGCTATAATCAAGGACGTGCAATTAGTACAGCTGAAAACTCAAACATTTCTTTCCCACCTAGAAAAAAAAACAACAACATGATTTCTAAGGCCTTACTGCAGATGTTGCTGCCTATCAGCTTGGAGAGAAATTTTTCTTAAGTCTTACTTTCTTGACCATAGTCTGAAGTATCTTCTAGGACCATTCTTGGCACAACAAAGCTTACGGTGCAGTTTCCTGCACGCTTCTAATTTGTATGTGCAAGAAGCAACCCAGCCTTTCAGCATCACTAGTTATTTGTGCTGACTTCCAACAGGACCTGATCCACCAGTTTCTGAAGTTACTTTGGTTTGATTTTCTTAAAACAGCACTGTCTACATCTAGGTTTGCTACTTCCTTTAGAGCTTTGCTTTCCTTTAGAGCTGTGACCTGTGTCACACTCTAGTAATCCCAGTAATATGCCGGCTACATAGATGTAATTATGTTATTCACTGTCTCAGCCCAATCTTCTCAACAATGTGTCCAGTGAAGGTCAAACTGATGAAGGTGTCAAACATGTGACAGCCATCTTAAACTATCTACCTGAGGCCTGACGAGCAGCTTGTTTCATTTGTTTAAGATGTCTACATACTAAATAGCAACATCATCTTTCTACTCACTGCTTCATGCTCCCCACAGTAGGAAACAGGCTCAGGCATATCGCTCAGGCAATCAATGTCACATTAAGACTCCAAAATGGGAGGATCTGTTCACTCTGTCAAGAGTAAAGAGGCCTTGCAGAGATCTTGACAAATTAAGAGGGTTGTGCAATCACCAACTGCATGAAATTTAATGAGAGCAAGTGCTGGATTCTGCACCCGGCAAGGGACAACCCCGGCTGTACGCACAGGCTGGGGGCGAGAGGCTGGAGAGCAGCCCCGCGGAAAGGGGCCTGGGGGCTGTGCTGGAGGCCAGCTGGCCACGAGCCAGCCGTGTGCCCTGGGGTGCACCAGGGAGGGCATAAAGCTGGCAGAGAGCCTCCACGGGAGGGCTACAAAGATGGCAAAGGATCTAGAGGAGAAGACATGTGAGGGGCCTGGGTTTGCTCAGCCCCGAGCAGAGCAGGCTGAGGGGAGGCCTCATGGCGGCCTGCAGCTCCCTCACGAGGGGAGCGGAGGGGCAGGCGCTGAGCTCTGCTCTCTGGGGACAGCGACAGGACCCGAGGGGACGGCATGGAGCTGGGACAGGGGAGGGTCAGGCTGGGGCTTAGGGAAAGGTTCTTGACTGAGAGGGTGGTCAGGCACTGGGACAGAATCCTCAGGGCAGCGGTCACGGCACCAAGCCTGCCAGAGTCCAAATGCTTCTTGAACAACGCTCTCAGACATGTTGTCTGATTTTTGGGTGGTCCTGTGTGGAGCCAGAAGTTGGACTTGATGATCCTTGTGGGTCCCTGCCAACTCAGGATTCTACGATTTTATGTTTCTGACTCAAAGAAACAAGAGCAAGATATAATTTCTAGCTGACTTATGATTTGCTCATTTGGTTATTACTGGATACTGTTTCACTTCTGAAAATATCAAGTTTGTAATACAGAATTAAATCACTGAGAGTTAAAAAAGCTTTATTAAAAATATTCCATAAGACCTGTCCCAAAATAGGTAAACAGCACTCTTTTCTACCCTCTGAATAAAAAGGGTCACATTATTAAAGATGCCAGTACTCCTAAGAGCAGGTAGTCATATTGGAAAACGCAAGCGCTACAGCTTAACAACTTCAGTATTTAGGATCAAGTAGCTTGTTTTGAGCCTGCACAACACAAGTAGTCTTTGAAGCTGATGAGTTGCTGCACTAAGAATAATTATTCTATTAAAAAAAAAAAGTCTTTTACAGCACCTGAACCCTGGAGCACTTAAATGTCGAAAAAAATATCCTGATGTTGAATTTGTGGATTCCTGCATTCTCTATTCATTGAGCTCTCTCCTTGCATACAGGCAGAAAAGTCGGTCTGACTCCAGTATTTCTATTCTAAAGCTATTCAAGAGGCTTGTCTTTCGGGTTTCTTCAATCCAGTCCCTCTCAAATTAATAGTGTGAAAGATTCCTAAGAGTTACAGATTTAGTACAGGTTTGGCTACCAAAAAAATAAAACTAAAAAAAAATTTAAAGTCAGGTAGTTGAAAGACACCACATTAATTCATAGCCTTGAGCTGTCATGGCACAGAGATGCTTTTTAAGTTGTGTTGGAATTAGACTCCTCTAGGCATTCACAGGGTTACTACAATGCAGGAGATACTTTGGCACTCTTCTGTGTTAATTCTGAAAGATCTGTTCCTCAAGAGCTCAGCCATTCAAATGGCACTTGAAGGGCTGATCTAGCTGCTCTGACTGACCAGAGTACATCTAGCTTTAGAGGACACACAGGTCTTGAATAAAAGCTTTTTAATTCTATTCAAGGGAAGACTGTTGTGAACTGAATATACCTGAAGGCCTGCTCTGGGGGGAATGCAAGGTTATTATTTGCTATGAAAAGATGTCCAGGGAGCAAAGGGTGTTACAGTAATTCATTTTAACCATGGTGATTTCAAAAGATGTATACATTAATTTATGAAAAGTTTGATTTAGAGAGAAGAAAAATGAGGCTGCCAAAAGCACTAATGGGAGAGAGATATCAAATGCCACTGAAATGTTAATACCAGCTATCTGTCCCCCCTGCTCCCACTTCTCCCTCTCCTCCCCCCAGAAAAAAACACTAGCCAGTTTTCCTATAACAGGTGACTTATTTGTCTCAGTACTTTAAGAAATAAAGGGACTGGCAGAGACAATTTAATCAGGGGAGGAAGTAGTGAGGATTTTAGCAGTCAGTCATGTCCTTTTTTTGACAAGTCACTAAGCTAAGATCATGAGCCAGTATTTCCAGACACTGACTACCATAGACAGTCACAGGGTTATGGCAAACATTGCTCAAAAAAAAGTCTTATTGTAAAACAATCCATTCTGTTATTGAAACATTTGCATGTGGGAGCGTATCAAACCCACAGTCCTTCCTACCATAAGTGAGCTAAACATTTTTATGTCAGTAACATTCTGCCCCAACCCTATCTCCTGGTCTGTACTACTTGGAGTCCTGAAGTGTCCAAGTATTCTTACCTTTACGCCATGGCCAACATCATCCAGCACCGTGTAGTCTATAGGTTTTCGAATATACCTTACAGGACGCTCCATGTTCGCTGGCGCTATAATTTTGTGAGTTCTCGATGTGTTCTTATTGGTCGTCAAAATGCCTATCTCTCTGCGAGCGACCTTTTCTTTATGGATGTCCACAGTCTAGATTGAAAACAAGAAAGTATGGGTTTCTTTAGGCATTTGTTGTTTTTCTTTTCAGAGCTATCTACATGTTTAGGCTACGCTATTAGACAAAGATTCTGAACAGAGTTAACGCTGCTGGAAGGATGCCAGGTTATTGACGAGACGAGTTTAATCTACATGAGCATTTTTTGAAAATTACGCTTTAATGAAATAACCAATATTAATAATAAAATTACAATTATACATTACTGCTTTGATGCTCTAAAGACACTACGCAGATACAGTATGTGCAGATTAACCCTCGACATTCTTATGAGTGACAACAGCAATAAATTACTCCCACTCCCCAGCTGGGAAACCAGGACAGACAAGCTCAGCAGTTTGCCCAGAGCCCCCGAGGAGGACTGGGCTTGGGAAGTCTGCAAGGTAATTTCTTTCAGCAGAGCCATCAGTGCATATTAAAGTAACAGCGTGCAAAGGGAAGGACCAGTCTCAGCCCTGACACTAGTCTCAGTCACACTGTTTAAAGCATGTTTACCGAAAGAATAAAATGGAGCCTTAGAGATGCAAGGAAGGGAATATAACAGCCACACCCCTGTTAAGCTCCATCATTACATTAGGAAATTCCTAAAGAGACAAAGAAAGGTCAGCCCTGCATTGTGTGAAGGATCATACTAGGCCTCGCACACCAGATGAGTGCTTCTACATGCAAGATAACTGCTGCTTAAACCCTCCTTGAGGTAGAACAAGTCCAGATCAAGCATCAGATGGACATAGCAAACCCCACTCCTAGGAAGCCTATTTCAGTGCCCAGGGATTTAATTTACTGGTTTAAGTAGTTACTAGAACCTCAGGATCTCATTGCAGAAGATGGTAGCTGACAAAAACCACCACTCTAAGTCGCTTTGAAGAAAACCTATTAAACCATCACTTTTTCCACTAAGGAAAATAATTCTTAGTCTGTAAGAGTCGATTTCGCCTGAACAGACAGAATGTCAAAGCTCAGGAAAAAAATAAAAAAAAAATCACCCATCAGTACTGGTTTGGGTACATCTCTAGAAATGCCCTAAGCTAAAGTGGGTATCAGCAAGAGCAAGGTTTTGTTTAGTGAAGCAGAACCAAAGATGAAGCATAAAATTAGTTTGTGTTTCACTCCACATGAGGTAGGATGAAAAAGAAAAAGGTAAACATCAAGGAAATGACCATTTCTAATTTCTAGAAAAGCCAGCACTTGGTGTTTGGAGTTCACTATCAAATTCCTTCAATTGATAACTCTTCTACCCCCCTCTTTACCAAGTGTATACTCTCTCATACTGTTTAATTTTCTTAAGTATAGAAAGAAATTCTTCAACAGCTTTAGGACGTGGCATTGCAGATTGCAAGTGGGAACACAAGTGGAGAAGCATCTAAAAGCAGTGATATCGAGCAAGCTTGTTTTCACAGCTTAAAGCCAAATAATAGACAGCTTGTAACGCTGCAAAAGGGTCTTACTTTGAAAGGTAAGGAAACATAACATAAATAAAAGTTCTGATTTTTCCAGAGCTATGCAAGACATTACGTGTGTATGTCTGCATAGCTTATTTGGAGTAAGTTAATTACATACCCCAATGAAGTTTTGGAAGCTTTGGGTCAAGCTTCATTGTTTTAAATACTCATACCCTGAAAAAATACCAGTCAGGGTAGAAAAAAAAAAAGCACCTTTCTAAATTAGACAACCCTAGACATGAAGCATTTGTCATTACATCAGTATCAAATACATCAGCCACTGCACCCACGTTTGTTCTGGAAGCCAATTTCACAGAAGACAGAGCAAAGACTTAAGAACAAGACTACCTGTGTTTCTTCAACTCCAGCTATTATTTGTTCTTTTCCTTTTAGAGACTGAAATGTGTTAGTGCTGTCTTTTAGTTGGCTTTCAGCAAGATCAAGAGCCATTATTTGAGTATTCTGCTACATGTTCGTAGCTCATCCCTCCTCCAATTCCTCTGTACAGCTTGAACCCTTTTGTTCAGAGAGCCACTAAAATGCAATGCCTCAAACTATCTTGCAGAACTCTAAGGTGCAACTCCTCACATTTTTAATACATGAGGACTGCACAGGTAAAAAATAAACACTTCAACAAAGTCACCTAAGTAACATGGGATGCCACAGAGAACGTCATCATAAGGCACACGCTACAGGGTCTTAAAAGAGGATGTTTTAAAATACTACTGTGCACAATTAAATTCATATTTTTACTTTACTCTTATGAGCAGAACCTGTTGCTACTAATAAATTAATTTTTGTTCAGTGTGGACAAAAATGCATCTTTATACTAGCAGTTCTCTTAATGTTGATGACAAAGAAAACAACCGAAGCTCGTCACAGTACAAAAACACGCATCTTTTCCTAGCAGGTGGCTCATGAAGACTGACTTTTCCTCCCTGCAATGAACAATGAATTCCATAAATTACTAGAGCAGAGAATAAGAGATTTGCTGTTCAAAGCAACCGAGACTGCAGCTCTCACTTCCCACATCTGGCACACTAGGAAAGCAAGGTGGGGTTTTGCCCTGTGCAAAGCCAAGGCTCCAAACATATGCTTTGAACATAACAATGCACGTGAATTGTTGTGTGCTCAGCAGACAACACCAAGCACAGAAGCTGCTCATTTTTATATTTGTATGTGTATTAATTTGCTTGATGGTGATGTGGAAGCTTATCATTTAGTCATCGGCAACAGAGCCTTGATTATTTCACTTCCAGAAAGAGGAAAAAGCCATTTCTAGCAGGATAGCATAGCTGTCCAGCCAGACAACAGCGAATTCCCAAGTGAGACAAGCCAAACACACCGGGTAACAGCCAAACCTGGCCATCCTGAGAGCCCTGGCCACAGCTGGCACCTGCAGCTGTGAGCTGGTGCCCACTTGGATGTGATAACAGGACGGCTCAGGTGGCTTGCCATCTCATACACGAGACCTAATTCTAACCTTCAGAGATGAAGAGAAGCATCTCTGGTGTAATTTAAGGTTTGGGATATAGGGATGGGATTCTCACTCCTAGACAACATCATCCAGAAGGAACAAGTCCAGCACTGTACTGATTTGGAGAAGAGGAAAGGCAGCCCTTCCAGAAGCACATGTGTTTTTTAGGAAACAAATTGAAGCTAAACCCTTTTGCCACTGTAACTAGGTGCTAGGGAACTCACCAGCTAATCCCAGAAGCAAAGTTGGGCTTGGAGGTTGAAGGGACTGTTAATGATTAGCTGCCTCCGCTGTCTGGCTGCTTCCAACCATTTGAAAGAAGCAGTGGATCAACAGGATGTGGAGTTAAACTTTAACTGCTTGCTTTCTCAGAAGTAGCCTCAAGGCCAAGTGGAATGCAGCAGTGATGCAGCAAGAAGTGAATTTTTTTCCTTTTGTGTGCCTCTGACACAGCTCTACCCGTGCAAGATGCCCTCGACAAATCCTTTAGAGACAGAGGCTGCAGTATACGTGGCCAAGCTAATCTGGGGAAATATCTCAACAGTTTAATGAAGCCCACATATATAAGGATCAGATTAAAAAAACAACTTCAAGCTTTGGTCATCTTCATAATATTGAACCCCGGCATCTCAAACCACTTTCATGAGCCACATACTTGCACAGCCACAGCTTTTCTCATTAAGTGTAAGCACACTTGGTAAAGAGCAGGCTTTTTTTAATCGATTCATCAGCTGTTGCCAGTATCAGGCTGTCCTGAACACCAAGACAACTCACTGCACCAACACCACAGACTCACACCAGATAAACGCCTGGCAAGGAGATGAGGGGAAGCAATTTGTGGCACTGGGAAAAGCTGCCAGGCCTTGGGGAAGAGTGGGGTAACAGCAGAGGGGTAACCCAGCCCTCAGCAATAGTGGTTATCACATAAAAAAGTAGACAGATGAACCCCCCAAAAATATGTTAATAATTTAGTTTAAGAAACTACAAACTAATTTCTTTTTGTAAAAGTCAACACCACTTTCACCCATGTCTTCAGGGGTGAGTGAAAAGGCACTTCAAGGGCATTTCCTTGATTTAAAAATGTAATGTTCAACATACATTAGACAGAAACAATCCTAAAATTATGCCACCATTTTTAATGATAGTTTTTCAGGCCATTTCATACAAAAATTTCATTTTTTTAAATCACATCATAATTGTCCTTCAAACAACTGCTCTGTGCTGCAAAGATCTGCCAGGAGGTAACTTTTCAGTTTGGCTCCAGGTTCATTCAGACAAGAACAAACGTAGGCTCAAACTCCACAGGCCACCTGAAGCTGCTATTTAAGAGAAAACAAGGAGAAAAGGAAGGCAGAACTGCTTGTTATTAGCCACAGCGCTCCCTAATTTTGACATTGTTTTCCTTTTTCGCCTTTTCAGTTTGTGGTTGAATACGGGGTTGAGTTTATTACTGAAACTTGATTTGAAACGAAGTAAAACCTTGATTACAGGGCAAATCAGCATTGCACACATCTAGGTGTTAGCAACAGCAGTTAGGATTACTTTATAGGAGCAAAAGCACAGACACGAGACGGCAGCATGACCCCTTACCACTTCCCAGCCCCATCTTCCCAGCATATTTGGTGCAACTACAGATCACCTGCATTTTGTCTTGGCAAATGGACCTGCACAAAGCTGGTGCTGGACTTCCTGCAAGTCATCTCTACAAACTGCTAGGGTTTGTGCTTTTAAACAGCAAGTTAACAGGGAGAACAGGACTTCATTTGTTTCACATCTGAGAGCAGTGAAATCCCCGTAATCAAAAACTGTATTGCTGGCAATATAAAGGAAAAGAATGCCATAAAGATAAAAGTAGGATTTCTGCTCAAAGACAAAACAATTGCAACACTAGATTTGATGTGTCAAGTCAGGCTAGCAAGCCGTCAAGTGTGCTTTCAGCAGAAATTTTGCTTGATGTTATAAAATACTGGGCAGACGCACAAGCTTCAGACTGAGCCCAGTCAATAAAACCCTGCAATGCATGCGGCAGGGAGCAGTGCGGAGAAAGGAGTTTCATTTCCTTCCTGGTACAACTGTCTTGATTCCAAGCTTACTTGCTTGTATTTGAATATGAAAAGGAAGATCTGTTCTACTATCTGTAATTCTATCTACAGCTTCTGACGGCTTATAGCAGTAAAATACAGAATCACAGAATCATTAAGGTTGGCAAAGACCTTCAAGATCATCTGGTCCGACCATCCCCCTACCAATGTCACCCACTAAACCATGTCCCTAAGCACAAGGTCCAACCTTTCCTTAAACACCCCCAGGGAGGGTGAGATAACTACACAGATAGGCAATTCTACAGATTAACAAGCATCAAAATAAATATTAACATGTTCTAGTAAACACACATTTTCTATTAAGTACTACAGGCTCATACACCCAGCCTGCCAACTGCAGTGTTAACCAAAGGAAACTTAAGAAAGAAACACACAGAGATGCTTTCAGCATCCCCTAAATAAAACAAGAAAAAAAAATAATTACTCTTTAGTTTTGTTCCTAGATCCAACTTTAACATTAGCCCTTACTGATGTTCTCCAAAATGGCAGATTTTATTTCAGTGTCTTGCTACATAGTCTACACAGTAAATTTTCCTGAAGTTAAACAATCTGATGAGACCAGAAACATTAACCTGTTCTGGTTTAGAAATACTTATCCCACTGCTACTTCCATAAAGCACATTTAATGAGACTTTTTAAATAAACAAGTTACAGTTAATCAAATAATGCCACTGAAGGGAGCCAGGACAACACACATTGTACAGACTACCTGCAACGAAGTCATTTGACCTACAAAAAAGATTAGTTAAATCTCCAGCTTTAATGAGCTCAGACAGTTGACTTCAGGCAGAGCACATCTCACACTATTATTTTGTGAAGAAAATTCAAAACAAAGCTTAGTGTATTCAACAGATGGAAATGTGAACATACACTGCAAGAGAAATTCAAGAGAAAAGATCAGGCAGGAGTTCAAGGCACAACAGGCATGAAAAAGCATGAATGGTTTGGGGATTTTTCCTCCTCCTTGGAGACATCACCTATAGATATCTACACAATGTTACAAATTATATCTTTCATTAACTCTTGATCAAAGTGCAAGGAACAAGTATTTGCCTTGATTATCATTGCTTACATGTTGTGTGATACCCATCAAAATAGTGTTCAAGAACCTCAGGAATGTACCTACAGAAATAAAAACCTTTCATCTTGCTTAAGAATGAACAAACTTTGATAATGATTATAAAAAAGGTCAGAACTAAGGAGTTCAGGACATGTCTACCTGTTATCATTTCTGACTATCAGTTACCAACTGGAGATGAAAGATGTAGCTAAGGTAAGCTAATAATCAAACACGAAGATTTCCTCACACGTGCGGATTTAACTGTCTGTCAATAAGCACACAAACATACAGGTTGTACCCACAAACAGCAGAGTCCTCCCTGGTTTGAGTCTCTACTGGAATCCCAAGTCAACCACTGATGAGGGCTACCTTGAACACCTCGTCCATGTCTGCACTGACCCAGTTACAGAATGGAACCAGGCAACCTGGGGGGCATCTGCCTCTTCCCACCCCTCTTCTAAGCCTTGCTCAAAGAACGGATCAAAAGCTTGGTCAAGTCCTACAACTTCATTCCCTTCCCTGAATTTTCTTTAATCAACGATGTTTAAAGTGAACAATAATCCTTAATAACCCAGAACCTCTTGCCATGCTTTCTGAAGCCGCACCGTGCAAGACAGGTTGCCCGTAACCTCCAGCAACGTAGGAGGCAACTGAAATAGATTTAGGAGTCACAGTTCCCAAGCTGCAAACCCAGCAAAGTTTTCTTGTAGGTTTATAGATAGAAGTTTCTCTCACATTCCCTTCAGCGTACAGACAAGTTCCAGCAGTAGGACAGCCCTCTCCAGACAGCTTCACCTCCTGAAGCCCTGGGAAATCCTGGCCTCCTAAGGTGAAAGGCTAGAGGACCCAGATAAGCCTTGCCTCTTAATCTGATGTATCACCTCCCTTTTACCGCAGGCAGGGTTCACAATCAAGAGATTTTATAGATTAACACAACGAACTGAGGTCATCAACATATATACAGCAGCTTACAATCTCTATAAAACGTTTACATCCTCCTGAAGGGGAAAGGCTATAGATGGGGCGAAGGAAGAATTATGAAAGAAATATCAAGTCCCATTTCCAGAGGTAACACATACATAAATGAATACAATTTTTTATGTCTCTGCAGATACACACACTGCTAACAATGCCATTTACCAACATCACTCAGTGTTGGGGAGGAGAGGATGCTGAAGATTGACGATTGTGTTTTATTTTCACAGTTTCAGTTCATTGCTACAACTGGACGTCATCTGTGTCTGAAGGCAGATTGTTTTTCAGTTTATCCTACGAAGCTGGCTCTTGACTTTAGAATTTAAATCTTTTTCTTTATGCACACCAGCAGATTTGTCTCAGGTTCTCCTAGCAACAGTCACCAGCATAAAGCAGACCAGATTTTCTGCAAAACTGAACTAAAACGTCAGAAATCTAAACAAATGTTCTACCTTTACATAAATATTTTGCCTGGGATATCAGGAAAACTGGGGATGGGAGGCAATGGGGAAGTACACCACAGACAGTCCACAGCACGTCCTGCTCAAGAAATTTAACTTGATGAAGGAATATCTAAAGCTGGAGCAAGTCAGGTGAGGGGCAAGCTTAACAGAAAACTGATTTCTGACCAACAGAGCGTGTGCTTGCAAGTGTTAAAGTACTGATATATATTTAGGAAAATGGGGAGTGGGGGTGGTTGCTGATACACTGATGAGCCTCATTAAAATCAAGAAGCTCAAGAAAAGAGAAATAGGCTTAAAGCTTAATGGCCATAGACAAAGAGCCTCACCTTTGGCCCTCCTGCTGTTCTGAAACTAGAAACCTTCCTTCCTAAAGAAGAGCAGGGTTCACTATTGGACTGAAAGACCACAGACTGCATTTGGGAAGTTGGGAAGTTGCACATACAGCAGCCTTGAAAAGGAGAGAGAAGAGCTTTGTTCAGCAGAAGGATTATTTATATAGATCCTTTTCAGAGTACCCTGTTGGCAAATCTAGTCACATACTTTGCTGGAAAAAGTAAGCAGAAAGGGGACAGAAAGCAAGGACACGCTGGAGGGGCCGGGAGCGGGTGCGTGACATTCTAGGACAAGAATCAGAGCAAGGAAAGCAACCCACTAGTCCAAGAGCTGGACTCAAGTTCATGCTTGACTTTTCTCTCCTGGTGCCAACTGGAAACAGGAGGGCTGCTATGGAGGACACACGCTCATCCTTCACACGGGACTGGAGGAAAGAAAGGAGGCTCCTCATGTTATCTTCCAACAGGTATTTAAACAGCCTGCTTGCAGAAGATGCTGCTCCGAAATGGGGCAGCTGAAGGAACTCAGCAGGTCCGGCCTGTGCAATGCCACCCCGCAGAATTAGGCTCTGTAAACGAGGAGCATCTCTGAAGAGTCACGAGGGCACCTCACCACATCCTCACCGCCGGCCCCGCAGCTGAAAGGAAGAGGATGTTAACGCAGGGCATACGGAGAGGGGATCTGCAGAGTATTTCTGGGAACGAGGAGAGAGCTGTGGGAAGGCAGGCTGGCAGATGGCGACTGACGACAAATGGAGCTGAAGTCCTGCAGAGGAAGAGATTTCAGCAGCCCTGCGGAGACCCTCGGTGCGGAGAGAAAACGGTTAAGGCAACAGACCTCCCTTCTCCCCGGCTGCATTGGTGACATGCCAGAAGCCCTTTGCTCAAGTTCGCAGAAGCATGGGGGAAATGGAACTTCAAACATCTGGAGCACGGGGGTCAGAAAGTGCCGCGAAGGCAGCTGGCCCCGAATGCAGGAGCAGGCGGTCTGCTGGGACGTCAGCGGAGCGAAGGGAAGAGGTGGGATGGCTCCGTGGCTAGGAGCAAGAGGCTGGAAGACGGCAGATTGCAGCAGCTCTATTCCTGGCTCTGCCAGACTCCCTGTGCTGTGCCAAGTCCCTCCGCGGCTCGGGCCGGCTCCGAGGCCGCCCGCGGGCATCTGCACCCCGAGCCCACACAGGCAGAGCTCTGAGGGGCTCGTGTACGGGCTGGGCTGCCTCCAACCCCTGCCCCAAGCACTGCCAAAAGCAGTGACAAAGACACCAGGGGTTCCTCCGAGTTGCTGGGGACAGCAGCAGCTTCCGTGGCGTTTTTCCCTGCTCTAACAAAATCCCCCATCCCTCCAGAAAACGCTTTCCAGTATTTGTGGAGGTTGAGCAGCAGCTGAAGGCACACCACCACTTCACAACTGTTTTGACACAGGAAGCACAGAACCAGCTCTATCAGCTCAAAACCACAGCTCCTGGCAAGTTACCAACTGCTAGCCATCCACTTGAGTCCCTTGCTCTGCAACAAACCCCTGTGGGAAGGACAGTGCCCGTTTTGGTCTATTCTCCCATGTACCCAGTGATAGGACAAGGGGGAATGGGCTGAAGTTGCACCAGGGGAGGTTTAGGTTGGATATTAGGAAGAACTTCTTTACCGAAAGGGGTGTGAGGCATTGCAATGGGCTGCCCAGGGAAGTGGTGGAGTCACCATCCCCGGAGGTCTTTAAAAGACATTAAGATGTTGAACTTAAGTGACATGGTTTAGTGGAGGACTTGTTAGTGTTAGGTCAGAGGTTGGACTGGGTGATCTTGGAGGTCTCTTCCAACCTAGACAACTCTGTGTGTGACTGTGTGTATTCAGTCATCCCTGCTCCCCTCATCCTTTCTTAACCAAGACACGATCCCAATAAAGGAACAATAAAGGTACATCTACAGCTGGCTAGAGGAGGAGAGATGTTCTACACCATCAACAGAGTACACATTTTAATGATTAACTAACACCAGTTGCATTGCTAGCACAAGTTTCCAGAGAAAAACCCACCTAAATGGAACCAATGGCTTGTTAATTATATTTGAAAACAAGCCAAGAACGCAACAAATCTGCTGATTAGAAGTGGTCTTTAAAATAGAAGACACTTCAAAGGAGAAGTGCTTCAAGCGTGCAGCCCTCCTGATTGATGCTGACAGAACAACAGTTGGGATGTGCAGTCATAACGTGTTAACTTTGTGTTCAGTCTTCAAAAAGCACAAAATCAGATAAATGCTTGTGCTTATGCAAAGTCAAAATCCCTACCGTATGCATGGGTTTATTTCAGTACCTGAAATTGGATTTTAGTCATTCTGAATTGCATTTTTGCTGGGTATTCCTCAAGATATGCATGCATGAGTAGGTTCATTTGAAAAACAAGAAAAAAGATGCTTATGCAAGCTCCCACATGAGAATTTCAGCATTTTAAAGTGGCTGAATGAGTCCTCCTTTCCTTACTGGAAGCAATGCACTTGTCTAGAATTAAACAAAACATACAAATCTAAATATAATCTCGACTGAAAAAAAACACAAGGACAGAAAGGAAAAATTAAAAGGCTTCTTCAGTAGTTTGGACTCGCTAAAGAACCACCATGGGAGTAGAACAAAATTGTATGTCAAATGAAAAGCATTTTGTGTGCCAGAAAAAGCAACTTCATAGGAGATGAACATGTGCAATTGCAAAGAGCACTGCAGGTGGCTGAAAAGGAAACCATCTAAAAAAAGCCTATAAAAAAATAAACTCAACAGAACAAGTTTGAACTTTCTGAAAGTTTGTCAGAGGTGAGGAACTGAAAAAGCTGGAATGACAAGCCAGAACGTTAATGCCTAAAGGCAAAAAAAAAAAAAAAAAAAAAAAAAAAATGTAGCCCCCCCATGTCACCTCCCCACGTTTATTTGTAACCTGGCATTTCAAAGTTTAAGGTGGAAAAATCATAAAAAGTGACCTAACACAGCCTCGGTTTTAATTACTGTGGTTTATTTTATCTCTCATAGCAAAAATAAAAGATTTTCCAAATACAATGGTATGTTACGTGGTTAGGAGAGTGGACTTACTGTGCATAGCATGATTATTATTTTAATAAAGAACAACAAAATTCTCACATAAAATTTATTATTTGTCACATGTATGTACTTGGATGTTTTCCAAATTAATTTTTCGGATGTTTACTTTTCCTAAGAACACACAAGAAATCCCATCACCCCACAAAGTCACCCCCCTTGCCCAAAAACCAGAGATGAATTCAGGGCCTATAAGGTGTCTAAGACTGACAGTCCTGGGACAGACTGTTTCCCTAAGACATAAAACAGGTGCAATACAGGTGGAAAGGACGTAGAGTATCCTCCAGCCACCTGCCAATGTAGTTTTGATTGCAAATCATCCAAGGGACAAGTTATTTCCATACCTCTTTGATCCCACCTCATCTGATGGAGCCAATTTTCTCTCTTAGGCCCAGTGCTGGGGGGTACTGTAAATAAGATGGCAGACGCAACCCGTAGCCACTACAGATCCCATTTAAAAGCTCTCAGTACACTTAGTCCACCCTGTAGTTGACTTCCTACCCGTGCTACTACCTTCGGTGTGTTACTGCAGCAAAAAGCACTCCCGTGTCACTTCAACAGCAAAACAACGAGTATCTGACAAGCTCTCCATTTTTGTTTTCAGAGACAAATATAGAATAAGAGTTCAACTCTCTAATCCAGTCTCTCCTTTCTCAATCCCCCTTCTGTAAACAGCTCTCTCCTGGAGGTGTATCAGAAGACAAGCCATATGCTTAAAAGCATCGTCAGCTTCACTCAGCTCAAACCTCTTCCAAAAATCCCAGTCTCCACAGCACTGGGAGCAAATGAAGACATTCGAGCAAAAAAAAAGGAGAGTTAGCAAAATCCCCTGACAAGTATCATAAGAGAAGGAACTATTTTGGACTGAGTCATACAGACGACTTGCAATTTGGGATAAAAAAAATCAGAAAACAGACAGCTCAGTCACGCATGTATGACATTTAGGAGTTCAGAGGGAGGGGGCAGGGCAGAGAGGGAATTACTAAGGCTGCTGCACTTCTCCATTGCCATTGTAATTTACACACACACACAACTAAGAGGAAGTTACACGCTCCTGTAGGTGGATTTCCTTCAGTCTCCTGCTCTTGGCCGCCACCCATGTGAAATACTGCTGTTGTATCTGCTGGGAACATCCGCGTGGCCTTGGCAGTCCCAGCAAGCAGCATGTACGCCTACTGAGTCACAGCCTTCCCCAGCCAA
This sequence comes from Anas acuta, assembly GCF_963932015.1. NCBI lineage: Eukaryota > Metazoa > Chordata > Aves > Anseriformes > Anatidae > Anas > Anas acuta. The sequence continues at coordinate 17,498,447 of NC_088980.1, read as the reverse complement.
AATTCTTCCAGGCAAAGCCAGGGCACTCCAGCAGAGGATCCCAGCCTGCGAGGAAACCATCCCAGCACCTGTCCCCTCCTGCAGGATCACTGCTCAGCTCCATCCTGCCTACGTAGGCTGATGGCAAGCTGAGAGCAAGTACCTACCAGTCCTGAAGACAAGTCTTGGCACAGAGGGTATCGCTTTGTCCCCCTGCTGAATGTGTTATCCCAGCACTGTTACCCTAATTTCATTACCCAGACTGATTATATACGTGTTCAGAACTGGGTGGTCAGTTAAATATCTGTGCTCTGATTGCCATAAAGATTTAATGTGACTGCAAATGCTTGGGGAGAAAAAGAACGCCAGCCTTGGGAGATGATGTGTCGAAGGCAGTCTGCAGAAGAAGGGCAAAGTCTGTAGTTTTCATGATTTTGTCTCCAGGATAACTGATCTCACGGCTGGGGGCAGGCAGAGAGAACAAAACGCTGCCTGGCGCAGGAGAATGGCAGGAAAAAAGCAGATGGGACATGTCTTCAGTGTCACTTTAGGCGATGTCAAATGAATGCCACGCAGATGCTGGCCAGCGAACTGATCAAAGCAAGCTGAGGAACGCACGCTGGTGTCCTGCGAAGATATTCCTGTTCCTCTGGTGGGTTAAAGGCTGCAGCAGCATTTCAAGAGAAAGCCCTGCAATAAGGAGCAGCACTGACTCAAGCACAACTGGCCTTTGACCCAGGCAATAGCATGTAGCTCAGCACACACACAAATTGCTGAGCTCCCGTAACTGCATGGCAAAGCAGCTGGGATCGATTCGCTGCTACACTTACCTGAACCGGTGGTGGGCAGTGAAATACTTCTCAGAGATAAAGGGGCACATCAGGATGCAATTTAATGGACTGCAGAGACACAGCTGTGCAAACTTCGGTGGCCTGCTCCTCCTCCTCATTGTTTTGGTAAATCCTGATCTCCCTGAGGTCAATGTACTTTATGGATTTAAGTTATGTATATCTATCCAGCATTAGTGTTTACTCCTAGAAGGATATAGCTAGCATAAACAACAACTACACATTTGTTTTTAAAACTACCATGATGAAGAAATCTAGGCAAATGAGCAGCAGGGGAAGAGTACACAGAAAAATTATTGAAATCTTTTGTCTAATAAATCTGTAGACCGTTCACAATCTGCTTTTTTTTTTCCCCCCAAGATGTTTGCTTAAGTCATGTAATTGTTTGCAGAACCTCTGCTTTCTAAAAATGCATTTGGGAGAATTCACACCACGTTTTCTTTATCTGTTCCTACCGATTAGATAAGGCTGTTGAATAATACAGAAGTAGGTGGCCAGTCACTACCCAGCAACAAACAATCAGCAGCATTCTCTCGGTCTTACGTCAGGCAAACCTTTCACATGAAAAAATAGCCTTTAAAAAGTTTTGCAAGTACTTTGCAGAAAGAAAAAATGTTAGGTATGTTTATTCCAAGTAATTCAGCCAGCTCTAATAGAGAGCATCTCCAAAGTTTTTATGCGCTGTCTGAAGAACTACACGCTTAAACAGCCCAAAGAAATGCAATTTTGTAAAACGCTGAGAGATAACTTCAGCTCTTTGAAAATAAGATGCTACTTGGAGTTATGGCCACATCAAGCTCCTCTTGCTCCCAGCTTTGGGGGTCTAGGAGCAAGAAACAAGCTAAAGGGGAATGAAGCTTGCTATTCTCTGCCAGTCATGAGGCATGCTGCACTAACACAGGAATGCTTAAAGCAGCAAAATGCCAAGTGATTTAACTTCAACTTCTCTCACAGAGAACTTCCAGAAACCATCCCCCCATTTCCTGAAGTCCCACTATTTGTTAGCGTGCCACAGCTTGTACTAAAGAAAAGGAGAAAACATTAACAAAAAGACCACAAACATCCCCAAAAGTTCCTTACCAGCTTTAGCAGCCAGAGTGGCACCAACACTATCACTACAGCTGGGGTGCTTCCAAACTGTGTTATGTGAAGGACAAGTACCTCTGTGCTCAGCTGGCTTTCTACTGTCAAAGTAAGGCTCTGATGGATGTGTCTACAGATCATATGGATGAATTCACGTACCAGAAACAGATATACTTCAATACATTGATTTAGAAGAAGACTAAAACAGTGATTTGTGAGGGGTGAGCACAGCATTCACAGCATGCAGAGGGGAAAATAAAACAAAGGATGGTTTGGCTCCATCAGGTTACAGGCTGATAACCCTGTCAGTGACACATTACATTGCTGTCTCAACACGAGATTTAGGGTGTATGAGGAAACCAAACCCAAATGCAGTGGCACAACTAAGCGATTACATAGTTGAGAAAGTCTAATTTGTTTCAGGCTGTTTGATTGCACTTCTCTCTTTACCTTAATGCCCTGAAATTACATGAAGATAGTGATATTTCTGGCTATGACTTGCAGGTTGTACCTCCCAAATGGAGATCGTCCTCAGTTACTTCAGCAACTCATCCATCACCAGCAGGTCAGGAAAACAGTGCCCGGAGCTGCAGCACTGGCGTAACACAATATTGCTACCTGCTCTCAAATGCCATGTTTTACCTGCCAAGATACACATGTAGATCAACTGCGTAACTTTAGGTTCTGTGTTTTTGTTGTTGTTTGTAAGAACATCCAGGTTTAAATAGCATTTGATTTCTTTTTATAATTAAAAGGAATGAACAATTTGTTTGTCCACAAGCTGGCACGTTATCAAGTTAACATGCACTACCTATCAGTAATTGAAACACCAAAAAACACGTGTGTTGCTCAAAAAAAAATCAGCAACACCTCTCCTAGCCTAGCTCAGGAGATAAGCCTTATCTACAGAAGAACTCATCTCATTTAGTCCTGTACTATAACTGGCCATTACTGCATTTTGCCCAATATTTGTCTTAACAACACATACAAGGAAATCCTATAAACGCACAACAAAGGATCAGCTTCCCAAAGATGACGTTTATCCCCTACCCCGTCAGATAAAGGGTGATTTGTGGTTTGAAGGCTTTTCTCGCATCCTCACCCAGCCTAGTTCTGTTCAAAACCATACCGTAAAGAAAAAAATCCCCTAAAACACTGAGCTCAACAGGGAAGTGGAATTTCCTATTATCAAATCAAGCCCTTTGGCCATTATTCAATGCTTCATTGTTCTTATATTTGCAAGGGATGGCTGAGTAGACCTCTCCCAAAGCACTGATATGTTCTGTAATTTCCATCAACATCCCTCTAAACTGTAAGGTCCCTATCCTACCTGCTCTCACGTTGTACAGAAGCCTGACAGCTTTTAATCATACCCTTGTTGCTCCTGTTTTTGCCACGCAGAGGAGTTCCAGATGGCTTGACAAGATCAGACCTACGCCTGACTTACAAAACATTATTTTCTATTGCAAGCAAAGAACAGAGCAGCAAGTTAGAGAAATCACAAGTTGTGCTTCTGTCTCCATGACGCTACACTGAACTGTGCTGATGGATCCCCTGTAAGTAACAAACATCCCAGGGCAACACATGAGGGAAGAAGTGAATGCTTTTAGGCACAAACAGGTGAACCTACAGGACCACTGTACATTAGTATTCATAGAAGGTTTTATTCATGAAAAAGCCATTCTTATTTAGCAGATTCTCAAAGAGGAAACAAAATAGAAGCTCTGCGATCCTGTGCTCCTGCACTACATTCATTTTCATGCCCATATAATATAATTAGACACAGTTCTTAAATAACGTAACCATTTGCTGGAACTAGAAATAAAGATTAGGCTCTCGCTGCTCTCATGACACCACACCTGGAGTGCTGCCTTCAGCTCTGCGGCCCCAGCACTAGGAGGACATGGATGTATTAGAACGAGTTCAGAGGAGGGCCAGGAGGATGATCAAGTGGCTGGGGCACCTCTCCTACAAAGACAGGCTGAGGGATTTGGGGTTGTTCAGCCTGGAGAAGAGAAGGCCCCGGGGAGACCTTACAGCGGCCTGCCAGTACCTAAAGGGGCCTACAGGAAAGCTGGGGAGGGACTCTGTGTCAGGGGATGTGATGATGGAACAAGGAGGAATGGCTTTAAACTAAAAGAGGGGAGATTTAGATTAGATTAGGCATTAGGAATAAATTCTTCACTCAGAGGGTGGTGAGGCCCTGGCCCAGGCTGCCCAGAGAAGCTGTGGATACCCCATCCCTGGAGGTGTTCAAGGCCAGGCTGGATGGGGCCTTGGGCAACCTGGTCTGGTGGGAGGTGTCCCTACCCATGGCAGGGGGTTGGAACCAGGTGGCCTTTAAGGTCCCTTCCAACCCAACCCATTCTATGCTTCTACGAAAACAACAGCTTTAACAATCTATTTTTTAGGAAGAGGCAGACATATTTTATGGTGGTTACTTACACGCAGCCAGCATTCCACGTGGAAATAACTGTAAAAGCAAATCATGGCATCCAGTAGTTGTTACTCAAACTGTGTTAGTCTAAAACATATTACTATTTTTCTTAAAAAAAAAAAAAAAAAAAAAAAATCCCTGCCTACAGCACAGCTTTTAGTCAAACAAATCTTGATCTCTGTTTCCTCCTCACTTTCTGTCATGGCACTAGCAACAGGGTCAGTTAAGAATCACAAATATTCTCTAGGGGAATAAATAGTTCTGAAATAATATAACACATGAGCCTATTTATAATTAGCTGTTTTGCAATGAATACGTACAATTTCACACACATTGTTTTTCTGTACATTAAATGGAAACTTTTTTGTGCTCTGCAACTGGCCCCATCATGCCCAAGCTTGCACTGTCCCACTGGTGCTGGAAAGGGATGCTCACCTGGGCACAGCAGCCACACGACAGGTATTTGTTAAGGTTAACAGTCTGACATGCTTCCACACTCAAGTTACAATAGGATCTGTCCCAGCTTTAAAAGAGCAGCTAATAAGTCTTTCGTATACCTCCCACGAACTAGTCTGCAGTGAACCAATTCTTTCCTATGTAACCTGGAGAAGGTATTTTACAAGACATGCACAACTGACACATAAACGGGTCCCTAAAGGCTGTTTGGAAAGAGAAGAAAGCCAAACCAGCAGCAGTATAAAGAGTGTCAGAATGTTACCACGGCCTTATAAAATACTCATGTGAACCATTACCTGGTTCTCCATTTACAGATTACCATTAACGAAGTACTTTCACCAGCCAGCAGAAAGTGCTAGGCAATTCCTGTCCTGGCTGCAGAAGCCCAACCACAAGCACCCAGCTCGTGTGTTTCAGTGACACCATACAACCGAGATGCCAGCTCTGCCATACAGCATCTCCTACTTACCTTCTCCCTCACTTTCCCCAAATATTGTTAGTTTAGGCTTAACACTACCCAGCCAACATCAAAGATAGCTGCGCTGGATGGCACAGATATGGTGAGCAACTTAACATTTTGGCAGCTTGTTACCTGCTGCTGCATCTCACCCCTATCTCTTCCTCCATTTCCTTCCTCCTCTGCCCTCGTGCTAGCAGAGCGTTGGCAGAGGTGAGAAAACCCTAATACAACATGAAACAAGAGCTCCTTAAACAAGCGGTCTGTACGTGAATAGACCTGAAGTAGAATGAAAATTAATTTTGGCCAACAATCTAATCAGGTGCATCTGAAGGGAAAAAAAAGCCAGACTCCTGAACTTTAATATATGACTTCACAGGAGGTTAGCGACACATTTCATTTATGTGATGTATCTACCAGATACGAGAGGTTTTCATTAAAAAAAAAAAAAAGATTGCGCAAACATCTTTGACTAGTTTGCTGTACAAGTCATGAGAAGGAGCCTTCCAGAATAACATCCGCAGTCCTGGGATTTTTGCTTTGATTTCAGAAAGCAAGAGGCTGCATCACGCCTCTTAATTCAATATCTAAAGCTTATGGCCAAAACCCCACAGAGCAGAAAGGAGGCTTTTATGGTCTAAAAGAGACTGAATATGATCTGTTCAGACTGCCCTTCGACCAGAGTGTGGATTAACAATGAGCCTATGACGGATTTCACTACAGTGAACAGCTATTCCAGTTAGCTATTCCCCAAAACCACCTTCAAACCTAGTACTCACAAAAAAAAGGTGGGAATAAAGAATGACAGGAAACAGAAGTTTCTGACTCAATTTCTTCTTCTCTGCCAAAGCAGCTGCCCTAGAGGAGTCACTGTGGTAGTCACTTGGTCATCACAGAAAGGGTTACAGCTGGTTTTTCGCAGCCAGACATAAAAATAAAGCATTCCCATGACAGTTAACTCATCAGCCGAATTGCACAGGAGTTCGACGGATCCTCTGTGTGCTTGTTTGTGGTCATGAGGATGAGAATTTCCCAACAGAAGAGCTGACAGGGCAAGCCTCTCGTGTTATGTTACCTTCTGAGCAACTCATACATAAGGCGTAGAAGCTGATATGAACAAAGTTAACAATTTTCTTAAGGAGAGAGATAACCAGAGCAGGCACAATACAACTTCTGAGAGCCTTGGCCTCTATCACGGAGAGTACAGGAAGAACAGGATGTGAAGCAAAGGCCACAGAGATAACTGTCAGCACTTTATTAGGAAAGCAAATGCCACCCAAGGCAAGGTTAATTTAAGCAAAGGGGGCAAGTTTCTTCACCACATTAGGAATATTTGTGTCTGCTCGCAATGAAGGCAGTGCAAGAAAAGGAGAAAGATGCCATTTTCTTCCTAAGACATACATTAGATAATACTCTTGTTCCTGCAGAAACAGCGCTTCCTCATGCACTTTTGGATGCGTGGAAAGGAAAGTTTGTATGGAAGTGGAGCTAGCAAGAATTTGTAGACACTGCAGGTCTGTGGCTCAGTCAACCCCCAGTCTGCAAAAACACACGGGGTTACTCCACCTTGGGTACATGGCCTTGCACCTCACCAGCTCTCCTAGGGTAGTTGCTGGCTCCATCCTCAGGTTTCTCAAGGCTCCTCTGCCCTGAAGCTCAGTCATTCAGCACATGAGCCAACTTTCCTAATTTAGAGTTATCCCCAGATTTGCTGAGGACATGCTTTATGTTCACAGTGGTCTCTAAAGAATGTTCTGAACAATGTTAGTAGCACTCAACCATTTCCCAGATCTGGCTAATTTTCTTTCCACTTAACAGTCTTTGTCCAGCCCATACGCTCTTCACATCAGAGATCAGAGTTTTATTTATCCTGTTCCTTTTAAAGAGGCAACTTTAGGGTGAAATACCTGAAGCTGTTCCTTGGAACCATTAGGTGGAACTGAAGAGTACCATCCACAGGCATACCAAGAGTACCTGAGTAATTCATGCTTGCTCCCAGGCATGGCCATCCACAGACATCCCCATAAACTAAAACACTAGGAGTCACCACTGTATGTGCACTACCTTATGCCTCTTAATATCAGAGACCTGCTGACCACTTAGCAGCTATTACGCTCTTTTTTCCTGGCATTGAAGACCAGCCAGCCTGCTCAACTTGCTACTGTTTACAAGTTCATCCCTCTAAGCCCCAGAGCATCACTGGCAGAGCTTCCCTGAAGCCTGAATCCACAGGAGTTACCAGACAACCATACTGTACAAAATGCATTTGGCTTTCTGCTTGCCAGAGTTGTGTTGAGTTACACGTGCAATGGATTAGACATGGGGGCGACAGGCAAGACTCTTCTAAACCAATTCAGTAATTTTCTGCTTCTAACCTTTAGTGGTGACAAAAGATGCACATATATTTTCTTGCTGAGAATTATGCTTTCAGAACACTTTTCTGTAATAGCCCTCATTTTGCACTGGAGAACAGCTTCAGATGCAGAGGGGAATGTTAACACTGAAGATTTTAAGGGGTGCATTGTTTCCTGGTGTAAAACATTTCTTAAAAAGGAGTCTATTCCTTTCCTCATGATTCAACAGGCATGGACTGAAATACTGAGCTATTAAAAAAAATATTTATGACCAGGAAAAAAAAAATAGTTGCTACACCCAGGACTGCAGCTGCTCAGACATAAACATTTGTGAGAGCTGATCAGTTCATTTTTCAGTTGGACACAGTAAACAAGGATGTCCCTGTCAACATCTCTCTTCTCTGACAGCTCTGGCTCCATCACATCTTCATGCTCCTGAAGCTTGTGGAAATGAAGCAGCAAAAGCGTATCTTAAAGTATGTTTCCTAAGTTAGCTCTTGTTCCTGGGAGGAGGAAAGAGGAGATGGGAGAACCACCAAGAAACCTAAGCCACAAGAGCAAAAAGGCGTAGGCCCAGCTTTCTAGAGGGGCAGCTCTCCCCTGTCAAATGTTTATGAAGAGCTCCCATGTGAAAGCTATGAAGAGATAAACTGTTGACTTCTCTACTAAATGACAATTTTTTAGAATAAAGGGGAAGATACTACAGAATTTATTCATTTATTAGAGAATTCACTCATGGGCTTGGGGACACATGCAGGAATGACACAAATGAACAGTATCAGTGTAAACAGCAGACTAGAAATTCATTTAAAAGCATAAATTTCATTCAGATTACAAATACAGTGTTTAACACATCAGCAAGGAACATGAGGAAATGCTTCATTTATTCACTGAATTGGCAATCACCTTAAGAAGTGTCATATACCAAATGTTAAGGTCTTCATTCCTGTCCCACTTCGAAGTCCAAAGTCCTTCCTGCTGTCTCCCACTGCAGGCTGACCCTTTTACTCTATCACTGTCCGGACTATGCATTCATCCACCTTCCCTAAAATCTCTACAAAAGAAATCAGTACCTGTTCCTGACGTTTCAGATGCTGCAAAGAAAGCTAAACACTTAGCTATTGCTGTTTGGTCCTCAAGGAAAGTTTCTTTTGGCTCGCTGCAGCTGAAGACAAACAGCTCCTCCCCAGCTGAACCACTGCTCTGCTAAAACCCAGCATTTGTGGGTGCACAAGTCATGTGGGGCTCAAACCTTTCCCCTGCTGCCCTTTTCACACCAGTGTCCCATAGGAGAAGTTCAGAGGCCACACCACGACAGTACTTCACTCATGCTGGCTCTGTCTTTGTACCCTGCATCAGAAGTAGCTGAACTTCTACCTGAGGTTTCCTCCCCAAGTATCAGAACAGCTTGGAAAGGTCAAAGTCAGTAGCAGTGGTTTAAACCAAAGAGCTGGGCTGTATATGCACAGCTCTGTATCATGGGTGTAGTAAATAATTATGTTGCAGGCCACCTCAGACCGCCACATTACAGCTGGAAGTCAACTCTGACTGCAGAAAATATAGATGCAGCTGAGCTGGCTTTCATGTAGCAGCCAGAGTAGAAGCCTTTCCTGGAGCTGTTCGCTGTCTGTTCAGAGCAGTGCTCCCTCACCCCAGTGTGATTACTCATATGAAGCCTCTGCTTGCTCTCAACACACACAAAAGAGTTGAATTCATTTTTTCCTATAAAAGCAAGCAACTTTTCCGTCTGTACGATTAAGTTCCAGTAGCCAGAACAGAGCACACCTCCCCATTTAACTTTTCATGAGTGCTTTTTCCACTGAAGGCGGCACATAGCTAGGAAAAATGTCGAGTGGCTACTAATCAAGATTAGCTGTCCAGTCGTTTAGGCCAGAGTCATTCTGGAAAACATGCACAGAGAACTGAAATAGCGTGGCAGTACTGCATGACGGAGGTGCAAGGGAACAGAAACCACCCTTTCAGAGCGCTTGTTACCAGAAAAGTTTTAAATCAAATTGAACCTTACCCCACAGGTATCTGCTCTGTATTGCAAAATCCAGAACCAAGTTAATTGACTGTCAGTGCCTTAAATTTGTGTCTCTAGGTAATACTTCTGTGTTGAAGAATTCCATTTTGAGCAGTCATCCCCATGCTTTAGTGGTACAGAACTATTCACGAGTGATACAAACATGGGAAAAGATGCTCTGGAAACTCAGATTTTAGGAAGTCCATCAAGAAACAGCACAGCAAGTTTAAGATATACAGTTTAAGCATTTGATCGTGTACATTTGAAAGCAAGCAGCTAAGCTAGTACGTATCACCCATATCTAGTTTAGTTCTACAGAATTATTCCACAGAAGTTCATTTATTAGCAAGGATTACTCTCAGGAAGGAGCAACCAGCGACAGAAACTACAAGTGACCTTGCTAAACACTGCTCAGAAGCTCTACAAAGCACTGATTGTTCCCAGTCTTTAGCAAACAGTTCATGTATCAGGTGACCCAATAGCTTTCAGCATAGTGCCTTCAGTTCAAGCAGCAAACAGGACAGAGGGTTACCAGCTTTTGTGCTGGTATCAAACATTTGGGGCTTTTTCCATGGTTAGTCATATCAGCGGGCCAATGAGGATTTAACAATAACCGCCTCACACACTGAGGCTCTGAAACACAGAGGAAAAGATGTGTTCAGTACAACAGGACACGCAATGTTTGTGAAGGCCTGCTGGCTCAGTCCTTTGTGCAGTCACTTCTTTGGAGGTAGTCAAAATCTGAGCACCACAAAACCTCTGAATACTACTTGACAGAGCACCAAACCCATCTCCAGCAACTGTACTTCATCCTACTTCACTGTTTCAGCAGCAACTGCTTTTTAAATACTTGTTACTGCTTTTAACTCTTAGTTCTTCACACACATACAAAGTCAAGAAGTGTTTTAGAAAGGTTTGTTACTAGGAAGGCCCTTCCACCCGCACTGGAATCTCCTCCCTGCTGACACACTTTCAGGGGAACCACTGAGCTGCCATTTCACAAAGTTTTTGGAAACCATAATTACTCTAGGAACAGTAAACAGATGTTAGCAGGGCCTACAGGGATACAGACAGCAGAGGCCATGAGAAGCACTTTCTTTCAAGTTCAAGCAGTTCGGTCTAAGACGTACCACTAGCACAGTACTGGCTGACCGACAAGGTTTTAAATTCACTGACCGCACTGAAGAACATTTTCATTTGAATCCTCTGAATTCCTTTCCTTCAAAAATAGAATACTTTTCCTTACCCCTTCCTCAACTGCAGCTTCTGATTCTGGAATCTTAATTATTAAGTCCAGCTTTAAGCCAAATATAGTCCTAGTGCTTCTTGATAAAGGATCTGTTTCATTTCAATCGTGACCTCCATCACAAAGTGGTTTTTATAAATATTAAAAGAAGAAAGTCTTACCATTTTCAGTCGCATTACTCAGAGAATTCAAAGAAGACAATGTAAACTATGCAGCTCTCAATAATACAGGAGGCAAGATAATGCCTCTATTAAAAAGATTACCTGGGAGATATGGTTGATTGAGGACTCCATCCTCCGTAGCTGGGATGCCTGGATGTCCAGCAGTTGTAATACATTGTTGGCCAGTGCATTGATCTGATAAGCAACACTGGCTAGAGATTGAGTTGTGTAGGCTTTGGTCTCTTCTAATGCTTTCCTTTTATCTGGAGCCTGTAAAGCAAAAGAACAAGATGTTTGCTTAAGGCCAGGAAAAGGGTGGGGGTTGGGGGAAGAGAGGACAGGAACAAAAAAAAATACAACCTATATTTAGAAGAATTTGTAATCAAGAAGATCTGACTGTGCAGTCAGACAAAGTACTCTATATGCATCTATGTTAAAAAATTCTCAGTAATAAAGAGCAGATAAGGAATTTGAGAAATATTTAACCGTAACATCACATGCCAAGAAACAACTCATTCAGTAGAAAAAAATAACACTGTCGTGATTTGTTGGAGCTGTGTTTCTGAAGTCTGCCCATCCTTCGTTTCCAGAAAAATCTCCAACTCCCTAGGAACACTGAAGCGCAGCTTTCGCCATCCCTTATGAGATCACATAGCCCAAGCCACTTAAATCCAGAAAATATTTTCCCACAGTCGGGTATCCCCTGCTGCACACGCTGCCTGCACAGCCACCCCTCCGGCTGTGCCGTGCTGGCTGCTGCTCCTGCAGCCCGGGAGCAGGGTGAGCAGAGCATCAGGAGGGCGTGCAAGGGGCTCCTGCATGCAGCAGCATTTCTGACATTGCTGCTCCTTGTGGGAAAGCTTAATGAACACTCCTGGATGGCTGGGAGCTTGCTGCTGCCCTTGCTTGCTCAGGTACCATTAACGTGGAGCAGCAGGCACGAAGAGAAGAGCTGGAAAATGTCACTGTCCGTGACCAGCAGCTGTCTGTGCCTTGAATCTCACGGCCCAACCCTTCTCGTGAGCAGAACAGGAGGAACCACCACTACCTCCACCTGCAAAGCACACAAACCCCACTCCAAAGCGCTCGGTGTATCACAGTTTGGGGTGTGGGTACTTCATCTGCTACCCAGCTCGCAAGCTGCAGCTACCCAGAACTCTTTCCTTGGGAGGAAACGTGCTGGGCACGAGGAAGGACTCTCAGGTGATGGCTCAGTACTAGCATAGTTTCTGCTGCATTTTATTTATTTGCACTGTAGTCAGCATCAGCAACCGAAAGGAAAGGCTCACATTAACAAACAGCCTCTTCAACTAGACTTCTGTTTTTATTGTTGATCCATTTGAACAACGTTGCAGACAACTGTATGCATCACAATATTGAGCACAAACTCAAAGTTTGCATTCAAGTGAGCCCTGTGCCTCCTGGCTTCCACGCACTTACCACCTCTGTTCTTGAATCCTGCCTCTGACTTCATCTCAATATTTTAGCATCAGAGTATCCAAGTTGGAAGGGACCCACACGGATCATTGAGTCCAAGTCCTGGATCCCCAAAGGGCCACCCAAAAAAAAAAATCAGACCATGTGTCTGAGAGCGTTGTCCAAACGCTTCTTGAGCTCTGGCAGGCCCAGTGCCAGAATTCAGTTAAATTTTAGTTTAACATCCATAAGTATTTAACAATCATGACCCTCACTTAAAGGGCTGATAAGGCATCCTTGTCTCTTGCTTTAGGGAGAGAACTGGGAGGCAAATGGCTTGGATACATTATAAAGTCGCAGCATGGCAGAAGTACTGCAACCCAAGCTATATTATGCTACCTTTTAATTAAAGATGATTTTAACCAGGAGTGAATCCCACCCCCCAAACCTGGGTATTTGTTTATATTCATGATTAATGTTCCCAGCAGTGCTCTGACACGCACTAGAACACCAAGTTAAAGCCACCCTTCAGACAGACTCAAATACAGATGCCTTCCACAATGCAAAGCAGGCAGCACAGTTTATTGCAATCTGTTGCCAAAAGGTAAAATAGCCTCGCATGCGCCAAGACCATGCTAGGCAAAAAAAAAAAATCAAAAAAAAATCAGTATTTCTGAATGCAAACAAAGCTGCCTTTTTAAGGTAGCTTAAAAGAATGTTGATGTTTCTAGATGTCAGAAAACTTTGTTAGGAGTCACTTACTTTAGAAAAATTTCCATGGTGAAGGACTTGTTACTACTACAAGCTCAAGAACCAAGTTAACCACCCTGGTTCTCCAAAAAGGCGTTTTAAATTTCAAATCACTAGCAGCAACTTTAAAAGAAAAAAAAAAAAACTACCACACTGTCCTACCGGTTTGAAGCCCAAAGAAAACAACAGATTATTTATATCTGAACTATGGTGAAAATGCAGGTAGCAGAGTGAGATATCTAAAAGGGAGGTTTTACTGAATGGGACAAAGCCAGTAAGAAGCCAGTCAGCATAATTCTAACTTTATATTCGGTGAAGCATAGATGTAAAGCCTTCACTCATGCATTTTATTACCAAGTTTTAAGTAAAGAGTATCAGACTAAACAGTAACTTGTTACAAAGCCACAGCACTCAATTACTGAGTGTTTTCAAATGAGAAAACTCCAATGTATAAAAAGCTTATTTTATTCTCTAATGATTTATTGATCAAATGCCTCGCCCTTATTTGCCTAAACACTTAAAGTTTCGGTTATTTGCCCAAATGACTGGTTTGGCAACAAGATTAGATGCACAGTCTATTTCATGTCCTAGCAGAATTACTTTGAAACATTTTCAAGCCCTGCAGATAACCCAGGCAGTTCACTGTGCAGCTTCCATAACAGTTTTAGTCTAAACTAGCTTGACATCCAGTCTTCTGCACTGCTTAATTAGGACTGTCAGTACCTGTGAGATACAAGCTAAAAGCTTCACAGTATGCAAAAATCAGAGTGGAGATGGAAAAACCAAGACCATCAGCAGGAGGGAGCAGGGATTTCCGATGTTCTTCGGCTGGTATTTTCATCCATCTCTAAAAAACTGGAAGTGGTATAGATGATAGCACGTTCACAATTCTTTCAGGTACTTTAGTACAACACATGAGCACTGGTTAACCATTCAGAGATGACACAACACGCTGTCAACTGACTGGGTATTCCTGACAGCTCAATTATTTTATGATTTTGTATTAAGAACTTTAAAGACACTGTTGTTTCCCCCATAGTTCTAGGTATAAGCAGAAATTTTAGTGTCATTTAATAGTAAATTGAATATTCGTTAAATCAAGATCATTACAGCTCTTGAAGTTTCCCTTGTGAAAAGCTCCCACTTGTATCTCCAGCATCTCCTTAACAGCAATATTAGTGTTGCAGGATCGCAGTTTGAAATTGCTTTCACAGAACTGGGCTTAATATTAAACACAGAAAGCTTCTCCTACAATCCAAGTGAACACAGAGACAGTTGGACCAACATGGCATTCCACACTGCACATCGTGTATTTTTGTCAAATACAAACTGGTATCATAATACTTCCTAAAAAGCATTAATTATTGTATTCAAGTCTAAATTGACTCTGCACCCAAGCAAACTACCACTTGTCTACTGATTCCTCAGTTCAGCAATGCTTCAGTGTCAAAAGATGAGGAATCTGTCCATCAGTCAGCAACTAACCTTTACAAATGGCATTTTCAACCAATCCTATCCCCAAAGCACCACTCACAGAGGCACATCCCCAAAACAGCGTCTGCGCAGTGTACAAATCACCTGCCCTCCCAACTCTCTCACTCCCAGCTCATCCCCACCATTTTCCAGTTCATACAGCACAGAGCTAACTGCATGTAGCAGCTTCCTCCAAAATCACATCAGCTCACGCTACAGAGCATCTCTGGAAGCCAGGCATTATATTGCAAGCACGCCGATCCACATCCTCCATACCTTTTCTCCAGCCTCTGTTTTTCCTCTTTCCACTTCAGTCCCACTTACTGCTCTGGGAATTCCCTGCAAGATGCCCCACCAGAAAAGCAGGCTCCACTTGCCAAAGGTCAGAAAGCCCTCATCAGGTTGCATCACCCTAAGACGAGCTGCCCTGCCAGGAACAAATTACTTTGCCTCCTGAGTGTATGGCATGCATCATTCCACATTTTTCATCAACTGTTGAAGCAAGTGCAACCTCAATTATAGAAAAAATCCATCCATGAAAAACTACTAATAGATCACTGCCCTAAAGCAGCCCAATGATCATTGAACTAAATGGAGCTGTTACTTATTCAGTGCCCAATATCCTTTCAGATGCTTGGCATCCTGTTCAAGGGCCTGATCGCTGCACCCAAGCTCCAGGAATCATTTACAGCCACTTTTCCGTGCCTCTACTGTTCTTGCTCAGGATACACTTAATGAATTCAGCAGCGTGGTACGTTTGTTTTTGCTTCAAGGTAAGCACAAGATAATTGTTCAGTTTTGCATCTTGGTCACCTGATTGAAAGAAAAATCATTACTATGATCAGTTGCCACATGGGTTTAGCAGTCTGCCGCCTATCAGTATTCACCAAATAAAACTATGCCATTCAACAAAGTTGTCAATATGCCCATTTTACTCCCTTTTGTTCGTGTCATTTCTCTAACTTCTAAGTTTATAGAGCACACACTTCCTGGTAAGACAGGTCCTATGGTTGAGGTTTCAAAGTTCTGGTCCTGACAAAGACTAGAATGAATTTTTACCAAAAACAAACAGCCCAAACTTTCAGCTTAACCTAGCTATAACCTACAGCACCTCGTTTTTCCAGTCAATTGGAAATACTTTTACAGAATGGTGAAGACGCATATCCAAGTAGTAGCTCGGAGACTTGTTATCGGTACTTAACCTCCCTGAGAGCCAGCTGGTGCCACTCAAAGATAGAAGTTTCTGAACACTGGCTTCCCCACTCAGAAAACAGGATCACTTCACCTATCTAAAGCAAGAGCTAGTGACATTACATGGATCTTTTAGAGGCAGCTATGAGCTTAACGTTGCTGCTTCACTGATCTGAAAAGGCTTTTAATAACTCAAAGCTGGACCACAGTCTTAAGGGCCTGTTTTTTTAAAAAAACTTCTGATTGCTATTGGCAAAAGGTTTGGACATTTCTAAACTATGCACAACATATGTTCAGCCTCGACCAAATATTCCACATTCAGCTGCAGTAATGTCTCAAATATTTAAGTACACCAAGTACACGAGATAAAGTTTATCTGTTTAAATCCAGAGGTCACTGTAAATACAGGTTCTCTCTTACCTACAGCTCACGAAGGTTGCTTATAAAACACAAACGTGATGTATTGTGGTAGACCTTTCAAGCTGTTATTGACAACTATTACAATAGATCAGTTATAAGTAAGAGAAAAAAGCCCAACTGGCAAGCCCCAGCAGCAGGTGCCATGAAGTTGCATGTTCTGGAGAAGTTTCAGGAGCCAACAACTTACCTGGGAGCCATCCAAGGAAATGGGAACAGCCTGGTTATTACTAGAAGGTGCTCACCAAGGACCATTCAAGGTTTTTCTTGTCACAGGTGTAGCCATAGGGGATATACCTCATTCCAGAGTGGCAGCGGATACCAAGACTTTAAAATTTACAAGTAGGTGTTGCTTACAGTCTTTACATACACCATCCAGATAAGGAATAGAGTAGGAACCAGGTGTGTCAATGCCTCCTGGAACAGCCTTACTCGATGCATGCCATGAGCACATGATCTACAACACATGCTGCTAAGACGTACTTCAATGGGACAGTGCATTGAGTCCTCCACAATCCCCACAGAGCTATGCTAGGCCTGGTATTTATCTGCCAAAAGTTACAGGTGGTTCCTCACCTCAATTCCCTCACTGGAAAACAGAGCAAGCCAGCAGGAGATGTGGTTCAGAGGTTGAAGCTCAACCTTTGCCCAATATACTAGCATGAGACATCCTATCACCCCAGGTATGATTTCAGAGGGTTACCAGTAGGCTTCATCTCCTGTCTGTCTTCAACATAGCCAGCCTCAGACCAGCCACCTTCCATGTTCTTGTTACTAGCACCACCTGCTTTGCCACTCATATCATTGCTACCATCAGTAAAAACAATTGTGGGAAATATAAAAAGAAAGCACTTATGACAGGGAACAGGACAGGACTTGGTAAAGCAAACCCGGTCTCCATATGAAGAGGAGCTGAAGCCACAAGCACAGATTCCAGAGCCCAGGCAAATCTCAGCTGAGCTGCCTCACAAAAAGCAGCGCTACAACGCGTGCAGTAGAAAAACATTCAGTGTTTCACAGAAGTGACTTGTCATAACTTGTCGTTATGTTGTAGTTTTCTACCGTTCCTGAATTTGTGTGGGGTGTTGAAAGCTCGGGATTTTAGAGCCCAAGAGCTTGCAGGCTATGAATAGTAACACACTGCAGCCGCTGAACACGTCCGTCTCCCGTCCAAGGCCTTCTCTCCAGGGGACTGGCAGTCAATCCTTGTCCTGACAATGAAAACAAGAGAAGAACAGGCTGCCCAACACACCTCCTCCTCCTACGCAGCGGGGAGTAGCGTCAAGCAGGAGTACTGAAGCTCTCAACCACTTCACTGACTGGTTGGTCCAGGAGCACGAAGGAATTTAAGACAGAGGAGGCAGGGAAGGATGCTCAGCCACTCAGAACAGCTCTAAAAACCTAAGATCCCTCACACTACGATAGTCCCGAAATTAAAACCAGGATGATGAAATGCTTTCAAGTCCATTCAGTAAACAATTCCTCCTATCTGCTGAGGCAGAAATCCTCAAAGGCAGGGGGACAGGCATCTACAATTCATGCAATCCATCCAGCACAGGCAGACGAGCACCTACAACCAGCTCAACTCCCCTCCAGCGCCCACGAGCACTATTCCAATGGTATGAAATAAGACTCAGTCTGTTCAGTTTCCCCAAAGGTAAGGTGCCGTAACTCAGCCCTACCGAGCGCGGAGGAACTGGCAGAACTTGAATCTCCTCTCCCCAGGTAAACACCTTGCAAAACAAAGCTGGCGCTGGTTCAAGGCACCAGACGACGAGGCGATTACCGCCACAGCAGCAACCACACCACGGCCCACAAGCAGGGTTTCATTCTGATCCTCTTTAGAGACAATATTTTGGCAAAAATCACCGACTAGCAAGCTATTCCCTATCGAAGGTCAAGACACACTGGATTATTGTAGGGTGACCACTGCACAGGACAGCCTCCCAACCCGTCTGCAGCTCATCAGCTCTGCCTCAGCCAGGCCCTTCCCCCAAATCCCGTATATGCTAGACAATCAGCTAGAAGCAAATCCTTCATTTCCATCAATAATATTCCCCTGACCAGTCCTGAATAGGCTTGATAGCAAATTAGCATCTCTATGGGCCGAGACCAATTTAGCCAATCTGCCCGTGGCCTTGCAGATTCGCTTTCACTTGAAAGTTGCTCTTTATCCTGGGGAAGGACTGGAAGAAGAAGAGTTGTGATTTTTCTCATCATCTTCTCTTTGGGGGAAGGTAGAGGGAGAAAAATTCATTAGTGAGAGAAATTCATTCCAAAGAAGAGTTTAAGGGACAAGCATATATTGGATGTACTCACATGTATACAACACAGTAGTCAAAACTTCGGAGTCTTGATAACAAAAAAAAAATGCAAGATGAGTACGTACATCAACATTTCTAGAAAATGTGTTCACTTTTCTCAGATTCAGGTTATTAGGTCCCAGCCCCTTCTGACCTGTATACATGGCACAGAACTGTGTCTCTGAGATTAAGCCCTCAGTAACTACCTTACTCTCATAAATGATTTTACCTCAGCTGAGACAAATCCGCGAGATGTGACGTTCACAATACCCTGACACAGACTTCAGTAGGTCTGTAAGCAAGGGCAGAAGCAGCTTACAAAAAACACACTAGGATCACCCTTACAGAAAATAACTTTAAAAAAAAAAAAAAACAATTGAGGAATTCCATTTTAATCCAGGCTGCGAACATCGTAGCAAGAAACTAATCTATCCAACGGGAGAGGGATTCACAAAGCAGGGCCGGCTCTGACAGATGGAGCCCAGGCAGATATGTGCCAGCTGCTCTAGCAGCGCTTTCTGCCCAGCGCTGCAAGCAGTGCTCGGGCTGGCTCTGGACTAAACCACTCCCCCTTATTTAAAAAAAAAAGGGAGAAATATATATATATAGCATTAAAAGCACAATTTTCAGTTCTCCTGCCAAATCCAAAAGAGATGTCATAGTAAACACGCGTGTTGGCAAAACACATTGTTAATATTTCACTAGTTAGTGGCTGTGTGTACAACAAAAATAGCACAGCAGTGAGCTAAATGACAGAGGTAGCCGTGCCGAAGCGTCATTTTCACACAACCCTTGTACAATAGATAGGGCTTCAGGACCGCATATGCAGCAAGCTTAACAAATTTTGTCTACTGGGTCTTATTTCTGTGTTTTACATGCTGCAGACAACAAGCTCCAGGGCAGAAACTGCATCTTCCATGCCTGTAAAGCACTGCACAGCATTAGTGCTCACAGGTGCTTCCAGATTATGCTCCTGACTTCCCTGCAGTGCCTGTGATTTGCCTTATGACATCCCATCATTACACACACAAATTCCTTTAGAGCTAACCAAGCCGGCTCTGACACCAGAGACATCAGCCACGGCTCTACACACAGACTGCCAGCCAGGACGAGGAGCCTTGGTGCTTCCACAGCAACCTTCCCTCTGTAACGCCAAGAGAGCTACCCAAGGCTTTGGGGAGCATGCTTATTTTGGCATGCTAAGCAATAGATAATGGGGAATTAGAGACCTCGTGTTCCATTTGTTTCCTTATAGACTGTCTCTCAAATATTGATCTTTTGTTTTCTGGTTGTAATGGGGCTTGAAATTAAAATGGCTCTCTGTTGACTTTGCTTAAGTGCCAGCATCCACCCACAAGTTTTAGCTCCTCTAGCAGAGACAGGCTCGCTGGCAAGCCAGAGACCCAGAGGAAACTACAGGTAAAGAACTGCTCCTGGTGTAGGTTGGTTTGGGGATTTTTGGTGGGAATATGAGGGAGACACTTTAGTATTCACGAGTTACCTTAACCTCCTCTTTCTAATAAGAGTGGCAGTAACACAGACCCAAACTGGAATGAGTTGTCCAAACCAGGGGAATTTTTACGCCGTGCAAGCCTCTGAATCAAAGCAGCTCCAAGCACCAGTCTGGGGGCAAAGTTCTTTAGTTCACGTCACACAAAAAGTCACTTTTAAAAATAACAATAATGATTTCTTCTAGGGATTTTATTTACCCCTTTCAGTTTACTTTCAAGTAATGGTGGGCGCTCAGGCAGTTAAAAATTTTTGATCTCAGTTTTGACAAATTAGATTGAAGAAGTAAGCCTAGAATATCACAACAAATCTATACCTGAAGACAAGCAACGTCCTAAAACTCAACAACCTTCTACAAGAAAGCTTCCAAGACCACCTTTTCTTTCCAGATCCTCGTTTTCCAGCCCTCCCTACCTGCAGGCAGGCTTGGAAGCACACTAGACCGCCTTGAGCAAGCAAGGTTAAGACAACAAGATTTAGCATCAAGGGTCAAATGACAGCACGGCCTCACCATGTTCAGGTAGCACAGATTGTGTGTCAACATCGCTCCGAACTCATACACCAGGGTACCTCAACAGCTGTTTGAGGGATAGCTGCATACAAGGCATAGCACCTGCAGAAGCATTAGGTAAAAGCAAGGCGGCTCGAAGCTATGCTCTGCCCTGCTCAGCTCCAGGAAGAACCCCAGCGTGCCGAAACACAGAGCCAGGAGTCAGCCAGGCCTTCAAATACCGGCTGTTAAAGCGCCCCTACTTCAGGAAGAGCTGGTATGTTGCAGAAAGTCACTGAAAAACAACCTCCGTGACTGTAAAATCTGGGCAGCTGCTGCGAAGGCAGCCTACAGCCACCACAGTATTTTTGAAACAAAGAAGAAAGCCACGACCATTACAGGGTCAAGTTCTCTTTGCAAACTTTGTAGTACTACATGCTCATTTAGGTCTTTTCCAGCCTGAGAAGATATTAAAAATAGCAGGCATGTCTCTAACCATGGTCAACGTTCAGCTGTGCTTGTGGCCTACAGATGTTTTTATGTTTAAGTTCAGACTTTCTCTTCCCGAGATGCTTCTTCTCTCAGAGAGATTAGGAGCGTGCCCAAAACCAACATTCAACACATTTTGGAGGTTAGAAAAAAAAAAAAGGAAAGAAAACCTGAATGCAGTAACAATGACTCTCAGATCTAAGGGGCTCTTTAGATACCTCTTGGTTACAGCACTACAGAAGTGAGCCTACCTGGCACAGAGCTGCTGCTGATCACTCAACGTTTTGAGAAACTGGCACCCTCCCGCCAGCAGGCAGTCATCTGAGGGCTCACACATCTGATACAACCCCCTTAGACCAGAAACCAGCAGATCCTCCCAGTTCTGCAGTAGCTTGCTTCCCAGCATAACACATCCCCTCATAACACACAGGTCCTACAGTGATCTCATGGTGATAAAGGTGGACTGCAATATGAGGACTGATTTTTTATTTTTTTATTTAGCAAGAACTTAATGTGCAAGTGGAAAAAAAAAATACCATAAACAGCTGTTAATATTCCTTCGGCTTCTGTGCAGCCTGGGCCTGGCTGTGCACTTTTTATCTGATAGCACTTGTAAGCACATTACATCCAGCCTCTATTGGAAGAATCATTTCCTATAAACATTAAAATTTGAGTCTACAGTTAGCAGCAGCATTCCAAACCCTTACATATGTAAGCTCATTTGAACACTGGGGTGTTTCAATTGCAGCAAGCAGGAATTTAACTTGTCAAAAAACACAACAGAACAAAACAGATGGCTCAGGAGAACAGAGAGGAGGAAAGAGAGGAATGGAGAGCCGGGAGTATGCCACAATTTCTTTCCCAAGAAAAAAGTGAATAGGCCAGCACGTAACTATGAAATAAAAGTGAATGTGGTCATCTTCACATCCAGCAACGTAGAAAACTTAGAAAAAACAACAGGAGACAGAAAGTAAGCTCTTCAATAGGACATAAAATACCAACATCAGGCGAGGTACACAGAGGAACATCGGCCACAGCCACCCTGCCGCGACCTGAGGAGGAAGCACTCCAAGCGAGTCCTGTGCCTCTCCGACCTGCTGGCAAGGCTTCGCAGGGATCTTATCTCCTGGTAGCTAACTGTGATGTGAGCAAACACAAGCAAGGCCAGGGCTGCGACAATTGCATTTCGTAAGCCCTGTTTGAAACTGGTTAATTTAAAAGAGTAAGCAGCAAAAAAAAAAAAAAAGTTGTGCGCTATAAACGTGCACTAAAATTTACCTAAGAATTCACAGTATTTACATGCAGATGAAATGCTGCATAAATAGGGGGATAGAAGAAAGACTTTTATAAAATACAGCTTACACACGGAAGATAAGTCCAAAGCAAAGCTAAGATACACCTACAGAAAAGCTGGAGACGGCTCCTTTTACCACCTCCCCTCCCAACCTAAGAGCAGGTTAGCTCTTAGAAGAACTGCTTTTCAGCTTCCCACCTTGTCAATCTTGAAAGGAAATTGAAAAACACTGCTGTTTTCCTAACCACAATAGGAGAATTTTCTTATCAATCCAAACGGCCACATCTTTGCACCCATTACACTTAATGGTGCATTTTTCTTCACTTGCGCAGCGGTTAGTTTGCATTTAGTCATTTTCTGAGGAGGCAAGAAGCTAAATGAGTATCTCCTGCTCATTATTTATGCTCTCTATTTGCATAGCTCCTTCGTAACTGCTCCATTAAACACCTCTTTCTCTCCAAGGCCGATTTCCAGAAGCCTCCTGCTTCCTGAGGCAGCCGGGCTTGACACAACACGGCCTTCCCCACATGCAGTCCCCCGGGCCAAGGACGCCGTACAGCCACGACGTACCTGCTTCAGTTCACACCCCCCCACTCCCACCAGTGGGGATATAACCCCTTAAAGTCATCTAGGATGAAAATAAAGCTACCTTTCTAGCTACCTGAGGTAGGCAGCAAGGAACTAGGAGGGGTATTTGCTTTTAATGCTGTCTGCCATGTTGCAGCTCACGAGACGGAGTGGCTGAACAGGGGCCCACACCGAAGGGGGTTACGCGTGCTCCCAGTTCCTCCTGTGCTTTATTCTTGTCAGAGCTGCTCAATCCCTTTCCAACCATTCCCATTTATTATTTATTATTCACCACAGATTGTTCTGTATCAACTCTTAAGCATTCTCCACAACGTGCTCAAGCTCCCCCACCTTCCTCATTCAGGACCAAAACCAGCAACTTTCCTCTCCCCGGCAGAGGAGCAGCAACTGGTTTGCTTGGCTCAGCCTCTCTCGGTCCCAGCAGACACCTCTCAGCCTCTGAGCCATCGATATTCCCCGCGTCGTATTGACAGGAGCCAATTCCACAGGGCTAGTTCATGGGCAGGAGGTTTCCTAAGAGGGACCGTGTGCCAGAAAGCTTTCCATTGATTGCTATTCTTCTCCAGCAGTTTAAGAGACACACTGCCAGAGAGGGATGTAATACACATCTAGAAATGACACAGCCACTTTTCAAGCAACACGAGACTTCTCACCGAGCGAGATGCATTGTACGAGCCCAAGCTTCAATTACAGCTATGGCAACAACAGTTTCCCCCAACGCTCAAAGCGAAAGACATCTTAAGAATTAGATAGAGAAAAAAAAAAAAAAACTGTTGCCATTTAAAACAGCATGTTCTTGCAAGGCTCCCAGACAAGTCTCAGGACTACTGCAGCAACCAGATCATCTCAGTGCTGCGAGAACATACGGTATGCTGCAGCAGGAAACACACCCACGGTATTTCAGAGAGCCCTTCCAGAGCCAAGCACTTCCAAACCAGACACACATTTTTATCTAATGCAGCTGAAGCCAGGAGTTTGCATCACAGAAACAACAGCTCCTCCCAGAGATTTAGAAATCCTGCAAGTCAGCCAGAAACTCAAAAGCCGATTTCCAGCCAGGTCTCCAAGGATCTTGCCAACCTAAGTGCATTGATCCATCATACCTCTATTTGTTAGCCTGATACTCCCTGGGCCTTGGTTGAAGCATCATCCAAGCCACTCGCCACAAGGACTCACAGGGGAACCCCGGAGGCTGTAATCCTTTTTATAAAAACCCTTCAGGATTAGGTCCAACCCTGCTTTATCAATACAAACCTACTAATGTGTGTTAGAAGAATACCACCCCCGATATCACCAGCTTTCCCTCGGTGTTACAGGATCCAAAGCCTCCAACCAGAGAGGTTTTAAGTCCTCTCCACCTTTTGGTCTCACAATAACAAAGGGACCAGCTTCCTAAACAAGGCAGATTTCTTACAAATGAAAGGCCTGGCTGTATATATTTGAGAGGCCCCCTAAGAGGTTTCCTAGTAGACAGAATCACAGAAGTCTCAGTGCTCACAGCATCTCTCTCCTGAGCTGCCTTGTGTTTCTCTGTACTCTGCTCATCCTCGCATCCCCAGGTGGCTACAGACCACTTCAGAGCCAAAGCTTTAACCCAAACTTCATGTCAATCAAGATAATTTAAAAGAGAAATGTATATAAATGCCTTCAGTAGCTGCAGTTTGATGAGATAAGCTAGTATTCAAACCCATGCTGCTGGAAGCTGTTTGTCTGAAAGGCATCATGAAAAACAGCCGCATAATTTAAACTGTAACAGTAAAATACACAATTAAATAATAGAAAGATTAATTACAAGAAACAGGCAAGGGAGAAGAGGTTTTCAGATGAGAGCTGAAATGAGACCGAAAGTCAATGAGGTAGAGAGCAAGCGCGAGAGAAACCGTCTGTTTCAGAGGCAGAAGCTGTGATGAGAACACTTGGCATTAATGGCAGCGAAACAGAAAGTCCACAGCACTTGGCAGCAGGAGCAGAGTCAGAAAACAGATCTAGGAAACAGCCTGCAGCAAACAGACCAGAGACTTTAACGGGGAGAGAAAAAAAAAATCAGCAAATTCATATTAAGATCAGAGCCTAGCAGAAGCACCTGGAAAGAAAGAAATATTGTCACCGGTAACTTTTAGCAATGCCCTAGTGACTAACGCGACTTGCTGCGGGGATGTGAGAAGACAAGCCGTGGCATGGCAATAGCAATCATGTCGACATTATTGCAGTAGTCTGATGCAACTGCCTGGACAGCTCGTCCTTCTCTTGTCTCAGGCGTTTTCTTATCTCAGGCTCCAGAAATCGTGGAATTGTTGCACTGGGCCCACGGTTCAAGTATTCATTTGCAGCACACCTGCTAGAATAAAGTCAAGCAAGATGCTCAACTGACAATGATTGCCACAGGACAAATACTGGTTGGCAGATTTGCTGACCCACCCCCCCACAGTACAAGGAGATGAGATGATGAAAGTGAAGATATGCATCTTGTGAAAGATTAGCTGGAGAGAAAAAAAAACACACACACTTGCCTGATAAAGTATAACTTAGAAAAAGCATTATCTTGTGAAATACCAGCATAAAAGTAGCCAGAAGAGTTGACACATCAGGTTTTTTCCCCAAGGAAATCAAAGTATTGTTACAATTCAAGTAACAAACAGGCCATTTTTCCTTGGAACTATAACTTGAGACTACCCCATAAGAACATTTCATTCAACTCTACAGATATCAAATCAGCATCTGCTTTAGTAAGCCTCCTCTATCCAAGTACCAAGAAACCTTCCTGCTTTCTTAAGAAAAGTCCTAATAGCACATTTTACTCCTAGCTGTCTCAGAGGTTACAATTAAATTAGGAAAGCAGTTCTAAGTCTCTTCTCCACGAGTTCTTTAACTGCTCAACACCACGCTGCCAGAGCCTCCTTGCACACGAAGCAGCACGCCTGCTCTTCAACTTCTGCTGTTCGAGGAGTATGCGTAGTTAGTGGCTTGGGGCTTTTTGGAGAAGGAGGAAGGAAGAGGGAGGGAAGACACAGTGTCACAAATATATCTGCTATCTTAACATAAGACCTAGTGAAGGCAAGTAATCTGCATGCAAAAACCAAAGCATAAGGTGAGCAACAGCCCCTCTTGGGGCAACAGTTATGTCCTAGCCCCCAGAAGAGACCATCTTTACTCTTCTTTTAGCATATTCTACCATGTCAGAAGATGGTACATATCTCCTGCAGCAGCTGTGACGTGACTATCGGAGGAGAAGGCCAAACCAGCAGAAGTTTTGATTTTCAGATCCTTTTTCTGTTTGCCAGACCCAGCAGTTACTAATGGAAAACGTTTTATCTGGAATCTCAGAAAAAAAATGTTATTAAAAATAAAGTCACCGTGTAAATGGTCGATCTTTTTCAGAGTAAAACTAATCTGTTCTGTGAGCTTAACTGACAGGTTGGCTAGCAATTTCATCTCCCGTTAATACAGAGTGCTGAATTGTACAAGTTATATCTCAAAATGTTGCCCTCGCATTTCTTAGTGGAAATTCTCTTGCAGGAGGTCCCCCCCTCTTTATAAAACATCTGCATCCTAATAACAAATCTACTCTCTGCAAGGAAGCCTTCTTACATGACTGCTAACAGCATTAAGGGCTTGCATAAGCAATGAGTAACAGCATTTGCATAGCACCAAGCAGAGGTGGCACCTACATTCTTATTAACCATCGGAAAAAAAATGCATTCCCTCTAACACCAGGAAGAGAAGCTTTGAGTTCTGCTTTCGGCAATACCTGGATTCCTCAGAGAACCCACCTGGCAGAAGCTCTCTATTTTTATTTTGCTACCAGGCACGAAGCAGATGAAATGTCTGAGGCAGAAGGGGGCCTGCCAGGCTGGAGATGAAGGGGGAAAGGCACCAGCAGATGCCACCTTGCTTACAGGAGCGCACCGGGACCTATTCTGCACAGAGCCCTGGTTTTGGCTTCCGAGTGCCCCATTCAAGTTTTGAGCTGCAAGGGGCTGTTTGTACAACCCCTGTGAGACACCACGTCTGTCTGTCTGTAGCTGCTGCCCCGCCGGCGAGGTCAGGAAGAGGGAGGAACCGTGCTGAGGCACCCTATCTACCACTACAAACGCGGCGGTTACTTCCCTTTTCTGCGGGGTGGAGGGAAGGGAGGATCCCTGGGACCGAGCCCACCCGTCTCCGACACCGGTGCTCGGATTTGGCAGGCGAGGGGAAAGGAACGGCCTCGCACTAACACCAGTGCTAAGGGGAGCAAGGAGGCTGCACCTCGTAGCCAGCCCGCTCGATAATTACAAACAAGCCTGGGCACTGAGTAACTGGGGGCCCACGAGTCCTTTCCTACTGGGTAACAACAAATAAAAACCACACCGCGGCCCTTCGACTCCCAGTCACTAATTAAGGACTGAGTGCTGGCACTGAGAGGGATAAGACACCCCCTTATCCCTCAAGGATGTCTCACTACATCGGCGCTGACGCTGCCTGCACAGCTACCACCCCGCTGCTCTGCGGATAAATAAGATTTCAGAGCTGTCAAACACAGGCTGCTTTCACTACAGGGAAAGAAGAGCGACATCTTCTAGATCCTCTGCCAAGACAGCAGTGCCCACCAGCAGCCAGGCAGCGCCGGGAGCACCACGTAACTGCTGAAGTTTACGGGACTGAAAAATCAGCATCCAAAGCTTCTCGTAAGAACAGATAAGCAACGCTCCGAAAGGAATTGCTCCTAATGAATTCAATGACAGTTTCAGGCGTGCGTTTTCCCAAGGGATTCATTCATTGCTCTGTCTCAGGACACCGTGTCCCTGTTTCTGGAAATCCGCACTTTCTGCTGTGCTGTAGCGTAACAGAGGCCATCCGGGAGGCACTGCACTTCCCAACAATCGGGGTCTGTTCCCAAATCTGACAGCACGTCCCTACACGACCTTCCAGGAGTTGGTTATGAACTCTACGCCTCTATTTATGCTTCTGAGAAATGAAGACAGTTTGAAATACTACACAAAGACATTGGGAAGTTGAATCGTACTGCTTCAAAGGTTGGTTTTTGTTGTTAAACTTAGACCAGCAGCACAGATTAATGGGAACTTTGCCCTCGGAGGCGCAACACCTCCTATTTGTACACAGCCCGTCCCTCCGCTCTTATCTTCCCTTACATGTGATCCACTTCACAACCCGTCCTGAAGGCCCAACTATTTTCACTTTACCATGAGTTACTGACTGCACCGAGCTCCCAGAGCTCTGGAGGAACAGAAATATCAGACAATTGCTCCTCTTACAGGTTCTCTCTTCCTTGCAACAACTCCACGTGCCTGGTGCAGCACGAAGATCACGCCTAATGTACACCCACCACAGACGACCTGCAAGCATCTTCGTTCCAGCACAGGAGCAGGAGGAAGGGAGCAGCACGAAGTGCAGGATGCAGTACTCACCTCACACACTGAAATTAATGCAAACATTTCAGATTTGGAAAAGCCGATTTCCTCTCAACCGCGTCTTCTGGACACAAAACAGACGTACGCTACTTTAGGATCCATTTCCTGTATGCACAGGGCAACCGCTTGGCCATGTAATGAAGTTGTTCTCCTGCCTTCTTGCTGTTTCCAAGCTCAACATGCAGCTGTATTTTCCAAAACAAAGACAACACGCTGGCGCAGAAGACCGATAACCCAAAGCCACCAACCCGTACCCGAATGACTAGAAAACAAAACACACACACCTACAAGCAAACAGTGCTTTTAACCAAAACATTTGCTGTTAGCATAAAACGACCTTAAAAGGGAACAGTGTTTCAAGTATAAGCGAACATCTTTTCTTAATTAATAGAAAGAGTACGATTTAAACCTACAAGGGATAGTGGATGACACGTCCATATTTTATCTTACAGAAAGAGGGCTGGCTTCATTTGCTTTTTCCTGTAAAGCGTTCCAAATTCAGCAAGGAAACCAGAAAAAAAATAGCCCTTATTTACTCTCTTGATACAAACCAATTAACCTATGAACATAAAAGCACGTAAGTTCCCACAGCACGTAAAAGATTTGTATTAGGGACAATTTAAGAAGTTTATCCTTTTAAAGCAGGCCATTTCCTGCATCAGACATCCTGAGTGAGCCGCTCGCTTTGCACTGTGCTAAGCTACGCTACGTTCCACACCCCAGGCATGAAACCGAGTGTCAGAGCTGTTACCAGCATTTAAGGAAAAAAAAAACCACGACAGAAGAAGTTACTTCCCTTCCCCGACGTCCTATCTACTGTAGAGGAAGCACGGAACATTCAACTGACTGAGCAGAAAGGATCCTTATACGCAAACTGGAAGATCACATCAGCACTTGTGAAACTTCTTGCATGCAGCATTTCCCCTCTACAACACACATCCATTTCTCTACCAGCTGGAAAGAGACTTTTAATTTTTTTGTAATAGCCAACCTGAAATCTGTCTCTGCTTTTGTCTGTGTCACCCAGAACACCTTGTTAACTCTCCATTCGGTTTCCACATACCGGTTGGAGGCTACAGAAGGAAATAACATGACAACAAAAACGCACACGTTTGGGCAACACGGTACTTACTTCCTTAATACGCCTTTCACTTAGTTTATTTTCCACAGCTGCTGAGTCTACCCACTGGAGACCACCAAGAGCAGAACTGACACGAACAGTACGTATTCCGAGCTACTCGTTTAGAGGGTCTCAGTAACGTTAAAACCGTATTTGAGCTTAAGAAAAATTCCAAGTGCATCAGAAGTAAAGAAACTGGTGACAACTGATGATTATGCACAGGCAGATTCAAGGCTATACAAGATAGCCAATTTCAACCGTAGGGGACAGTAGGAGGGAACATTTTATAGGCAAGGCCTCCATGCTTGAATCAGCTGAAGTTATTCAAAAGGAAGTCATCAGCACGCTGACACTGGAGACGCTCATTTCCCGTGCCATTGCTAACACTCTTTAGGCTAGCTATTTAAAATGAATTCATTAAAAACTGAAAACAATTCAATTCAGCCTGAAAAGTGATTGGAGAATCTCTCCAGTAGCTCGTATTCTCAGCTGAAGAATCGTAATTAGAACCGCAAGTATTTTAACTCCATCTGTTATTTCTGTCTCGTGCTGATAAAGTTTTCATACTTTTCAGGATACTGATAATACAGTTCCTCACTACTATCTTCAGCTTTATACTACACATTTTCAGATAAACTTTCACCATTCCACACACCCCGAAAGAGCTAGTCTCAGATTTTATTCACAGACAAGAGGATTTGGAGAAGGCTTTAAGCACTTCAACTTACACGTGTATGGCATTTTTAAAAATAAACTTTTTTTTTTTATTTCCATTTTAAGATAGTTCTACCACTCTCCCCCCCATCACTGATCTAACGCTACGTTATTATACAAGTAAGGCTCCATCACCAAGATAGCAGTTGGACCAGTATTCTAAAGAGCACCAAATATAAAACATTTAAAAAACATCTAGAAAAATGTAACTTCTCTACCTTTAACACAACTTACTTAGGGAGATGAAAATGTACTTTCAGTTAAGTGTTCAATATTCAAAACCTGCTCTTAAAACTAGTGAGCTGAAGTCTGATCTAAAAGCAAATAATCTACCTACTTGTCGCTGAAGCTTCTGACCAGAAACATAACAGACGTAAAGTATCTGGCTACAAATTAAATCCAGTAATGTACCTATAATTCCTTTTTGCCTTGTAGCCAAAGCCAAAATCCCCACTAATAGAATCACAACTTCCTTCGATTACTACTTCTACATTTGGTTTCTTTTCCCTTTTTCTGTCTCCCTCTCTTTCCCTGTGCTTCCCAAGACTGCCGTCATACTGTGGCACTGCAGTGCTTTAAGAACTTATTTGCTTTGCTTCTTCTGATTTTTTTCCCCCCCTTACTATCAGATAAAATCAGATTCTAGATAACCTGAATACATATGGTCTGTGGGGCAAACTGCGTTACCGCCTGGCACTCTGACATATTGGCAATTTGCCCTAGCAAGAAACTGCTTCCCACTTTTCCAAGAACAGTGATTTTCACCTTGAGAGGCCCAGATGCTGTCATCTTTCCTAAATGCTTTAGTAAAAGGATGCTTACTGTTGACAGCTAGAGTCACCATCAGGAAAGCAAGTTCCATTGAGGAGAGTATTTTCTTCTCCCCACCTTTTTTTTAGGGATTCCTAAAGACACTGAAGGCAAATTTTCTTCAAGAAATCATCACAACTCTGATTTTTACCAGAACTATTCCTAGATTAAGTGTTGGAGATAAAGATGATTCGTATGTATTCTAGTATTATACAATACTAGAGTTTGAATACAACAATATCTTGGGGGGGGGGGGGGATAACACGACTTACCTGTTAAAGTGAACAAAGAATAAAAAGCATGAAGGGGAGATTAACAAGAGTTTTGAATAAAGAGCCAAGTACTGTTACTGTAAATTGTTAATATCACACTTGGAATAGCCAAACTTGTTCCACCTCCACGCCACAAGGCAGCACAGGTGGCGGTGCACAGTAACAGTCTTCCTACAGAGGGGCACATAGCCTTTCAGAGAAAACCCAAATTCAAAGCTATCCAAGCTCCAAGAGGCCAGATTGACTCAATTACATGCTACAGGCTCAGATATGAGGCACAGCCTCTTCATATCTAACACTCACAGAATGCTCAGATTCTCTGTTCCAGCCTTTTAAAATATTATTATTATAATAAAATGCTCCCTGACACATTGACCAGCTCAACCCTTTAGCGGCCCCACCATGGGCACCAGGGCCATGACCTGTTGGGCAGTCCAACTGGAGAGCAGGTGGCTTGGTACAAAGCACCGATTAAAAGAATAACACCCACCTCTGTCATTCAAACAAAACAAACAACAAAAAAGGACTTTTACTGATATCTCTGCGATTTTTACTGGGTTGAGTAAATGCACAAGGGATACATTTTTCAAAGCTACTGCCTTAAGTCCTTATTAGGAACTTTAGCTTCTTTCCAAAAGGGGTAAACACAGCTGTACGTGGATAACCAAACTGCAACAATCCCACACCCAGCTGACCTTGATACCCGAGGTGAAAATGAACTAACAATTTAAAAAAAAAAAAAACAAACACTCCACCCCAAATGACTGGATGGGAACTAGCTTAAGTGCTGGTTTACTTTTTTCTTGATTTAAAAAAAGGCAAGTTTTAGGACCCTGCAGAGAGTGATGTAACCGAAGATTCTCTAACTTTCTGACACGGGGAAAAAGTCAGGAGCAGGAGACAGGTCAAAACTTGTGCCGCAATTACCATGCTCATGTATTTGTCATATTTCCCATGAGTAAAACCAAATGAACCTCGCCTCTCAGAAGCATTTGTATCAGCAGCTTTCTTTGGGTGGAGCAAACAACTCGGAAGAGTAAATACACATTAACTCATATTACCTCACATACCAAAATTAAAGGAAAAAAAGCCTTAAAAATATGGCTTCTTCATGCAGTTTTAACCCAAGTACCAGAATTAGCTCATTAAAAAAAAAAAGGACTTCACAACACATTATTAAAGCTTTATTTTCAAATTTGCTGCTCCATGATTACAAGTAGTAAGGCAGCTCAGCAGCAACAACGGGGGCCAAAGGTTTTAATAACCTGTATTAAGGAATCATTGCAGGTAGCCTAGCATTACGTTCAACAAGTTCACTGTACAGGCTGCCTAGCAAGGAGTTTGTTTGCTCTTCCCCTCCTGTTTTCTGTTCCTCAGGAAGGTTTAATCCGAGCATCTCTCGCTGCCTCTGTATCCACGCCATGGCTACACCTACAGACCTACACTGAGCGATGCGCGCTGCAAACCCTGCAAAAAGCCTTAACGGCATGAAGTAGCTTCACAATAAAAACCGACTGAAAGGCCAAGAAGGAAACCAGGGTTAAAAAGAAAAGGAGAAATCCACACCGAGCGGTGTGGGCAACGGAGCCTCCTCCAGCATCTCGCTGCAGGATGTGGGAATCGCCGAGCCCCCGAGAGGCACCGATTGCCATTTTGAAACACCGCCCCCCGATAGTGCCCGGGCAGCTCCCTGCTCCGGCTTTTTAGGGCTGCGGCACACCGGGAGGGCTCCCGGGGGGGAGGAGATGGGGCTCGGAGCCCCCCGGCAGCCCCCTCAGGGGGCCGCTGATGGCGGCGGGGAGGCGGCGGCCGCCCGTGAGGCGCGGAGCCGCCCGCCCCGAGCAACCGCCGCCAACCGCCGAGGGGCGACCGGAGGCAGCGGGGGCCGGGCCGGCGGCACCGGGAGAGGCTCCGCCGCCCGCCCTCCGTGCCCAGAACGGGGAGGTCTCCGGGATGTGACTCATAATGAATAAATACAGAGCTGGGGAGGGGGGGGGGGAAGAGAGGAAAGGAAAGAAAAAAAAAAAAAAAAAGACACACCCTCCGAGCCCGACTGACATAATACCCCCCCCTCCTCCCTTCCCCGCCGGAGCGCGGAGGGGGAGGGAAAGCCGGTGGCTCCTCGGTTGGGAAAGTTGAAAGAAAAGGCAAAGCCGGGGGAAAAGGGAGCGGGCGGGCGCCGCGGTGCCCCCGAGGCGGCTCCGGCCCCGCAGAGCCCAGCCCAGCCCCGGTGCCGCCGGGCGGGCGCTGCCCCGCCGCCCCTCACCTGGATGTAGTTGTTTTCGCAGTAGTCGGCGACCCGAGTGAGGTTCTGGTAGCTCTCGAGCAGAGCCCGCTTGCCAGAAGGGATTTCCTCCTCTAGTAACATCTGCAACTCTGCCATTTTCCACCCCTCCGCATCGCTTCCTCTTGCATTAAAGAGACAGCGGCAGCGCCGGGCTCGCAACCCGCCTGGTATTGTGGGATTCCTCCTCGCCTCGCTTTCGTGAGCTCTCGCTTTCCCCACCCATCCTTCCGAGGGAGGAAAAAAAAAAAAAAAAGAAAAAAAAAAGAAAAAAAAAAAAAAAAAAAGCGCTTTGCAAAGCAAGCCGGGAGCTGTAGGCGCAGCTGCTCCTCGCCGGGCGCCTGCGCGGGGCGGGAGCGGCTCATGGCGGCCGGGCGCTGCCCCGGCGGGGAGGGCGGGTTGACATGGCGGCCGCGCGCTGTGGTGGCCGGCGGGGCGAGCGGGCAAGGGCGAGAGGGATCTCTTGTGTCTCCCCTTTGTCCCCCAATAAAAGTCCCTAAATAAAAGTCCCGCTCGCAGCCGTGTTGCCCTCAGGCAGCGTGGTCTCCTCAGGAGAAGGCAAAAGGATTCGTCAAGGGAAGCGCTGCCCCGGTTATCCGGCGAGCCGCCGCCTCCTGTCAGGCTAGGGGGAGAAATTTGGGAAATGACAGCAAATGGTGGCAGGAAATTGCTAAAACAATAGGAGCAGCGCAGCTAAGCCACGTTCAGGCCAGTGGGGAGTCCCTGGCCATGTGGTTGTCCAGAGGGAGAGGGGAATTGAATGAGCTGTGTCGAGCTTTGCAAACGTCTGCCCAGAAGTAATAATTGACAATTCTCATTTGTCTATTTATTAATACCAGAAGAAGAACTTAAGTGTTTGTCTGAGGTAAATACATTTCTCCTGCCACTCTCTTACCTCAGCCGTTACTCATCATTACTCATCGGCTGTGGAAGATAAGGGGCTAGTGATTTTTTGGGACAATTTTTTTTTTTTTTTTTTGGAAGTGAAATGCTGTTTCTGTGGTCATAGCAGAAGAAAAGCCAATAACAGCAGGTGGTTTCTATGCTGGGATGGCCAAGCCTGCCTTTCCAGTGAGGAACGGTCTGAGACGAAGCTGTTTCCAAGGCCTGTTACTCATGCCTTGGCTTTGCCTGCCTTTTTTACACACTTTCAAGTGCAACTGGTATCAGTCCTTGCATTTTTTTAGTTGTCCCAGAGAAACCCAGTGAAATATCAACACATTTTGGAGAAGTACTTTCTAACTCATCATAGTAAGAGCAGACAGCCTCATCTCTCCGCACAATTAATTGTATGGTGTATTGTATGTCCACTGTCCACCAGAGTCCATCTTCTGTTTGCAGCACTGAAAACTGCTCTGGTCCAGACCTTTCAGTGTACCTGCTAGTGTCTCTACGTCAAGGTGGAGAGAGGAAAAACAGATCATCCCCCTATGAGTACAGCAAAGTCCAGCATCTCAGTCTTGAACCATGGAAGTGAGGATGAAGGGAGGGAGCCTGGAATGGACTGCTGGGTCCAGGAAGGTCTTTGCAGCTCCCCATGGCTGGCAACAGCTAGAGAGATTCTGGGATGGGTATTTGAGTGCCATCTGGGACAGCAGAGGAAGGAGCTGGTACCTGCACAGCACTTGCTGTGGGACAGGGATGCATCTATATTGCTATCTTCAGATGGCTAATTCATTTGGCAGCTTAGCAAAATTGTTTCCAAAGTGATTTAAATAACTCTTTTTAGGACAGCATGTAATTTCCAATAAAACACTTTATTTTGGATTCCAAGTGCCTTTTAAATGTGAAATAATTAAATGTGATCTGCATCAACATTGAGATATAGACAAGCCTTTAATAGGTCCCAGGGCAAGTGTGATTACAAACCATCCTGGGCATTGACTTCTTGTTTTCAGCTATTACAATACAAAGACAAATTTGATTTCTCTATTCAGTCAGGCTGCAAATTGCTGAGCGCCCAGTGGCATGGATGAGTCTGTAATTGCCTACAGATCACAGACTGTCTTCATTGACGCTGTTAGCATCCTCAAACATAGCACAACTGTTGTCAGCTATTCTTAAAATGTTATTGCTGCCCCTCTACCGAGAGACTGCAGATGCATGGGACCTTGCACATCAACTTTTTTCAGTACGTGAAAATTCAGTCGTGTGTGCTTTGTTAAATACATCGTGCTTCACATCAGCAGGCAGCCAAGTCCTACAAGCAGATGGCAGAGCAGCAGCTGAGCAGGGCAGTGCTGGCCCCCAGGCAATGCACCCACCTCAAGCAGTAGAAGAGAGGCTCCAGGAGGGCTCACAGCCCCTTGCCCTCCAAAGGATCTCCACCCAAAAGGCCTTGCACGAAACTAAATACATGATCTGCCTCCAAATGTGCTCGCAACTCAAGAGGACCTTTGAAGACCCCATCAAAGAGCGCCACCTTGTGACATCTCTGGCTGCACATTAACCTTCCTGGCGCAACCGGGGTGTATCCCGATGGTGAAAGCTAGGTACGACCTGTTGTAGATGAGGATACACCCAAACTGGTTCCACGCTGAGCTGGGTCATCTCTAGCAGGACTTTTTAACCTAGTGCCATACAACCCCGGCAGCAGTGCTGCAAGGGCCAGGCAATACAAGACACACTAAGATTCATGGTACAGTCATGCTCAACTGTTTAGATAGAAAGCAGCCTTGTAAGTTGCTGCCCCGTGCTAATCCTCCTTGGTTTCAGAATGGCTCTGCAGGGTCACTCGAGCGTCTTTGCGATGAGTTCTTCATGTCTGAGGTTCTCAGAGGTTTTATTGTCTCAGACTCAATAGACCCAAGCTGTCTCCATCAGCATGCATGGTGTATACGCCAAGCGATTCCAAAACACCTAAAGGCATAGGGATATTTGAGTAGCTATGCCACTATAAACCCTTGGACTTGAGCTGACCTTGTCTGAAGACACTAGTGTGTGTCTAAACTGCGTTCAGTGGATTGTCCTCTAGAAATTGTTACTTAAGTTACATGCAAGTGTGCAAGAGAGCTGAGAGCTAAACTTTTCCTGGCTGGAGAGGGTGGAGTGAGAGAGAAAAGAATGTAATGATGCTCCTCAAGCTCTACCCAAATGACCACCTAGATGAGATCCCATTCAAAGTCAAATGAGCTTATATACCTCTCAACTCTTTGCCTGAGGTTTGCTCCTCCTCAGTGGGCCAGACTGATCTCAAGGGGCACTGCTGTCCTTATGGGACATAGTCCATTTTTGACTGGAAGAGAAAAAATATGACTTCTAAATGCATCCATTTAGAATAGCATCAGAGTAGTAGTATCAAAGCAACTTCTGCACTGTAATTTGTGTAGCTCTGTAGCTGTCTATTCCCTTTCTAGGGCACAAATTGACATGTGTCTTTGTTTTTCCCTTGAAAGCCGTACTTCCTTCAGTCGTGTTGATTGGAAAATAACCATTTATTTCTTGTTGGGCTGTTTCTCGGCTGAATCAATTCCTGATTCAGCTGTTTCGCTGCACAAGCACTTTTGACAGTGCAATGGAAAGGGAGATGAGGGATTTGAGGGGGCAGCTGGAAGCACAGAGGCCACAGGGCCTATTCAGATGAGCCACATCAGCTCTGCTGCCAAATGCCAAGCCTCACGTTCCTGCAAGAAAAAAAAAAAAAAAAAATGTTGATTACAGCGATACAGGTATGCAAGTGTAGCTGTACTGGGGCAATCCTGTGTGAATACGTAATTTTTTTTTTAATTTTTTCTTTCTGAGGCCAAAAGTTGCCTTTTTAATATTTCCTACAGCAAATTAGAAGTAACCACACAAGAAAGCAGGTAGCTGTGTCAGTTTGCTTTCCAGTGCTTTGGATCTAGCCCAGAGAGCCTTAAGAACCTGAATAATTAACCATATTGATATTTCAGTAATCATCAAGGGGTGTCTGACTATTTCAGAGACAAATGGGGCTGTTAGCACTTCTCAGACAATTTATCAGGCTCTCTGCACTCCCATGAGCATCTCCACATGTGCTTTTCTTCAATTAATATTACTAAGGTTTTCGTCACAGCCGAAACAAGCGGCAATGCTCCCTCCTGCCTGGCCAGGGCAGCGGGGTGTTTGCGGTTGGGCTGTGTCCCCGATCCCAGTCCAGGGCCCCCTGGAACCCCCCTGCCAGTTGCTAAGCAGCCGGCGAGCTGTGCGAGGCAGAGGCAGCACACAGCAGCCAGGCATTGCTAGGCAGCCCGACAGCACAAAAATAATAAGATCCACAAGTGCTGCTTCCAGAACACGCAAGATAAGAGCGGCACAAAAATAAATAGTTCTGCTGTATTTTGGCGCGACCTATCGTATATTTGCACTTGCAGGCTTTCGCCTTCTGTCTCAACCTCGTTTTTCATAAAGCTCTCTCCTCTTCATCCCTCCTGTGTGCTTATCATTGCTCCTCAGCAGTGCTCTGATGTCAACAGGCCTTCCTCTGCTCTCACCCCCACGACCCTTTTCTCAATCTGTCATCTCAGCTGTTTCCCTCCCGTGCTCTGCTGGATCCCCTGTTCCTTTGGCCTCTTTCATTTTGGTTTTCATTCTTTCATCTTTCCCAGCTCAGCCTTCAGGCACCTGCCTTTCCATTTTCACTGCGCCAAAGAATTCCTCCCATATCTTGTGTCCAGCTCCTGATCTCAGCCCCCACTTCTGCCGTCCCTCCCAGCTGTTCATCACGAGGTAGGCTTTTCTTCTTAATCCCCCAAAAAGCTGCATGGCATGGAGGAGAGGGCATCCACTGCCCTAAGAGTGTAGGAAAATGGATGATCTAGACTATGGTGATGCAGTCATAGGTATGCAGAACCTCAAGAAAGTTCATTTCTTCCTTCCCAGACCAAAACCAAGTCACATGGGTATTGTGTGACAAATGACAAGATGATCTGCTTCTTACTCCAGTAACAAATAAGGCTAAACTATGGAGAAAGAGTGGCTACAAAGCTGTGCAGAGGAAAGGGATGTGGGAGTGTTAGTCGATGCTTGCCTGAACATGAGCCAACAGTGCCCAGGTGGCCAAGAAGGCCAACGGCATCCTGGCTTGTGTCAGGAATAGTGTAGCCAGCAGGGCCAGGGAGGTGATCATCCCCCTGTACTGTGCTGTGCTGTGTGTTAAGCTGTGGGGAGCTGGGGGTTGGCCTCTTCTCACAGGTAACTAGTGATAGGACTAGAGGGAATGGCCTCAAGTTGCACCAGGGGACGTTCAGATTGGAAACTAGGAGACATTTCTTCTTAGAAAGAGCAGTCAGGCATTGGGACAGGTTGCCCAGGGAGGTGGAGGAGTCACTGTCCCTGGGGGTGTTCAAGGAAAGGTTGGACGTGGTGCTTAGGGACATGGCTTAGTGGGTGACATTGGTGGTAGAGTGATGGTTGAACCAGATGATCTTGGAGGCCTTTTCCAACCTTAATGATTCTATAAAGCAACCACATAAAGTAGGAGGTGGATTTCTGGCTGTGATCCTTTTTACTAGCAAATATATTTTTTGTCCTTCTTTTATATAATGGCTTTGGGGGTGGTTAGTCTCAATACGAAAAGAATCAACCCCATTGAAGAGAGAGGCTCTGAGTGATAGTCATCTTTCTGAGTGGACCCATGCAGGTTTGGCTCCGTCATTAGTGAGCAGGTTGGAATTTCCTGTTGGAGGATGACAGTCCTTTAAAATGGAAGCTTTTCTTTGATATGTATATATCCAACAAAACTTTCCCTGGTTTCTCACCCTGCATAGAGCTTCTGAAACCAGAAAGACAGATACCTTGCCCAGAAAAATTAATATCCTGATAATTAGCAGTGATATATAAGGGAATGTAGCAGATCCAGAGACAAGTCTGCCATGTCCCTGACTTGAAAGCAGGCACTGGAAGGTTGATGCCTTGTGTCAGCAATGTCCTACTCACTTTACTCACTTGGCTCTTTGGAGTAAGCATTCCTAGCAGGGAAAAAAAAATAAACACAGCTCAAGGTCTTGAGAAACATTTTGAAGTCTCAAAACATCATTAGCATGATTTCTGTTCCGTTTTGCACCACTTAATAACAGCCATGAGACTAACACAAACTAAAATATTCCAGGGTGCAATGCCTAAACCTGTAGAGCCATCCTAGGCTTAGTGGGGCTTATTGGATCAAGTATTATTTCCAGGGTCATCAGGAGTGTAACTGCTTCCTTGAGACACGGAGCCTAAGATGGCTTTGCAAATTCATGCAACGCTGCTAACCATGTCTTGGGACCTCTGGCTAGAGTTGAACACAGAGTTAATAAGCTCTTCTGGACTATATTTGCTATACACAGAACTGAAGTGTTTCTGTTTGCTCTACCCAGAGCATCCCTAATACCTGTGGCACCCAGGTTTTTCTAGTGTCATCATTTCCCAGTCTCCCATGATCCTAGATAATGGAGAGTTGACTGTCATAATACCATCGTCTGGTTTTCATATACACCTCAAAGCTGATTAGTTCACTGTTATGGGTACACCTAACTGCAACCTCTAGCCTAATTTATTTTCCGTCTTCATTACTAATTTTCTGTATGTTAATTGAATGGGTAAAACCCAGAAAGCAGTAAATGGGTATGTTTCAGTTCTCAGTGTCTCACAGCTAACATTTCATTTCTCTCTGTGGATTTTTGATTTTTTTTTTAAATCAATTTAAAATATTTATGTATGTCCATTTTCATGCTAAACAAAAAGAAATCAGAGGCTCTTCAAAAGGTTCTCAGCATAATGCAGAGCATTAAAAGAATATATTAGTGCAAAGACAGTTTAATTGCACAATTGCAATTTTTCATTATATTTGAGGAAATGTGAGCATGGACAGGAATTGCTTTTATATAGTTTCTATTTGAAAGATTGGTGTTTTTCTAAGGCCCACAGTTTTTTGATGGAGATTAAAAGCATTCATGTTCTGTACTGATTAATTGGTATGCCTCTTTTGCATTTAAATATATACTTCATTGAATTGCAGCTTTCCATCATAAAGCAGAAAAGAAGAAATAATTAAATGATAACATCATGCTACTACAGAAAGAGTGCTATTTTCCCAACAAAAATAAACATTTGACAGCAATTCTGCAGTGATAGTATTTTTCAACACAATAGTAGGATGGCAAAATAAGTCACAGCATAATAAGGGTTTTTTTTTTCAGTAAGTAAAAACACATTAGAGTTATTGGGTCTGTTCCAGCTCCCAGTGAAACTGTAACGCTTCAACTGGAAGCAATATTGAGTCTCCAGCATTCAGTGGCATTTGAAAAGGAGCACTATCTTCAATAGGCATTGAAGCCAAAAGTAATGGGATTGGATGCAGAGCAACCCTCAGATGCAGTTGTCTACCAGAAAATCATTTCCACACTAAGATAACATTGACATCCTCCTTGGTATTGTCCCAGTCAGAGTCCAAACACAGACTGTGCAGATAATGAGGGTAAAAAAGTCATTACACATAGACCGAGGCTATTCTCTGTTGGGAACATTTAAAAATAAATCAGGCCATTCAGTGCAATCTAACAGAATTTAAAGGCTAAGCATTGGCTATTCAGAATAAATATATATATATTTTTTTTTCTGTCTTGTTATTTTTCATTTTGTAACAGGAACAATCTCTTGTACCTATGAGATTGATTACATGTCTCAAACTTAGTTTGGATATTAATCAATCTCAGCAACCTCTTATTGTTTCCTGGAGCATAATGCAGTAAAAATTGTCCTTTAATTACCACTAATGAAAGTTACCTCCAGTGGAAGCGAATATATGCCACTGGAAAATGACGTGGTTCAGAGGGCAGCAAATGCAAATATGAGCCATCTTTATGATGCATAGGCACAATTAGAAGTGAATATGCAAATTTCCAGTGGCAGCTTCCTGCAATGCTCAACAATTTGATGTCAACATTAGCTGTGAATGTTTCCATTTATTTGATTATAACTATAATAATCCCACAGTATTTTTCTGGACAGTGTGCTTCCTGAAGGGCTGGGGACTTTTAAACGCTGTCATGTAATAAATATGGACTTATTCAGAATTAAAAATGCTATTATTATTTAAAATATTTTGGAATGCAGAGTGGATTAATTATGCTTGCCATCTCATGTCTTTAAATAATGGAACTGGCCGACGACCCTTCACTCCCTGTCTGGCATTTTTGCGATTCTCAGAAGTTCTTTATTGTGTAAGGTGGTGCCTATTCAGGTTTTTACAGTGATGGAAAACATCTGATAACTAGGTATCTTTGTTCATAAACAAGGGAAAAAAAATGGCTAGATTTATGTAATACTATTCTGACCACAAAAGAGATCGAGATGCTGTTTTATGTGGAAGATATACTGTAATGTGTGTGAAATTTGTTAAGTTTCCCCTGGTAATGCTTTTCTTTCAGTTGCTTCTACCTTTGTCAGTCATACTTTAACCCTAATAGCACAAATTTCTATTTCAGACAATTTTTTTTTTTCTTCAGGGAATATTTAAGAAGGAAACAAGGAGAAATGAATTCTATTCAATCCATTACAAATATTTCAGCCAAGAGGTTAAAGCCCCAGCAGCTCTAGATTTTGAATGAGGACTTTGAAATTTGGCAGAAGGTAATTTCAGGGACATGCTTCCTGCTCCTCGTGATAAAATCTGCCATTTGGTTAATTCATAAGTTTCTAAAAGCACTATGCTCTCGGCAGAGTTTTTTAGAGTTAGGATACATCTAAGGAGGAATTGTGTGCCACTGGTGATATTTCACTGTGCACTGCAAGGGTCAAGGGATTTTCTCTGTCTTTATTCTTGCTGAACACACAGTATCACTGTGAAAGGAAAATGGTGTAGAAGGATTATATCCCCTGTCACTGAGAACACATATACTGTACTATATATTAATATAGAATTAATATAGTATTAATATAAAACACTATATAATCATACACATGTATATATATTATATATATGACCAGTTATTCCTGCTATGTAGTGGTAATTTGCTGTAGATCTGAAGAACCAAATCCTGATTTTGGTCTTGATGTTGATCACACACTGAACTCTTAACAGGTTGAAACAACATATTGACCAGTTAATTATCTAGCAGGCACAACCTATGTGTGACCATCATCTTATGGGCTCATTGTTGATGAGACTTCATAACCTCCTAAGCTGATGTTTGGCTTGGTATCACACATGCATACATACAATAAAGGAGGGGAGTCTTTTTTCTCATACAGATTTATTTAAACAGACTCACTTTTGAAAGCTCTTTCGGTTTCCAGAGAAAGAAAAAAATGTTTTGTCAAAAAGAATTGGGATGAATACCTTTGCCTAAATGCCTAAGATACATAATTTTTTATTAGTTTTATTGTGTGACCTGAAAGGTTCCTTATCCCATTTCATATAAAAGAATTCAGTATTCAAATGCTTTCTTGATCTCCATTAGGAAGAGAGCAGCAAATTTGACATATGGTACCTCATTCAGAAACATTATTTCTTCATAACTGAAAAAGCTTCATTTCAGTTAACTCTTTTAGTATTATTTACAGTAGCCTCATGCTATATATTAGAACAATAAAGTTGCTATAAGGTGATTTTCCATTCCAGTGATGGATATAAATTACACCAACCTGTATCAGCAGCCTACAGCTTTAGCTCAGCTGAAAGCCTGGTGTTGGCTGAAGTAGCAGTGGGTCTATAACAAGCCCTGCTACCTTCTAGTGTGGGCACTACCAGCCATGACACACTGCTGTTAGGCTGGTAGCTTCTAAGTCCTGCCTTGGCACATGGCAGACACTTGCATTTTCTGAATCAGAATATCACTTATTTCACTTCTTATGCAGTGTTAGTAAGAGTTAGGAAATAACTGAGAGTATTGTACGTATCAGTAGAATGTGTTAATAGGAAGGTCTAGTAAATAAATCATCCACTCCCTCTCTTAAATATGGAAAAGTGTCCCCTGTACTCCTGTACTTCGCAGTCCAGCTTTTTATATTTCTAATTTTAAATGTCCCTACTGAAAACAGCCTTGAGCTTCCAATACGTCAGCTGTCAGACATTTCTGCAGCCCACTATGGTACTGCACAACTTTT
Organism: Anas acuta; assembly: GCF_963932015.1. NCBI lineage: Eukaryota > Metazoa > Chordata > Aves > Anseriformes > Anatidae > Anas > Anas acuta. Next base: position 17,454,822 of record NC_088980.1, on the reverse strand, counting down.
GCAATACTAAGGGTGACATTGCCGTATGACTTTTCACAGATTTGCATACAAATGTACTGTTCAAAGGTTTAGTGAAGCCACAGGGGAATATATTTATTTATAAGTGCCCAGGAATAATGGTCAGAGCAACAATCTACCAATTCATGTTTAATCCATCTCTGGGGCTTATTCACAAAAAAAGATTGTATAAATTACCCTGTCCAATATATAACCATTCTGGTGTGAATGTTTTTAATCAAATAAAAGGTGGCATTATATTTCAAAGTAGTTCGCAAGCTACAACAGATAAAATAAGCAAAAAGGCTTATTCCTCATGAAGTAAGGGTTTCCCTGTGCAGGGTAATACCGAAACAATTATATCAATTTCAAATTCAGTCCTTAATGTATGTCAAAACTCTCATGACAGTAGGTTGGTTTCGTTTGCCTTCCACAAAGCAGACCTCTCTTATCATTTATATTCTGAATTTATGTGGGAAAACTTCAAGCTAATGAAAGAACATGTTTTACCTGCAGTTGGCATGTACATACATTAAGCAATGCACTAGTTCTTTTATGTAGTGATGGCTAAAACTGGTGGAAGTTAAGACTTCTCAGCTATTTATTGCTGATTGTATTTTATATAACTCATATTTCATAACCTCTGTTGGTTGGTAAGAAGAGATTTAGTCACAGGAAGGCTTATTTTGATATAAATCAGTAATCTGAAAGCTAAATTCAGGACACAAAGGCAATATATGTTTCTAGCTGCAAGGTTGGTCTGAATGGTGTTTCTTCCTTCTCAGTATTTCTGACATTTAGAAATATGTTTTGATATTTAATTATATTAGTCCATAATTCATCCAGGATAATCTAGCACTTCTTCTGCTACCAATTAAAATTGTTTGGTTTTGCTCAACCGTTTCTCAACAGCACACCTGTAGAAAGGACAGGACTCTGTTTTCTGTAAAATATACTGCCTCGTCTATTATTCAGGGAGGGCCACATTACATGAATGAAATGAAGCCACGGCGGGATGAAAGAATTGATCCTATCTACATACCCAGCCCAGATGTTTAGGACACGCCTGACTTGTGTGTGGGTGTGGATGAATAAGCATATTTACCTCACAGGTGCAAAAGGAGCAATAAAACAATAACCATGCTCCAGCAGGACAAGAATACCTGTTACCATATCACTGAAGTGCTTCAGCTCAGCTGCAGGAGCCTGGCTCTTCATTATGGGATGGTGCAACAAGCCCTGGTGACAACCGACTGTACCAGGTGAGTACAGATGTTTCCTAAAACAGCTGGATCTGTGCAAGAGGCTTTTGCTGGCATGTTTTTCTGGCCAAGGTTTGGCCCTCCTGACACAGCTCCAGCAAGATGAATCTGTAGCGAGGATTTGCTAAGGCATGCCAACTGTTTAACAAAACCTGCTTATTCTGGCTGAAAGGGGTAGAGGAGCATTTCTGAGAGCAGCTCCAGAGGCAGATGAGAGGGGCAGCAGTGGGTGGCTGTGGGTGTGCAGGGGATGGTGACTTCTGCAGCCAACTCAGAAGCCACTGGCAGGGGATGTGTGAACGCAGCCTACGTTCACGGAAAGAGGCTTAAAAGTGTATTTGCTCTATTAAAATGTAATTTAACTCTGACAATTAAAAGGGTGTAAGACTTGAAAATTAATCATTTGTATCTACTTTGCTTTTTAATTTCCAACCTCTGACTAGAAGTGGAATTCAGTTTCATGACAAAGTGAGTTGACACCCTTGGTTTAATGCCATTCTGCTCTTTTGAATGGCTTCTGATCTGTGAGCTAATCTGATAAATGAAGACATGTTGTGCACACATGGTATGCATTCTAAAGAGCTTCAGTGTGTTAACGTGCTACTCTGAATATGGTGGGCCCCACGAGGAAGCAAATAATTTGAGACACATGAGACAGAAGCAAAGACTGGAGGAAGTTGGGATGGTCCATTTGGAATGAAAGAACGTGCACCACAGGGCTCCTTTCTAGGACAGGCATGAACCTTCATTTACTTTTAATACAACTATTTCAAATTATTTACTTATTTATTCTTCAGGTCATTCCCACCACTTTTCTATACACCTTTTCAATAATGTAAAATATCCAAGTCCATTGATTTGGGGTCTGATTCTGCTTCTTTTTACACACCAATTCCCAAATCCAAGATATGTGAGACAACTTCACGTCTGAGGTTAAAAATGCCATCATTTTATCATTTTTCTGTGTATTTTTTTTCTGTTTTCATCAATTCTCTATTCCAGTTATGCCACAGATTCTTTAATGAAATGATTCTTTAGTTATGTATATGACAGCATCCAGCAAACATGAAACTCTTTCACAATGATTTTTAAAATATCTATCTGTGAGTCCTCCTGTGGATGTAAACCTGAGCAAAATAAAGGTAATGGCAGGTGGCAGAAGTAAAACACAAGGCCAGCATTCCTGACAACCAAGAGCTCTGCCTCGTAAACATACACAGGTCTTAATTTTATCATTGCAACATCAGTGGGATGCTCAGGTGGTGAGCTGCAACATGTGCATGATCACGGACTTAGTCAGCTCAACAACTATTTTGTCTTCAAAAGACTCGTATTTGGGCTGTGGTTACAGTGGTTTAGGCTTCATGCTGGGAATGGTTTAATCTTTGTATTGTGAACGTCTCTCATTCCTTCATCTGTCTCCCATGCAGTTTTGGATTTTCTTATAGAGAAGAACGGGGAAGCTGTGGTGGGGTGGGGTAGGCAGACTTGTGCAGCCAGTGGAGCATTACCATGTGAGCCACAGCAAAACCCAGCTAATCCAAGGAGGAACAGGCTCTTCAACCTTTGATCCATTTAATACATTGCTTATAACAACAGCTAAAAAGTCATTGATCGACTTAATATGTATCATAACTGCTTTATATATTACGCATGTACAAATACATGTGTATAGAGTTGGTCTTTGCATTGTTTCATCGAATATGAAACAGAACTACATTTATGCATTTTGTCCAAAGAATTAAATATCTTTAAACCTTTTTTGAAAAAGAATGTCAGTACATAGTGTAAACAGTACTTTTATTGTGATATAGAAATGTAGACATCAGAATAGACAATCCCACTAATCAAAAACTTTCTTTTTTTAAGACTTTTTTATACATATACATATTTAAGTACTTAAATCCTAAGACTTAGTTTTAATTTTTGATCTGTAAAAAATTCCTGAGCTGATATTTTGTAGAGGCAGTAAAGCAGGAAAGACTTTTATGGGTAATCCAGATGAAAATTCTAAAAGAACTACCATGCACAGGAATGAGAACACATACTGAAAGTTACTCTTAAAAATGGTCTAGAGAAATAAGTGAAAAAACAGCAACTCCCTCTTACAAAAAGTTATAAACAGGATTGAGCTGCTTATAATGCGTGATTTGCTGAGGCAGCTGGCAGACATTTGTCCCTAGAGTTCATGAAAGTCAAAGGTAAGCTGCAGAGAAATTTGTAGCTTCCTTTTCCAAAATAAAATAAAAATAAAAATCATTAGACGCCCATAGCATCTCCCATCTGCAGGATTTCGAGCAGGCAGTGAAACAGTAAAATACCAGAAGAGTGAACAGACTAACAATAAGAGATCTTTAATCACAGCGTTTAAAACACAAATTTTGGCTTACATTAAAGGGATAACAAGGGAGATCTAGTTATCTGCAGTTTCTATATTTAGATATTCTTAAATCAGCGTGTCCAGATTAGTTACATCCAAGAGTTTTCAAAGAGCCAGGAAAGAGCATTACAGACTGTTAATATTCATTCTCAGTCGGTTTTCAAGCACTGGAGAAGTTCCAGAGCACTTAAAGAAAGCAAAGGTTGTGCCACTATTGAAAAAAGATAAATAACTATTGTAGTCCTATCAACTTAGCATTGATCCCGGGTATACAACACAATGACGAACAGGAGATTCCATTAAGAAAGAATTAAAGAAGGATAACTTAATGATGCAAATGAATAGGAATGTTTAAAGAAGTATACATATATTCAGGATAGCTCAATAACCTTTTCTATGAAAATACAAGTTTAATAGATAAATCAGTCTACCTACCCACCTACCACAAACTGTGTTACAGAAATATATTCATATTTCTGTAAAATATCTGACTTTGCATGAAATTTTGATTGAAAACTACAATAACACTAAAAAACATTTGTGGTACTGAGAAATCATTATGGTGTGCATTAAATCAAGTACATGCTGACAGACTTCATATGTGGACATAAAGATGAGTGTACCAATTTGACTCTGTGTTATTTAACTTATTTTAACTAACCTAGCAAGAAAACAAGAAAATCATTGCTGATAAATTTTTCAGAGATTGCAGTGATTAGGGGAGTAAAAAGAGTAAGTAAAAGAACAGTGTCATGATAGAATAATCTGATAAGGGAGTTGCAAAAACAGCGTAACTGAAAATGACCACTTACAGTTTCATCACTTGGAACAAAAGCTTCAGGAGTAGGTACTTCTAACGAGAGTCCCCAGCTACAAATAGGGTATGAGCATCTTGTGCCTTGAGGCTCTTGTCCATCTCTATACAGTCAAAAGGGTCAATGAGTTCTGGATGTACGAATGAGAATGGAAAAGGCAGTATCTCAGTCCTCTACTGCCTCTTTGATATTGATACAACAATTACTGCAGCGTTGTAGTACTATCTGGGATTTAAGAAAGATGTTGAAATACTGGAAGGACGTAAGAAGAATGAATTCACTGGAGCATGAGCATCAGTGAATTCAATTCTAAATAAAGGAATTAAGGGGTTTCTTAGTTTCTATTTGTAAGGATTCATAGAAGGATTGTTGGAGAACCTTTCAGGAAGATAATAGTGAGCTCTGTAAGCCAGCATACAAAGATATAAAGAGATAATTTAAAAATAAAATTAAAAAAAATATATAAAAATAAAAAAAAAAGTGAACTAGGCAAATAAATGGAAGAAATAGGATATCTTTTCATTGTTCTTTTGTATGGCAAATTTGTAGTACTAACATTCGATTTCACTATGTTTTTAAGTGATCTATATGACACTTAAGACTTGGTCTTTAGTGATGATGCGAGTGCTCTTTAATGGATATATCTTTGGTTAAAGATTTATAATGGCTTCTGAAATTGTCCTCTGCCCTCTGTTAGATTACTCAGTGTGACAAACAGACTTTGACATAACTTGTTGTTATCACAGGCATGTAGCTGCCCAGCTCACCACTTAGTTGGGGCTGCACGTGTATCTCTATCTGCAGCAGGCTGACTTGACTTTAAATATCTCAGTTTAGATGCATTCAAAGGCTTCTGTGGATTCAATGATCATTTTTTCAATTCATATTGTTTGGTTGTTTTTGTTTCTTATATATATATATATATGTATATTATTATTATTATTATTTTAGAAGACAACAGTAATTTACTTTGAAAACTATCCAGTGGGCTCTTTTATCTATTTTTTACTGCTTTTGGGGGAAGAAGACCTGACAGCTGTCTTTCCTCATTAACCTTTCTGGTGCTTACAGAATCTGTGATGCTAAGCTTCCCCTCATACCAAACATATGTGTTAGTAACCAGAGCATTTCAGTGACAAGGGAAATAAAAAAAAAAAAAAAAAAAAAAAAAAAAAAAAAAAAAAAAACACCAAAACTGCTTGTTTTCCTAGATTTTTATTCACCCATTCATTCATCCAATAATTTTCAGCTTAAGAATTAATTCATTATTTTAAATGGCAAAAACTTAGAGGTTCTGGTCTTGAGATGCTGTATGTTGCTGTAGCTGTCCCAGCTCCCTCACCTCACAGGTTTGGGCTGGCAGGCGGGCCTTGTCAGCCCAAAAATCTGAAGAAGCGATTCTTCACATTTTCTGGCTGAGTCAAGAAGAAATGATTTAACAGCAGAAACCAAAACAGTTCTTGAACGTCAGATTTCTTTCTCAACACGGTTTCACAGACAAACTTTATTGGATAATGTCCAGTACCAGACCTAACCTGAAGATGAGAGTGAAAAGGCCGTGGTGCAAACCTGGCTAGCTGGCACCATGTTCTGAGGAAGCCAGATTTTTTACCAGGACTCAACAGAGCTGGGCTTTTGTGGCCATTGACACCCAATTAAACTCAGTTTTAAATCCTTCAGCCGAGCTTGTTTGTTGGAGGACTTACTCTAGTAAATCACCCCTAATCTCTTAGATTAGATGGTGGAAACCCATTGGCCAAAACCACAGGGGTATATTTTCTGCCTGAATAAATATACAAAAAGATAGAGAGAGGTCAGAAAACACTTGAATTCACTCCTCTGTGCCAGTTATATTCCAGGTTTTGTGAATTGGTAAATATGTGTCTGAAAACATTTCACAAAGTCATTTTTCAGATTCGCTAGAAAGAATCATAACCTTCTTTTTCTAGAATTTTAAAAGAACAGGCCTAAACTAGGGGTGTTATTTTTTTTTCTTTCCAGATATTGAAAGAAATATCACAAGAGCTGTCTGGCTATAAATATGCCATTGCATAAGCACATTAATATGATACAGTCACAGTATTTTGTTTGCTGTTCCCAAGAGGCAAATTACACAAGGATAGGCTTATAAAACTTCAGCGGCACTAGTTGCAAAGATAAGAAGCACAAATGTCAAAACAGAAATAATACCCCAGACAGAGTTGGGTTTTCAGAGTCAAATTCTACTCATTTGCATTATGAAAATGTGTTAACCATAAATATCCACAAATCAACCAACTAAATCCAAATTTTCATCCCTGTAAATGACAGCACAATTTAAACTCCAGTAACTGTATTTTTTACTGAAGGGAAAAGAATAAATATTTGTTATGAACTGTCTGGTCCTGCTGTTTATAAGACGATGCAGTTTGTCATTGCTGCAAGATGAAACTTTTTAAAGCTTATTTCATGGCTGGGAAAGGGAACAGGATTTTTAAAATGTTCCTTCTAGAATATGCGAAACCTGAACAATTCTGTTATAACAATCTGCTGGTTTTACAAGAATAATACCTTGAGGCAATAAGGAAAACTGAACTTTATTAAAAATTTCATAAAAGAAATGAATAGTAAGCTTGAAAAAAGTAGAGGGGCTTAAGATACAATATGAGACCGCATTGTACTTCAGACCTGCAGTGATGTAAACCTGTAAAAGGTTTCGACTTCGTAAGGACTGTATAGTTCAATACAAAGTCAAATGCCGCTAAATGTCTTTGGAAGTGTGATTATATTTTGTTCTCCAAAGGGCATTTTATGAAACAGATGTGAGCTGATACTTTTGTTACTGCATCCTCTTTTTTGAAACATGAGATGAGGGGAGGCAGGGGGGAAACAAAAACACGGCTCACAATATTGGTTGCTGAAAGACCTGAGATACCTGAACTGAATAGCCTGAGAGGGATTTAAAATTGGATATTTTACATTTAACCCCTTTGACAACATGGAGCCTAATCCTTAGGCAAAGCAGCCTGATGATTAAAAATAATTCCATTATTTAATCCTCAACTGTGAAATGATTTGGTATTTCTAGCTGAGTTATTAATGGGTGTATCTGAGCGGCACAACAAAACTTCCATCCCCAAAGGCATTCTTGCTCATTTCAAGCTAGCCTTTTTCCCAAGGGGCTTTTCCTGAAGAACAGGAATTAGCCTACATGGGTGGACAAACTTCAACTGCTGGTTTTGCCATATTCACGGTCTGCAAATAGTTCCCTTTCTCCAGAGCTGTGGATTTTGACACAAATATTCTTCATGATTTCATTAAGAAATCCTGCAGCAAATGTCAACTGATACATTAGCCTTTCTACTGTGAACAATGTCAAATGCTCCTTACGAAAATGCCTGTCTTAGATAACATCTTTCCATTCTTCATAAGCATGTAGATTTAACTTAGAAATTTTAATGCTAATTTAGTTCTTCATAATTATGACTATTAGGTTTTAAATAATTCATTCTCCCTCCCTGCTGGATTACATACCTCAGAAAGTAATCTGTGCTAAAATTGCATGCTCTTGGATCTGGTAGCTTACAGAACTTGCTTTTAATGAATACGAGACTACGGTCTACTTTCTTAAGAATCATTTAAAAATATTTCTGTGAAATACACTGCCGTGATTCAGACCCTTGAGGGAGCAATAGGCATAATTGGTTCCAGTTGCTGCTTTTCACTTGCATAATTATACTGACTCCTCTGTCCCCCAAGTAAAATGAAGGTGCTCTTCAAGCTGGACTGGGATGTAGCTCGCCACTGGAAGCAACTGCCAGAAAATTAAATCAGACCTGGGATACAAAGGAGAAGAACACAGAGGGGCGGTTCTAGCTTACACATGGCACAGAATGAGGATTGTAAAGGAGCTCAACAGATCAGACTTTGTAGACTGTCCTGTGCTCACTGGACATCACTGGACTCAATAACCATCCCTAATCCATCTGTGAAGAATAGGTCCAAGGTTATACTCAGGATCACACTTGTCTGCATTTTCCAGACATTCTCCAAGTGCACTCCTTTGGGAACTACAACAGTGTGTTTCTATGTAAGATTTTCTGTCTCAGCATTGCCAGAAATGCCTCGTATTAGCAATTCACATTCTCTCCTTGCACAGTCTGTGAAACACCAGCTGAAGAGAAGTAAGTGTGAGGATAGGAAAGTATACAGACATGTCAAGTGTCACACATAACGCTCACTGCCAAACCACACTGGTAGCAGAGTACTGTGGTTTCTCCTCTCACACCTCAAACGATGGGCGTCACTGGTCAGTCCTTCTATCACAGTTCCCAATGTTTAGATTCCCATATACTAGATTAAAAATAAATATATATATATACAAGAAAAGATGGTCATGCTTATGACTGCTTTGGAGGCCACTTTTGCAGAGTGATAGAAATGCAATCCACTTCAACTCATAGATTATAAGTAGATCTTACAAACTTGTGGTCATTCCCAATAGGTACCCAGCAGACAACAGAGAAACATCTTATAATGCTGTTCCCTCAATAATGGAGTCTAGATCCTTGGCCTGAGATAAAGTTCCAGATTTGTTCCTCGCTGTCTGCAACAGATGAGAGGGTCTCCTTTATTACCTGTATTAACCCTACATGGTAGTCACTACAATGAGAATGCAATATGCATATAAGGACAGCTAATGGCATGCTGATTAGTATTATATATGAGCATTTAAATTAACTAGTCATTTGTGATATATTCTCACAGGCTCACCAGTGCTTATAATTTGTTTCTCATTTACTATTTCATCCTTGTCTCAGGGTGTGATGGTACTGATTATTTTGGGTTACTTCATTTTCAAGTGCCTCGTTCTAGATCTGCAGATCTCACACTCTCACACATCTTCAATGCAAAGATGGCAGCTTCTGTTTTTTCACACAGCCATTAAATAGGTTGTCATTTGCATCTCGTTTAAAGCTTACTTCCAGTGAAAGACTGGCAACATTCATTATAAAAATGCAGACTTCATCTTTCTTAAAACAATTAAATGGCAAATGTCATTATAGATTTTCTCAGGTAAATAGAATTTATACATCAGCTGGCCTCACAAGAGGCCGTGTATTTATTTGTTTATTTATTTTGCAATTAACTCTTTGCATTTTCAAAAAATCCATATTTATACAGAGACCCACTTATCTTCAAACAAACACTTCCCTTTGATCTGAGCTTCTGTCATTCCTACCTTCATGGATAGAAAGACGATGGATCTTAGTATAAAGCTCACAAGAGCTTCAGAAATCTAGCACTTGAAAAATTCAGAGAAACTCAGCTGTAACATTCATATGAGTGCTGCGGCGATGTTCCTAACATGGGTTTGTCATTTACCCAGTGTGGGGAATCCTATTTGAACACCTCTGGAAGCGTAAGCTTCTCGCCAGTAAAGCTCTCCTGGGCCAGCTGGCTGCTGACCTTGTGGAATGCACTAGCTCAGCAGAGCACAGTCTGATCTGCTTTAATTCCCTCTCTGTGGAGCTTTTCTTTCCCACCAGAGGGCATATACTGTGAGTACACAACTGCCTTAAGAGGAATTTAAAATATATGTTGTGTACCAGATAAATAAACTGACTTGAATGCCAAGACTTTGCACTCAATTCTATCTAAAGGGCTATTAATTCATCCTGAAGCTCACTGGGTAAATTATTCCACTTGCTACAAAAGTAGTTTTAGCATACTTTTGTCTGATTTCATGCGCTGGATGCACAGCACTTCTGAATGAGGCCATTCATTTATTTAGCTACTGAGCTAGCCGGCTGTGCTGTAATGGCATTCACCCTCATCTCCGAATGCCATGGCAATAGTTATTTCCAGGGTTCCAGGTTTTAAAAATCCCAATCCTAAAAATTTAATGTAAATAGGAGTCAATTCTGCTATTAAAAAAAATAATAGTAAATACGTGGCTAGAGTGAATTCACATTTGGGTGGATTATGTGGGAGCAGGTGTGGGTGAGGGCAGCTGTGAGGAGAGGGGGGAGGCAGCAAGGCAGAGTGCCAGGGCGGTGGGGAATCCTGTTTGGCATTCCTATCTTCAGGAATCTCCTGAAGGTACTGGGGATGATACTGGGGACGAAACTGGGGACGATACTGGGGAGGATAGTGGGTCAGTGCTGTACAACAGGAGCATGGCACCTTTTGAAATCTTCGTATAATGTAACAAGCGGGGAAGCGAAGGCATAGGAAGAGGGGATAAAGAAACGAGTGAAAAATAAAACTACTTGAGGTAAAAATAAAGGAGAAAACAGTCCCCTGGGGACCAGCCCTTCAGCTAGAGCCCAACGCCTCAGCCCCCGGGGGCAGCGCCCCGAGGCCGCCCGGCTGCCGGCCGCCAGCCCCGGCGTGAGGAGGAAGGAAAGAGCCGGGCAGGGAGCGGGGAGGCCGCGGACTACGTTTCCCAGCGAGCCCCCTGGAGGCCTTGGGGCGGTGCGAGGGGTGGGGAAGGCGTAACATGGGCGCCTGAGGCCGGCAGGGAGGTAGGGGCCAGGCTGGGCCGGGCCGAGCTGCGGCCAGACCCGACCAAGGGGAGCGGGGCCGGGCCGGGCAGGGCAGGGCAGGGCCGGGCACCCCGTCCCGCTGCCGCCGGGGGGCGGTGGGGTGGCGGCGCAGGGCCCGGAGCCTCCCTGCCCCTTCTCCCGTGCTGCAGGCGGCCCGGCGAGGGAGGCTGAGCAGCAGCAGCAGCAGCAGCAGGACGAGGAGGAGAAGGAGAAGGAGGAGGCAGGCAGTCGGGAACGGGACGGGACGGGGAGATGGCGGAGACCGGCTCGGTGCACGCCACCAGGTTCGAGGCGGCCGTGAAGGTGATCCAGAGCCTGCCCAAAAACGGTGAGAGCGGCCCGGGGGCGGCGGGGGCCTCGCTGGTAACACCGAGGGGACGGGACGGGGCGGTGGGGATCAGCAGGAGGTGGCCCTGCGCTTATCGAGCCCCCCCTGCACGGAGGAACGCGGGTTTGGGGCTCCCCAGCTCGCCCCAAAAGTTCCTCCTGAAGGAGGGGTCCTGCGGGAGGGGCCTTTGCCTCCGTAAACCCTAAAGTTGGTTTGACGGCTTTGGGGCTGTTACCAGTTCCCTCTGCTGAGTTGGTGAAGTGGTAGAGTGAGGAACCAGCTCGTATCCTTCCGGTAATAATCCTAAAAAAATGACTAATTGCATCGTTACTAATTTCTGTTATAAGTAAACCCGTGTTTGTTGGGGTATCAAGGTAAAGGTCACTGTAAACATCCCCTAACGACTGGAATCCAACCTGAAATAATTAACTCAGCGGAGCAGGTGTGATTCTCTGCCAATTATTGCAGTTCTGTGTTTACATTTCCTGTGCCTACAAGTGTTTACTTCACAGAGGAAGAAGAGAAAACAAAACCAGGAGGAACAGTGAAACTGCTGTTGAAAGACCTGTCAAATATCGAAATAAACAATTAAAAAAAAGTGCCTTTTTAAATTCCGTAGTCTTTCAGTAAGTTACTGCTTGTATTACCAGAATGGCTCGTGACATACTGCGTTTACTGAAGGCAAGCTGAATCTGTCCCTTTAAACTAAGTGAAAGGAGGCTTGCTCTTTGTTACTTATTACTCTTTTGCTAATTGTGGAGTCTGACGTTAGCGGTAGTAAAGGTTATAGTCCCTTCAACTGGATCTGAAGCGTGTGCTCTCTGTAAAGTAAATATTGTCAGTGAGGCTGACTGCAGCTAGCTGAAGGTGTTTTTCCTTGACTCAAAGTGTACTGCTCTGAATCAGGCTGTAACAAACTGCAGGCTGTTTTCAGGCAGAAATACTGACCTTGTGAAATACTTGTTAATAATCTTGACTACAACTTAATTGTATTTTAAAATGCTTTCACTAGGTTCATTCCAGCCAACAAACGAAATGATGCTGAAGTTCTATAGCTTTTATAAGCAGGCAACACAAGGACCCTGTAACATTCCAAGACCTGGATTTTGGGATCCAATTGGTAGATATAAATGGTAACTTTTCATGTTTTTTTTTTTTTTTTTTTTGTGTGTGTGTGTTTTTTTTTTTTTAATACATTGAGTGGAGATGTTTAGAAGAGTGGCTGTTGGAGGAAGGTACTAGTGAGCTTCTTTCTTTTTCTTAATCTTTGATGCTTCAATTTGCTTTCTTCCTTGTGTTCCAACTTTCTAGTTCAGGTGCAGTGTTTATCCCACGCCATAGACTGTAGGCGCTCTGCAGGGTGTGTGATATGGAATAGTGTCTGGAATTCTTCCTTCATGCACGCATCATACAAGATAACACAAGAAGTAAATAGGTGCTCATTGAAAGACATGATGAATACCGCTTCAAGCTCTTGAAGAGAGATCTAGTTTGTGCCTTTCTGGTTTGTCTGCCTGGTGGCAGAACTTCCCACTATCAGTGTTCTCCTTGTGCTGGGAAGACTTCTGATTTGCCAGACTGCTGAGATCTGTTTGAAAACCCATATCAAGACTTTTTATATTAAGTTTTTATAATCATTTTGTCCTGTAGAGCGAGTATTACTGCTGTCTATATGGTCGGCTGTTTGTAGTTCAAATGTGAGCCACCAGCCTTGGGGTTTTGATGTAAGTGGGACAAATAGTCTGGCAAGAGGTAGGGGTATTGTCAAATCAAGTGCAAGACTGAGTAAGGAAATAGTTTATTCCAGCCTGTATTTTGACAGATTCTTTCTGCAATGCTAAAAAAAAAAAAAAAAACAAAAAAAAACCCTAAAAACTTCAATTGAAGTTTTCTGTCTTGCAGAACTGGAGAGGTGGGTATTTTCTAGGTCATGGGTAGCAGTGGTGGTAACTGGGGGCAACAAACTACTTGTCTATTAGACAGGCGCATCTTTCCCCTGCTACTAAACATTTTTCTTGTATCCTGTTATAACTTAGCTGGCACTTTACAAACAGCTGGCACTAAATATTTAGGCCTGCTCTACTCTGTAGTAGAGGGCCTTAAGTCAATCTGAAGGGGAATATGTGTCTTTCATAATGTCTGGGCTTGTAAACAGCTTACTGGGTACAAGATCCTAGTTGACCAGTGAGGAACTGTTTAGTCCCCAGGCTGTTCATTTCCTTGCTTCTTTATTGATGTCCCACTGTTTAATTATTCTAGCAAATTATATATTTGGTCTTTCAAAAAAAGTTGCAAATTGTTGTTGCATTTTGTTTGTATTAGAGAAACTTCGCGTATTATATAACTGACCTACTTAGGGCTGGGCTGAAAACAATCCCACAGGCCTTGCAGATTCTGAAGATGTGTGTGACTTTGCTCCTTAGGGATGCTTGGAGTGCTCTGGGAGACATGTCCAAAGAAGAAGCCATGATAGCCTATGTTGAAGAAATGAAAAAGGTAAATATATTAATGAGTAGAAGGCATCCTACAGAATAAATGTTCCATGAAATACACTAGGGAATGTGAGGAGATTCTCACTGAATACTGTCAGGGCTCCGAAATTATTCTCTATATGAGCTGTTACACTTCAGTACTATGCTGTTTGGCCTGTTGGGTGAATAAAATTATGCAGTTTCCTCCAATTCAATTCCTATTGAGTTTGGCATGTTTTTAGAAAAAATGAGTTCTAGTTGATCTGAAGCATAAACAATAGATGTGAAGTACTGAAAACATGGTGAAAGGGGGCTGTGGAGAAAACAGCAATCTAATGTGCAACAAAAGAAAAGCTGAATTTACTGAAGACTGCCTTGGTTCTCCAAGTTGAGAGAGGTGAGGGATCCTTATCTTGGGGGTAGGGAGGTGTTGGAGCGGGAAGACTCTAAAAGTAACCTGTCAACAAGAATTTCGCTCTCATGACAGATGAGTATAATCAAATATGTAAGCTTAATTGTCTTTGACTTTTTTTCAGGAATAACTCAGCAGCCTAAGTTTTCTTTATTTGTGATGAAAATACTTCTTGTATATTGAATTTTGAGTCTGACACTTATAATTGAGTAATTTGTTCTGTCTTGTTTGGAATAGATGTGTAACTTGTAAGCATCCATAGTTACTTTATTAAGCCTGTATTAAAGCATTAACTAAAGTAAGTGTTCAGAATTAAGGTTTCTTTTCTTTTATTATCTAACCCTTCTAACTGCAGTCCTTTGCACTAGCTCTTCTAAGTAGCTTGCCCAGTTTAAAGATTATTTTTTCTGTCCTTTTGGATGAAGGTGTATCTGTAACTTATTATAATGAGGTTAGCATCAAGGAGAGGAAAAACTTTAAGTTGTACGCTGGACATGCTTGCTTTTCTCCTAGGCCATTATCATAAACATTCTTAAGAGTTTACTTGAATACTTAACATGTTTAATGATTGGTACAGCAAAAAACCTTTACTTGGTGAAGAGATGGAATTCAACTACTTCTTGTTCTCTGTAATTTTGGTTATTGTGTTCCCATTGACACTACTGTTTATGCTTTAAAATGAAAAAAAATAATCTAGAAACACAAGAGGCTAAATGTTCATATTTTTAAAAAATAATCCCCACCAAATTGTAACTTGCTTCGAATGCAGGCCATAAGATTTATCTCTTCCTTTCAAATCTCAGTTTCAACATGTATTAATATTTCAGTAGAGTACCCGCTCTTTTCAGTGCAGTAGCTAGTTCCATCAGGATGCTAAAATTAAGTGGAGTTGTGCAGTGTGTTCCAAAAAAGGCTTAGTAAGTCTCCTGTGAGGAAGTCTGCTTACTTGACCCTAATGAAGCACAAATATTCTGCCTCTGTACGGATTACGTGCAGAGATTGGAGAGCAAATGACTTCTGGCCTCACACAGCTTTGAAACTGGGGATCTGTTTACCCTGCATTACTGCAGCTTCAGCCCTCGCATTTGAAATCCTCAGCTTTTCTGACCCAGTTGGTTCTGCTTGAAATGTCAATGGAAGTGCATTTCCCACGGATCCTGGGTTGTTCCATCAGCACATACTGCACTAATCTCTGTGGTGCTGCTGTGGGCGTTCGGCTCTTGCTGCATAGGTGCCTGTGACATTTGTCTCTTGATGTAACAGAACCGTGTGTAAGGGTGTGATTGGTATTTCTCCCCTCTCCACCACCCTGGAGTATAACCCTAGCACTTGAGTTAGGGCTGTGCATGTACCAGCCGACCCATTTACAAGTTGAACATTTATTGTAGACTTGTTCCCTCCCCTCATGTGGTGGCATTGAAAATTGCAGCTGTTGAAAGGGGTCTGGGTGAGATTTCCAGGTGTTGGTAGGCAATGACCTTACATGTCTCAGCCCTTGCGAAGATGAATCTAAGCTCAGGTACGTGTTGTTTAAGGCAAATACCTCTTCCAAATCACATTTCTGAAAGTTTATGTTGCCAAGTACTATTTAGGCTAATTTATTTACATTTCAAATAACTTGTTTTATTTATTAATATCATTATATGATGCTATTTATATTTAATATTTAACATTATTGTTTTAATATTAATATTACCATATTAATGAGAAATATCTTAGCATAAAACATTAACTTACAGTGTTTTTAATTTGAAACAAGGATCTTCTTATGACTTGTCTGAAAGTCATTTCCTTCCAAAGAAAACAGTAATTCAGGATGCATAGTAACTTATTTTGTATTTATAATTTCAAAATGTGTATGTTGTGCAGAGTGGCACATAAGCAACCAATTTTGTTTATGAGGGTGTATTGGTTTTATTTTTTTTGCTACCAAAAAGGTATCAGTTACAAAGCCCTTACTGCACAGCTGCTGTTAAACAAGATACTAGGAAATTGCTCCAACTTGTTAAAAGTATATTGTCATCTCTTAAGAATGTGAAGAACAGTTACTTTAAACGAATGCACATATGAAAGTGCAGTACAAAACAGTTCACAGTGTAGATGTTAGATATAAATACCTAGCAAATACAAGTGTGTTACTCTAGAGTGGGTTTCTTATTTTTCTCAGTGCTATTGAAAGTTATTTTTTCTGTTTATTTGTTTTTAAAACACCTGTCCTATATCTAGTTCTTTTCCAGCTCCATATCTGAGCACTGAGCTCTAACAAATACAGGATGAATTATATTTGCTAAATAGATCAGAGAAGTGGTGATGGAACTGTAGGTCGATGGGATCTCTGTCTCTTGGTATCTTTGGTGTGCAAGTGTTGACTTGTTAGCTGCTAGCCTGCCTGGAGCTTCTGCCTTGTGAAGTAATGCTGTAGCTTTTGCTTCTGCTGCTTAGTGAAGTGCTTGGTGCTTCTATTTGAGAAGCATGTTCTGTGGCAACCTGTATCTTCCATCTGGTACTTTCTGCTCCTCTTCTGGAGGGGGAAGCATACCATAGACAGTAGTCTGCTTCTACCTGAGTCCTTTTGCATAGTTACTGACTTTTATCCCCTCGTTTGTTTTAAGAGGAAGAAGTAACAAAGCTACCAGCAAAAAGCTTGCTCGAAGGACTTAAAATATAAGGAGACAAATGTCTAAAACTTCAAAAACTGTATTAAATTATTGAAGTACTTTCTATTTGTTCTAGATTACAACTTAATGTTCTTACCAGAAAGTTAAAGATATTGGTTTTGTAAATTAAAATAATTTTTTTATCAGAGTAATAACTTTTAAATTCTGCCTTTAAGCCATTTGGAGCTTGTTTGATCTTCTAAGTGTTTATGTGCATTGACACAGCTTTTTTGGATTCTGTTCACTTTGGGTTTTGGTTTTAGGTAGACCCAGGAAGGTACTTTTGATCTGTTCCTTACATTCCATTGAAGATGGCAGGTTTTGACAAATAGGAAGAATCCTCTGGCAAAAAAAGCCTTACGCTCTCATTTTCTGTGTGGAAAGGCAGTCTATAAAGTAAATTGCATCAGATAAAAGCAATCTGTTGAACCTTGGCTAGTTTAGTTTGAAAGTGCTGAAATAACAGATTCCTACCAATACTGTGCTGAGGCTGTCCTTTTGTCATGGCAAATGCATTAGCTCTCCTCTCTTACTGTCACCCAAAGCAGGTTAATACAGCTAGTTAAGGTTCTTGTCTGGTAAATTAGGTCCATGCTGTTAAAAAAAAAAAAAAAAAAAAAAATCTTAATAACGTGTTAAGAGACTTAGTGCAATGTTATTGAGCTTACAATAGAAGTTTCTAAAACTAGTTAAAATGCATGAATCATTGAAATGCTGTTTCATGAGGTGCTTCATATTTTGGACTTGTACAGATTCTTGAAAGTATGCCAATGACGGAGAAAGTTGAAGAATTACTACAAGTAATAGGCCCCTTCTATGAAATAGTAGAAGATAAAAAGAACAGAGGATCTGACCTAACCTCAGGTTCGGACAAATAACTTCCGTTATACTACTGATAATCACAGGTCTGGATTGTGTGTGGGGGGTTGTTTTCTGTAAATGATTTTAAAGCTAAATGTTGCATCTTTCTGTTCATTCTCTTCTCTGTATGGCAGTTCGAATGGAGAAAGTCTCTAAATACTTGGAAGGTAGGAATAACAGATTATGTATAAGTCCATCTCTTCCATTGTTTTGGTGCTATAGTAACTTCCTGCTAATGCTTGCAACTTCTACGTTTGCCACCTCATGAGGCTGTTTTTTTTTACTATTTTTATCTACAAACAAAATTAGACCCAGGAAGCCAAATGCTTAATCCTTATCTGCATGCTTTCTGAGATGCTGAAGGAAAACTGTTCCTGAAGAAAGTGGAATATTTAAAATGCCCCTTCCCTAGCTAAATCTAGTTTCTCCCTTTCCATTAATAAAAGAAACAACTGTTTAAAATGTGTAAAAGGTGTAGCTGTGAACTATTGTTAAACTATATGCTGAGGCTGGTAATCCAACTCTGTCATCTGATCTGAATTTTTAAATAAATAACTCCCGAGTCAAAACCATGGTTTTAGCAATCATGGTTTCTCTAATACCTTCAAAATATAAGATAGATTTGGGAAACTTTCCAATTAAGCTTTCTGAGACTTAAGCTTACAAAGGAAGCACTTATTTATACCTTTTACATCTCTGACAGGTGGCAAACCTAGTGGTGTCATAGCTGCATAAAAATTGATGTGATTATTATTATTTTTTTTTTTAAGCAATGCTATTGTGAGAATGTTTTGATAATAGTTATGTTACAGGTAGTATCTTCATAAAGTTGTAATGTAGCACTTGGCTGTTTAAACCTGGCTTCATTTCAGATAAAACTATTGAAATGCATGGGATCAAAACTTGTAACAGTTTTAAAAAACAAACCATTGCACAAATGAATTTGGTTAATGTATTGAAGAAGTAGAATTCACTGGTTAAGTTGCCTTTTGTATATGGCTCTTTTCCCCATCTTAAGCAAACACAATCTTGATTTTGCTTTTGGCATTGAGTTTCAGAGGGAGAAAAATAGTTTTTCATTTATTTTGAGGAAGGGTAATGGTTGAGGGTTTTAAATGGCCATTTTGAAAGCTGTATGAGTTCTTTCTCAACTAAAATTGTGCATATTTCATGTCTGTGGTTTAACAAGCCTTCCTGACAGCTGGATTGATAGGCAAGATTGTAAGAGTATCAGTAGATTCAGGTCAGTGATCTGTGTAATAAGGATTTACTTATACTGGTGTCTAAGGCAGAGTGTCAAAAGCAGCAGCTTTTTTTTTTTTTTAAGTGACTTTATCTAGGCAAGCAGAGAATCACAGAAGTTAAAAGCCAAGTGTCCTAAATCTGTTATTGAAATCAGAATAGTTCAAAGGTTCAGCTTAAACATAAGGCAGTGTAAATAAAACTAATACAATATCAAAACTTCAACTTTTTCCTCTTCTGACAGCGTTGCACAAAATCTGGCACGTGTAGTTCCATCAATGTAGCCTTAATCAATAATTGATTTGCCCACTAAAAGAAAAAAATAAACAGGAAATAAAACAAAGATTATATGCCCCTGGAACCTACTCCGACCCTACCAAGAAAACAGCCTTTTACAACGCTCAAATGTATAGCTTCACCCATGCAACTTGAAGCTGCATCATCTCATTCTGCCACAAGTTAAGAGAGAGTTCTTGGAGAATTCTGTTGTCTTAGGGCTGCAGAAGAGAGTAGATGACTGCAGTATTACAGAAGAACCCTTTTCTTTGCAGTTGCTGGAAGAGTAGAGGGAGACATATTGGGAAGGTGGGGACAGGTCATTGTACCTAGCTGTGATACTGCTGCGTTAGAAGAGCGATCCTTTAAATTGTTGCACTTGGTAATAAATAAGCAAGAAATCTGATGTCTAAAAAAAGTCTAAGAAGTTTCAAAAATGCAGTTATGAATTTGAAACTTTCTGAACAGACATTCCAGTTTTCTTGTTACGTTACACCTGAAGAATCCAAAGGTGGGCTAGAATTGGCACAGTAACTGTCTGATACTGGATGAGAAACATGAAAAGTTTCAAAGCCACCTCAGCCTTCCAAATGTTTCCTTGAGAATGTGTGTTGTTGTCTATTCTGACTATGAGTAAATCCAAAGGGGACAAGGAAAAGCCCAGCCTGACACACCAGCCCCCTCAACAGCTGAGTGAACTATGTGGAATTTGTTCACAAGTTCTTCAGCAGAATTTTCCTGTGTACTCTTTCCATTTTGTGACCAAGGCATTCATCTGTTTTTAAAAATCCTAAATAAAGACCCTCTGCCTTTATGTTGAGCAGTGGCACTCTCTGTAAACCTTTCTGAAGACTAGAAGTTGCCTTCAATAATGTCAAGTTATGCACCATGGAGACAGGAAGGTTTCAGCATCGTAATACCTCTGACTTTTGTCATCCTGCTGAGTGTTTCTCTCCTGAGACCTTTGCTCCCAGCTGTATTGCGACTGCACCAGATGAAGCCCTGTTGAAGCAAGGGGACTCCTACTTGTGCTGCTGCATGGGCTGGTTTTAGGCAGCACTGATTGCAGTGCAGCATTTTGCACTGGGAGCCCATACAGGGCACCACTTCAGTAGCAGCTGTGAGTGGCAGAAGTTAGTCTGGCTCGCAGGCAGATGGAGTTTGCTTGGACATGAGAGCTATTTTTTTTTAATATTCACTGAGATCTGCATTCTTCTAGAACAAGCAACTACATTCCAACACTTCTGTTTTAAAGGCAATAGTTACTGCAGGACTTAGGTAAGCCTGGGGGTGGAGGGAGGGTGTCATTTAAAAAAATCTGTTCTAAGTTATTACTTCTTGTTAGAAATACTTATTGTAGCTCTAAATGCAGTATATTTTCCAACTGTTCTTCTACAGATTGAGAAAATGCAGCTATTTGAAAAGAGAAACTACTCAAAGAGCTTTTCATCTCATTTTCAACATCTTTGCTTTGTATCAAAGCATTTGGTGGTACGGCTTTCTGCTTGTGTGTGGGTTTCATGTGAAACACCCTGTGTTTGCTTTATAAGCTCAGTTTCTCGTTTCTGTTTGACTTCAGAGGTACTTGTTAAATTGCTTTCCTTCCTTCTCATTCTTCTTTTCCTGACTACAATTTTGATGGAACTCAGTGGCTGTGAATCCCTAACCCTTTGTAAGAAGGGAAAAAAGAGCTACAATCCTTGTTACTTCACAATTATGCCTCAGTAGGATATGTTGAATGGGTGGCTGTACCGTAGCTGAGAGGTGCGTTATGTCAGGGCCAGCATGCAGCAGGAGAAGTTGATGGATGGGTGAGAGAAGTTTTTAAAGTTCTGAGCTTTGAACTTTCTCTCCTCTTCCAGTTTCCTGTGATACCCTAGCAGCTATCATCCAGGTTCCATCTAAATATCGGGAAGCACTTCTTTACTGTGCAAGTGACAGAGCTTTTGCTCAGGCTGTCCAGAGGGGTTGTGGAGTCTCCCTCTTTGGAGACATTCAGAAGCTGCCTGGACGTGGTCCTGGACAACCTGCTGTATGTAGGTGGCCCTGCTTGAGCAGGTGGTTTGGGCTAGATGACCTCCAGCCAACCTTAACCACTCTATGAAGGTTACAGTTCATGTTCAGGGAGGCTACTATGAATCTTACTTTACAAATGTTTTTGTTGCTATCTCATTAGTTTAGTAGCTTCAGAAGCATTTAGAATATTCTCTGTTGTATTCCAGGATGGGATTATTGCAGGATTAAGGGCTGGGCCAGAAGCTGCCAAAGTCAGTGAAGAGTGTCCCAACAAGTTGCAGCTTGTGCTGTTGCAATATATACTTCAGGCTTCACAGTCCAAATCTGGGCCTACTTTGTGGTTTGACTTCACACTGATAGTTTTATGCCTGTGCTCTCTAACAAAGCTGGAAACTACAGCAGAACATAAGTATAGAGAAAGCCTTGACTATATCAACAGCTTCACTCTTACACAAAGCAGTAGAGATTACACATCAGCACTGGGTGAGCAGCAGAATGTTCAAGTGTTAAAATATAAGAATAAAACTTTTGTTTTTCTTCTAAAGTAGAGATAGATGAGAGAAATTGTCTTACACAAAGACATACCTGGCTGTATTCTGTTTTATGCTGGGTTGAGTCAAAGGTAGTAGTTTTTGTGCGTGATTGGTTGTTGGACCTGTACTATTTTCTCTATTCAGACCAGCTTACTGCAAAAGAGAAAAGGAGTTGTCAAAAGCTTTTCAGGTTCTTTCAAAAAAAAAATGTAGTAGATGTACCCACTTTCTGTAAAATGTTGGTGTCTCACATTTTAGAGATCTGACTTCCAGTTAAAATCATGTGATGAGAGAATGAAGGTCTAGATTTCTCACAGCTGTGTTGTACAAAGAAGAAAAAGTAGCCAGAGGTTTGGAAGGCTGGTAAATACCAGATGTAGGTAGTCATATCTTGATTGTTCACAGAAAAGTGCCCATTGGGAATGGGTTAGTGTTTTATGCATAACTTTGCTATAGGAAAAATAATGACTTTAATCATAGACTCCAAGATGCATGGAAAAGCCATCTGTGTTATCTATGAGGCACTGTAAAAAGCTGTTCAGTTGGTAGGGTTGGAGTAGGTTCCAGGGGCATATAATCTTAGTTTTATTTCCTGTTTTTTTTGTTTTTTTTTTCTTGTACAGGGCAGAGCAGTTTTTGATTACGGCTACGTTACTATTGCCCAGAGTTTCTGGACTATAGGTGACCCAGCAATGTGTTTTTCTGTTGCTTTCAAGCATAACTCGGTTTCTGTTAGGGGGTTTTGACTTTGTGATGCTCATCTTTTGTTGCAGTTCCTGGGGCAGGAATGGTGTACTTGTATCTATTACCACACCAGTACATAGAGCTCCTCTTTACTTTCCACACAAAGTAAAAGTTCCAAATATTGACTGTATCTCTTCCACACAGAAGAGAATGTAGCAAGTCCTGCTCATTCTCCCTGAGGGACGTAGTACCAGACATGGAGGCATCCTGGATCCTGGAATGATCTTATGGCTCTTGCGAGTTGCTATAAATACTTAAGAAGCAGCTGTTCTTCATGTCCATTCTTACACGTGATCGTTTGCTAAGGTGTTGACAGTAAGTTGGCCTGGATCCGCTGGTCTCACTGCACATACACCACGTAACTGATCGGCGTGTGCTTGGTGGCCTTCGTGGAACTACCTGCTGGTGCTGGGAATGCCTGCGGGTCAGCTGCTGTTCTCGCTGGGCTGATCTCTCTCAGGAAATCCCAGGCAGGTTGTCTCCACTGGCAGAAGTCTCGGGGTAATGGGGAGAAGAGAAACATATCCAAGTCGATCCAAACAAACTCAGCCTTATTTTTATGTGGAAGGTATTCAGAATTTTCAGGGGATTAGGTAGCAGTGCTAAGAATGGAGATGAACTCCATTGATGTTGAACAGGAAAAAAAAAAAAAGTAAAGGTCCAGGATGACTAAGTCAGTAACCCCAAATGCCATTCTTGCAAGTTAATATTAATGTGTAAGAAGCTGCGCTTCATGCTTGTTCTTATCCACAAATTATTGTTTTGCTGTTTATAAATGGTGAATAAAGACGTGACTATTGCTGATTACTTTGTCTTTTGAAATAAAGTGGCATCTATTTATCTATTTGCATGTGACAGCTTGAGAAGCATATAAGCAGAGAGAGAAATGTGGAAAAAACATGGCTGTAGTCTTCTGGAAAATATTAAAAAGAAAAAGGAGAGTCTTTATATAGTAATATAGTTATAGTAAAGTTCAGGAAGACTAAATAAAAGGAATACTATATATAGTAAAGTTCAGGAAGACTAAATAAAAGGAATACTATATAGAAGAAAATCTGATTGCCAAGATCTATGTGCTCAGGGAATACTTTTTTTTCAAAGAACTTAATGCATTTAAAATTAAAAGTGATAAAACAATGGTAGCTAACCTAAGGGATTTTATATTTTTCTGTCTCTGTTTTTTGGTGTGCCCTTCTAAAATCTCATTATTTGTGATGGCAGCTCATTTGTGTGTTGTAGAACAGATGTTATAGAGTACCCTGGGCCCCTGCAAATTTTCTTTGTAGTGTGGTATACTAGAAAGAATGGAAGGAAATGAGGGGTATAAAACTCTTCTAGCTGAAGAACTTATTGCTCCCAGATGCTTGCATGTACCCCCTGCCCTTTCTGTTTCCCCTCAGAGAGGAGAAAAAAAAAAAGCAAACAACAAATGAAACCTTCAGAAGGCATCACTCTCAGCAGTCTATCCTCTGAACTGCTCATCTGAGTGCTTCTTAGTCAAGATAAGCAGGTCTAGCAGATATCCATTATTTATCTTCAAGTGTGTTATTTAAGCAAACCCAGGCCTGGAGGTGGTGGCATCTTGCATAGGGATCCAGGCTGAGCATGGGCTATGTCAGGCATCACAGCTGTAGCCAAGGAAAGATGTGTATCTGTGCTCCAGTTTATTGATCCGCGTGTTGAAATACTGCTTATGCCCTCCGTTCTGATGGCAAGTCAGTAGTTCCTGATTCGTACTGTTCAAAGACTTTTTGGCTGCAAAGATGGAATGAAAGGACAAATATCAGGAGGGTTTCTAAAACATAAGTGAACACTGGCATTTACTCCTTCCCCATGGCAAGCCATCACTCCTTGTAGTAATACCATATCAGGATACATCAAGGTTTCAAAAAGAAGGTGGAGATTTGCGCAATGAAGTGAACGGGAAATGGCAAAACCTACTTGTGTCAACTTGGAACTGAAGCAGGGAGCCTCAGTCAGGGACAAGCGCAAAAGGTTCTGCTGGCAAGAAACAAATTCTAGTTACCTGGTTATCCAAGTAACTTAGTATAGCACATGTACATGCAGGTCCCTGGGAGACCTGACACACATTTTGACAGAGCTGGAGCTGGCACAAACACAGCAGTGCAAAGTGGTTCCTAAATAAGTAGTTACAAGTATAGCTCATGTAAATAATCTTTTGGTGGCAGGTTTTGCTGCTATCGAGCTGATAGTAAAGATACGCCATTTTACAAATACACACAGTAATCATTAAAATATCAGCACATGCTTTCATCATTCAATGTTTTATATGTTTCATCCGCTATTGCATCTATCCTGGTCACTGGTATTTACACAGAATGAAAGTCTGCATGACTTCTGTGAGCATACCGTGTTGTGCTGGACAGAGTAATAAAAATAGCACAAAAATTTAAAAGCTCGCATGATTCTTAGTATTCACATGAAAAGACACATTCCCTAGGGAGCAGCTGTTAACCTACCACCAAGGACTGGAGAAGTCACTGCTAGTTGGCTTGGATTCGGCTTTGATGCTATCACCCTGTGTTAGTCATCACTGCTGGTTTTGTAGCAGGTACTCACAGTAACAGGGGGAGTGCAGCAAACGGTGCTGGTTTTGAGCAGCAGAAGCATTTGGGAATGGACTTGATGAGGATAGGAAAAATATTTTATATTTCTAGGGAAAAATACAAGATAAAGCACAGTATTTCAGCATCACCACGACTGTACAATGCACTGTGTTCTTTAGAGCCAGCACCAAAGCCATGTCTCCTTAAGGAACTCTGTTGCTATGAATGGCTGTGTAGAAGTATGATGCTGATGGGTTTCAGATATTTGGGTGTTCATGGCTTGCTACCCTTATTCCCAATACTTTTCTCCACTTCTTTAGTTAAGTATGTGCAATGTATCACTTGGAAGTTTTTCCAAGTGAATAATCTCCTTGCTGAAACATGTTGGAATGTTCAAAGACATTCTCTTCAAAAAGAAAAAAAGTAAATCTTACAAAATACGTTAACAGCATGGTTGGGGTTTTTTACAATATCTTGAGTAGGGTGAGGAGGTTTACAGTTCTGTGCCTGCCTTTACAGCTGAATGTGTCTCCAAGTCTTGCCTTTCCCGTTTACTCCCACGGCTGGGTAAGGCACTTGGACGTCTCGGCCTCCACCCCCTCTGAATTTCAAAGGGAAAGGTGGTGCCTGCTTCACATTGCAAGGGGGCTGGGGCTCTGCTTACTCTTTGTGCTTCAAAGGACATAACTGTTATGTTGTCCTGCTCACACAGTTTCTTCTCACAAAAACACCTCTAGCACTCAGTTTTTCAGTAAGAGAAACATTTACGAGAAATAAACTGTAAATATGTTGGGATCTTCCTTCTATGAAATTCATTTTCTTGCAAATGTTCTTTGTAGTGAGGAGAAAATGACCGTATATTCTTGCAGTCTACAAAATAGACAATAGTTTTTCTAGTTCTTTTTCCACAACAAATAAACTTTTTTTAGTCTTCAGATAAAAGTTGGATTAAATCAATCCAAAACAGAGATGCAGGGTGCCCCCGGCAGCCTTATTTCACAGTAAGACTAAGGTGAACAGGATATTCAACATACTCATTATGTTTGGATAAGAAGTAAAGTTATTTTGCCTTTTTTTTTTAAGCAGTATGGCTAAGCTTTGAAACTAGAGGAACGTGGGAAGGCAGCCTGCTTCTTCACGGCGAGATTCAAGTAGAAAACCCTTAGCCCTAAATTACCATGCAGCAAGGAAAGCAGCAGAGCTGGTTGGGCAGCTCCGGTATAATCGGGTGTTATTTTGCCGTTTGATGTTAAGCCCAAACGTAAGAATTAATCTTTCAAGGTTCTGACAAGGGAATGTAAAAAATATGCAAATGGAGTGCTACAGTAACAATTAAAACAGGCAGAATCTGGCCTTGTGGTCAGCGTGTAAAATGTGTCTGCTAACTGTGTCCGCTTTGTACTTTAATTGCTTTGTGCTAATGTATGAGGCTTAAATCATCAGTACGTATTTAGCTATATTTTTTTTCAGAAAGTGGTAGAAATGTCCCTTAAATTCTCTGGTTTTGTTTATTCTGGAGGAATCTTTGCCTCGCAATACTTTGTACAGTGAGAAAATTGTTGGTGGTCCTTAGAGTGATCACAGGGATGGAAAACAAGGCCTTAGCAGTTACTTTGTCAAGATTTGTTTTTTTTAGATACGTGTGTAATTAGACAAGCAAACACGAGCCGTGTATTTCATAGAATCATCAGATGGTTTGGGTTGGAAGGGACCTCAAAGATCACCCAGCTGCAACCCCCTGCCATGGGCAGGGACACCTCCCACCAGATCAGATTGCCCAAGGCCCCATCCAGCCTGGCCTTGAGCACCTCCAGGGATGGGGCAGCCACAGCTTCTCTGGGCAGCCTGGGCCAGGGCCTCACCACCATATGAGTGAAGAATTTCCTCCTGATATCTAATCTAAATCTCCCATCTTCTAGTTTAAAACCATTCTGCCTTGTCCTGTCATTATCTGCCTGAGGAAAAGTTGCTCTCCATCTTGTTTATAAGTCCCCTTTAAGTACTGGAAGGCAGCTCTAAGGTCTCCCCAGAGCCTTCTCTTCACCAGGCTGAACATCCCCAGCTCTCTCAGCCTTTCTGCATAGGAGAGTTGCTCCAGCCCTCTGATTTATTTCATCATCTATTTCACTGAAATCAGCGCACTTATATCCATGCTTGCTTTGCCAGATAAAGATCTCTATAAACTTTATTACCACATTTTGTGTTTGCTTAAGTCACTGGGGGCGAAGATGAATGGGATGTTTTATTTCCCTTCTGCAGGATCCTGTTGCTCACAGAACCGAACAGAATGTTTCAATGTCTGCCTTTGCACTGAGAGCAATTTTGAAGCGTTTCAGCCCAATAGGGAACTTCTATAAAATGTTGATTCTAGATTTAAATGAAAATGTCCATCGCAGTCCTAGATAAAATGTTATTGCAGCTATACCATATTTATGCCATAAACATGGATAAATATCTTGGCGTGAGGCCTTTAGTGAAAGTAACTTGCTGTCTTTTTCCAGTAGGCTTCCTCAGAACTGTTCGTTAGTAGTCAGGCATTCTGTGGTGAGCCACAAAGGAGAAACATTAAAACAATTAAGGAAGAGTTTACAGAAATAAAGCTGGCATTATTTGGTACATCTTCTAATGTGGAAATGCTTTTGTAGAACAATGACCTGATTTTTTTTGGGGGGTGGGGGCAGGGGAGGTTGTATGTTTGTTTCTTTTAAAATATGTATTTTTTTTTTCTCTTTGAATGTTTTCTTAGACCTTAGTAACGTCATGAATTCCACTCCAAATATAAAGGCTGTGAATGGCAAAGCTGAAAGTAGCGATAGTGGAGCAGAATCAGAAGAAGAAGGGCTTCGTGAGGAGGAAGAAAAAGAACTCCAGCAAAACGTGAAGGGTAAGTTTTCTGCACTCAGACCAGATGGTTCTTGGAAACTTCAGGAAGTGCTTCTTTACTGTGCAGGTGACTGAGTACTGCTACAGGTTGCCCAGAGAGGCTGTGCAGTCTCCCTCCGTGGAAGCCTTCAGAAGCCCGTGGTCCTGGGCAACTTGCTGTAGGTGGCCCTGATCAGGGCTTTGGACCAGATGGCCTCCAGAGGTCCCTTCTAACCTCAACCATTCTGTGATTCTTCCCAAGTTTTTTTTTTTAACCATGTAAGTGTTAGAAAATGCCAAAGGGTCATGAACCGTACTTCTCACTGTGATTCTTCAAGAGAATTTTATGCAAATAACTGTAAATGCATGTGTAAGAAATGGCAACATCTCAACCTGTGTTTATGAGATTAAGAACTAGGACAAATTTGTGAGCTGTGCCATATATTTTTTGACTTGGCTGAAAGGTATGTTAGTGTCTTTTGGAAAAGCTGAAAGAATACCCTCTGTTGTTTTCCTTTTTGTTGCAAGTGTTGTATGTAAGAGCTGTGAATGGCTACATGGGCTGTAACAGTAGAATTGAAAATCACATTTCTTCTCTACAGAGAAAATAAAAAAGAACTTGCAATGACATTTGTTTAGGGGGTTCTTAAAGAATTTTGAGAAGTACCAATGTTAAGAGAAAGGCAAATGAAATTACACATTTAAAGTTCTAAGCAGCTTTTTTTTTTTTTTTCCTCCAGGGACATTAGGATAATAATTTATCAGAGGGACCTACAGTAGATTGTCTTATTTATGTTTTAAATGTCATCTGCTGTTTATGCAAATTAAAATTTTATATTAGTACGTTTTGAACAGAACAGTCCCGGAGAATGTGAATCTAGGGGTGTTGTCATATTTTGTTCTGTGTGTACGTTATGTATTTAGTCCATTAGAAAGCCAGCAAATTTAAGGACTATGTTTTGAGCTATTATGTACCTTGCTGTCTATTTGCAAGCTTTTCCTGTTCTTTTACAGAATATAAGAGTGTGAAAACAGAATCAGCAGCTGCAAAGGATTTGGAAAGTATTGTTGCTAATGGCTGTTACAAGGATGGCTTTATCCCAGATCTGCAGAATGGCATCCAGACCAAATCTGCCCTGAATGGCTTGAACACAGAGGAAGAAATAAAGAAAACAGAGCCAAGCCTTGAAATAGCTAATAACAGCGCTCACCAAGGTATTCTCCTTGCAAGATCGTGTTTTAATTTGCATATGTTTTTCTTGGAAAACATTTCTTCTCTTGCATGCTTAATCCTGGGATTCAGAGTCTAGCAGGGGTGTCTTTCAGTTGCACAAACTTGAAGAGAGAATATTAAAAATTAATCAAATTTAATAGCAGTTTAAATAAGGCTGTCTTTGAACATCTTTTACAGAAGAGAGATGAATTCACAGAGAGAGAGAGGCTCAAACATACAGAAATACAGTTATTTTATTTTGAAATCGTTGTGCTATCTTTGTAAATACTATTGGCATTTGAAATCTAATTTGTAATGAAATGAAAATCCCTAATAACTGTATTTGTCATTCCCAAAGGCTGAACATATAAATGCTGTCTTGTTGAAAATGATGTCTGAATCTGTCATTTTAAAACCAATTGATAACTTTGGGCAAAACTACTTTATATTGAGATTAGGAAGCAGAGTTGAACGACCAAACTAAAGTTAAAATTTTTATCTTACAACATGGAAATACCAGTATGAAGTTTGGTTTTCCCATTAGCAAAAGTTTTGTATAATTCCTGTATTAATGTAACATCTTTATTCTTAACCTGACTTGAGGATGAAAATAGCAGGTGAAAGAGGAATGAATTGAAGTTTGCCTAGACATCATAATTCATTGCTTTACTCTGCTGGGATTGGCTCACATTTACAAAGCAAGTGTGCTTACCTCCTTTACATACAGGTGGCAATGAGGAGAATACTGAAGAGGTCTCAGGAACTCAGCACTTAACCAGCGATTCAGACAGTGAAGTTTATTGTGACTCTATGGAACAACTTGGACTAGAAGAGGTAAGGGCTCAGTATCCCTAGGTGTACTTTGAAGCTGGTATGGATATTTTAAAGTAGGTTTCTGGCTGTCAGGTGAACCTGGACATATAGACAGGTGAATGAAATAACTCAGGCATACTTTTCTCTTATTTGGACTGTTGTTTTTTGTTGTTTTTGTTGATCTTTTACAACATGCTTACTACTGATTAAAAGCTTCAAAGTTTTTCCCTTTGGGATTTTTTTTGAGGGGAAGGTAATAAAAACAACAGTTCAAACGAACAACTGTCAAAAACAACAGTACAAAGAAAGAAAGGCTTGTGTGATGAATTTTGTTTCTTGTAACATATGTAGGGATCTGAATCCTGCTATCCTTCAGAACCAGGAAGTATCTTTGTAATTGTGCGGGCTTTTGTTCTCCTTTTTTGTGGCCTGATAAATCCTGCATTTGTTTTTTAGAATAAATAAAGAATAAGCCTAAGCACTGTACTGGCTTAGTTTTTACTGAACTGTTCGTTGTATTAACCTTGATCTTAGATGAAGACCGTAGATTACTGACTTGGACCACCTCCATAGATCCAGTTTAAGCATGGACTTTTTAGACTGTGCTCAAACACCTAGTTTGCTGGTTCTGGGGAGAGATACGGGAATGATGCATGGGATCAGAAAGACCTGCAAGCACTGCAATATTGCACCACTTTCTTGTCCATCTGTTTCCTTAGAGTTCCTTTTAGCAAATCAAAATTTTACCCAACAATGAAGCATATTGACAAAGGGTGATTTGGTAGAAGTGCTGCAAGCTGTCTTCTATGTAGGTGATTTCCCAATTGTCTTCTGTGTTGTTTGAGCTTGTTTGAGACTCTTTAATTGTAGTGGGTGGATATGTGTCAGAATTTCCCAACTTGAATGAGAAAAGTTCTAGTTGCGAACAAACTAACAAACGGTCGGGTAGATGTAAATAAATCGAGAAGAAGAACTACAGATGGAGTCATTCGAACTAAAAAAAAGGTTCACTGAAAAAATGAATACAGCTTTTTATTGCAAAAGATGTAGCAAACACTCTGTCTTCAGTTCTGATGATACAAGTTTATGAACTACTACTTGACAAACAGGATTTTGGCAGCAGTTTCTTTTCCCCTCTTTTTTGCTATTTTGGCTTTTTCATGGAGTTATTTTTCAGCTAGCTGAAGTCCCCAGTCTGCTTCAACATGTAGTTGTGCTAACGTTCATCCTTTCACTGAACAAGGGGTGCTTGTACCAGCTTAAGACAGTCCTGTTGCAGAACATGTAATTGTGACCTGATCAATGTGTGTCATCTGTTTTTAACGTTTTTCTGCAGTACCACAGATTTTGAGGAAGATAATTGGTAGAATATTATATCTTTTTTTTTTTTTTTTTTTTTTGTGAAAAGGACAGGGTGTAGTCAAGCAGTTTTGAACATGTTCATAATAAACGCTGTTAGTTCTTTGCAGTAAGTGCAAACACTGCCTGCTCAACGTTGCTAATAGTGTGTGAATTTGGCAGCGTGGCTCACCAGTCTGAGTTAGGATACCTCTTCACAGTCTGGGAGGCAAAGCCTCAAAGGAAAATGGAACATTTTGAGATCTTCTGAAGGTTTGATTTTAGTGACTACTAAGAATTACTGTACATTGAAAATGTATAAAGTAATTCCAAGTGTACCACTGTTTTGAGAATATTTGCCTCGAATGAATGTCTAAGCTTTTCAATCTGAAAAGGACATTTAGACAATATAAGCACATCCTATAGCAAAACACCTGCTCCCGTTAAAAGCCTTAATGCAGAGCAAACTATTTTCTTAAAGTGAAAGAAGAGAGATTGTATTTTTGTTAGTTAACCGTTATGTTTTACAGAATTTAATTACTTGCTAATGTTAATTTGTAGCCCTTGGATATCATCACATCAACTAAAGGATCTTTAAAGCGTTCATCCCATTTATTGGATGTAGATCACAGTCTTCTGTTAGAAAATACGGATCTTCCAAGGCATGCTTGCATGACTTCTGGGAATCTCCACCTTGGAAATAATGTAGAAGGAACAGTTCAAGAAGAAGGTGAAGTCAAGTGTGGAGGAGAAGATGGCCAAGCCACTAATGGGGGCCCTCACAAAGAGAAGAAAGGTGGAGAAAAAGCAGATTTCTATGGTGTCAGAAGAGGGAGAGGTACTGTGCACACAGCTTTTGTTTTTCCTATTCATTTTCATTGCTGCCATACGTCATGGGGGCCTAAGAAGCACTGGTCAACATAATCCAGTGAGACAGTCATACTATACAGTGCCTCTGTCCTTCATGGTAAAAATAGATGATAAAATCCTAATACCAGTGGGTAGCAATCAGTTTTCTGTTTGAAGTATTTATTTCATTCATAATAAGCTTTACAAAAGGATTTTATTGTGTTACGGAGATCCTGAATAAGCCTATTGGCTGCTTCTGTTTTGGCTTACCTTGAAATCCAGCTGCTCTTCATGGCACCTGTTCTTCATAAAAGTGTAGTCTTCAAAACCCATCTATGCACGAGAAGAGGTTATTTGCAAGTTATTTATATTTTTTAAATCTATATCCATTTATACCTCTATGATGTCTCATTTGAAACCAGGGAGCATCGTGGAAAGGTATCAAAAGGTATCACTCTGTTTCAGTGTCCTTTGTATTCCAGCTGGAGACTGTCCCAATTTAAAACATATCTACCCTTCATAATAAGGCAGATCTCTTTTTTTTCGGATTTTTTCTTTTGTTTTCTTGACAGGATGTGAGTTAATAGTTTTTTAGTAAATGGTGATACTGTTGAATGAACGATGCTGTTACACTGAGGCTGTAGGGAAACTTTTCAAAGGACGTTGCAGTAACCTCCCAGTGCTTTTGAACTTAGTTTGGGTGGAAGAAAATTAAACAACCATTCAAAAGAAAGTTTCAATAGAGGTGGTAGCCCGTTCTGTGTTTTATGTGTCTTTTTTTTTTTTCCTCTCAATGTAGGGCACAGACTTCAGCCGCTAGGTGACGGTTCGCAAGGTGGACAGATGGGTAGCGGAGGGGATGGAGAGCGCTGGGGATCCGACAGAGGACCCCGGGGTAGCCTCAATGAGCAGATCGCCGTAGTGCTGATGCGGCTGCAGGAAGACATGCAGAATGTCCTTCAGAGGCTGCACATGCTGGAGGCGGTTACAGCGTCACAGGTAATTGTTGAAGATATTTGATTACATTTTCATTAAATTTCCTTGGATATTTTTATGCTTTCAGATTAAAATGTCAAACAATATGTTCTTAAACTGAAAAGAAATTTCAATTATATTCTGTAGTTTGTTTCAACCTAAAATTTATTATTAGTGCCTACTTTCAGGAGCACAACTCAAGACTCCTGAACCTGTGAACAAAAACACGCATTTTAACTTAGAAATTAACCATATATTATTCTACTGATTTCTGCTATCCAACTAATCTCAGCTGTAGTTATCAATACAAGTCATACAGTCACTATATAGATCATGGTTAATGTTAGTAATGCACAATCCCATATGTCTTTGTCAGGAGATCTCAAAGCATTTTCATAGCAAGTGAGATTATCTTAATTTCCAGATTGTTAAATACTTGCACACAGAACAACTTCTGAGGCCATTGTTCAGTTAGCAGGCTGATTTTTCATAGCATTCTTTCCCTGCAAAGTAATCCAACTTTCTTAAGTTTCACATCATGTGTACAAGCTAGGTAAAAGAAGTCTGAAGCAAGTCTAGATATTTGTTGATGTAGTGTTTCTTTTTCAATGGAAACGGTGCACATAATAGTATAAGTGGGAGGATAGAATGTGCTGTGAAAATAGTTGAATCAGCAATCAAAAATGCTTGGTTTTCTTTGGCTTGCTGATAATATTTTGAGCTACCTGAGAACCAAAGAGCTGTGCAAGCAGTATCCTATGGGATGCACATACTCGAAATGTAAGGCAGCCAGGGAGAAAGGATTTATTAAAACCATGATTCTGCTCCATCACAGCTCTTCAAGGATCTGATGTCTGGATACAGATCTATATTTTTTTTTTTGTACCAAAGCGATGTATGAAGAAACAGTAAAAGATTTTTCCCCAGCAGTTCATGCTGTGCTTGCTATCCCTTTCGGAGCAGAAACAGGGTCAAGAACCTTCTGGTTCACACTCACATTCATTAAGAAAGACCTAGAAAGCTAACTTTGTTTCTGTGAAAGCACCACAGTAGCATGGAGGGAAAGGCTTGAAACATTTCTGGCATTTCTTGTTCTCTGTATTGCCTGTAAGAGTATTTGCTCCTTATGCCATTAGACATGCCTGTGCCTAAAGCTCAGAGCACACTAAAAGAATGTTTTTTGTTTTTATACAGACCAGTGTAAAGAATTACACAAATCAGGCTGCTGGGATTTCACCTCTGGGTTGTAACTGCTGGACCAGAGATGAGGAAGTTGTGATAATACCTTGGGCAGGGGGGGCTTTGCAAAGCTGTAGAGAAGTTTGGTCAGTGACACTGACTCATGTTTTAACACCCAGAAATGCAATAAAAATGCTATAAAGTGCAATGGAAGCATGAGAGTTTAAGTTGGAAACCAAGTGGTAAAAGGTGGCTTGCATGGGGGCTGGTTCTACTCTTTAACAAAGTTAAGGGAAAGTTTCCTTTCTCAGGATAGGATCGTAGGCATTAAGGACTGTTCCTCAAACTGTCATATATACAGGCTGCAAAGTCTTTACACAATGAACTAAATATTCTTGCTTCATAAAGCAGAAATACTACAATTGCACTTTTATTTTTGGCACTTAACCACTCCTTGTTTGTATTTAAAGGCAAGATCTGCAACACTGCAGTCAAATTATCAGCCTGACTCCTCTGTTAAGGTAAAACACCGTTGGTTACTTTTTAGAAAAAATAGTGTGAATGGTGAGAACAGATGAGATGAATATTTTTAGCTTTCTTAGTATGTGCTTAGTATGTTGTCTTTTCCTTGACTAGGGGGTAAAAAATAATCTGTCTGAAAAGATTATTTGCTGGGTGAACCTTTTTTCTGATCTTACCACTTTTTTCTACCTTGATATTATAGCATTTGAAGTGTTGGTGAAGCATACATGTGGTATTCTGTATGTGCATGCAGATTGCTAACTGGAATTTCTTCCGTTTTCCTTAGAAACCTTCGTGGTGGCCCTTTGAAATTTCTCCTGGTATTTTAGCTTTTGCAGTTGTATGGCCGTTTATTGCCCAGTGGTTGGTGCATGTATATCTTCAAAGAAAGCGAAGGTAAAGATGTGCATTCAATAGGTCATATGTACTTTATTTCATCTATTGATGACCGATACGAAGTGTATCACCTTATTTAGACAGGACCTAAAAACTGCCTTCAGGCATAAAGATAATGCAAGGGTATGTGCCTGCACTGTGTCTTTGACAGTTTATCTGAAACATGAGGTCGGTATCAAAACGGGGAGCCTGCTGATCATTGCTTTGATAAATGCTGTTTCCCTGAGTTCTTTGCTTCAGGACATCTTGCTCAATGTTCCATTCTATGAATCAGTGACTGATAGCTCTGAAGATACAAGGCTAAAGCAGATCGTACCGTTGAGTCCTTGGTGTGGTGATCATAGGACGGTGTGTGTCTTAGTCCCACAAACCCAAGACCAATGCTCAACAAGACATGCTGGAAGCTAGTAGCAGTGCCTTGCATTAGCTGGGACTTCTAGGAAGAGACATGCATAGTTTTGTTCCCCTTGACAACTTTTCAGTGTAAGTAGTGGTTAATTTGACTCTCGATATGGTATGCTCAGTAAAGGCAATTTAGGTTAAATCCATGAAGTGTGGTGTAGAATAAATAATTTCAGTGAGTATACGTGAGAAGTTATGGCTGGATAACTTGGAGGTTATCTCCATGATGTTTTTTGACCCTCTCACTTCCAATGTCCTCTTGAGCCATTTTCACTGCTTACTGGACTCCCTAGTTCCCTTGTGCCATGAGAAAACTGTCAAATATGTTAGTCTCATTTGTCACTTGTTATTTAACATTTACTAGCAACTTGCTCTGGTATTTTTGTAATGTCTCGTTTCACTTCCTTCAGCTAGGGAACAGTTGTACTCTCATCTTACCTGTTTCTCAACTTTTTAAGCACCAGAATATCAAGTGAAGATTGTCAAGTTGGTATATACTTAAACCTCACACCTCACTTCAACTTTGTGTGCTCTTACCTTTTCCTTAAAAGTTTTTTCTTCTGTCAGTCCGCAGAGAGTGTGCATATGTGTAGATATTACTAGAACTAACTTAAATTGAAACTTTTTAATGATTAGTTTTCATGCTATTGTTTTCTCTTGTATGGCAAATTACAGAACCAGAGAATGGTTGAGGTTGGGAGAGACCTCTGGAGATCTTCTGGTCCAGCCCCTGCTCAGGCAGGGCCACCTAGAGCACCTTGAGCAGGATTGGGTCTAGACTGCTTCTGAGTATCTCCAAGGAGGGAGGCTCCACACCCTCTGGGCAACCTGTGCCACTTTCACCCTGACAGTGAAAGGGGTATCCTTGAGTTTGGATGGAACCCTCCTGTGGTTCAGTTTGTGCCCGTTGCCTCTTGTCCTGGCACTGGGCACCACTAAAAAGAGCCTGGCTCTGTCGTTTTTGCACCCTCCCTTCGGATATTTACACCCAGTGATGAGATCTGCCAAGCCTTCTCTTCTCTAGGCTGACAGTCCCAGCTCCCTCAGCTTTTCCTCCAGTCCCTTCATCATCTTCGTGGGGTTCTCTCCTGTATGTCCACACCTTACCATGGCAGTGTGAAGCAGAAAGGAAGGATCACCTCCCTTTGACTTGCTGGCAGAATTCCTCCTAACGCAGCCCAGGACACCAACGGCCTTCTCTTCATGCAGGGCACGTTGCTGGTTCTTGTCCAACTTGGTGCCCGCCTTTTCCTCAAAGCTGCTTTCCAGCTGGGTGGCCCCCAGCGTGTCCTGGTGCCTTGGGCAGGACTTTGCACTTTTCCGTGAGGTTCACGAGGTTCCTGTCTGCCCGTTCGTCCAGATGGGAGATATTTGTCCAGGTCCCTCTGGATAGCAGCACGACCCCCTGGCACATCAGCCACTCCTCCCTGTTTTGTGTCATCTGCAAACTTGCTGAGGGTACGCTGTGCCCCATCATCCAGTGCATAAACGAAGATGTTAAACAGGACTGATCACCACCCTCTGAGCCTGACCCATTAAATGGTAAATGATGTAACGCCCACAAGGGCTTCACTCTGCCACCTCTGCCAGGACGTACCCAGTCTCAGAGCTGGCATTGATAACAGGGATGTTATTTGCATTTTCTCAGAAACCCAGAGGTTTCACTCTTAAGGCTTTTAGGCAGTTCTGTACATTTTCTTGTCCTCTGCACTGATAAACGGAGATTTCAATTTCATCAGCAAGAAAAAAGTTCATTAAAGTCATGCTTTTAGGATCTGATGTGACGTTCCTGTGAACTTTAATGCTTAGCTAACAGCTTTAGAAGAGATGTGTTTTCTCTCATTTTTCCCTTTCTAAAAATAAAACCCGCAATTCTTGGAAGCCTTTTTCCATCATCCCTTCTGACCTCTATAGCACAAATTGCGAGCTGTTTCTGAGTCAGTTCACAGGGTCGGTCAGAGTTCATTTCTTAGAAAAACACACATTCCACCAGTTGTCCTGAGACACTGCTCCATGTGATTCAGAGATGAAGTGAATAAACAAATGGTACATGATTTTTAGTTTGGATTTGTCTGACTTCAGCTTTCATCCACTGGATCTTTTTAGATCTTTATCTACCTGACAAAGAGGCCTTGATGGCCATGGGCACTTTATTGCTATAACCAGGCCACCTTTTAATTCTTCTTTCACCAAATGGATGGAGCAACTGGAATCTCATGTTAAAGTTGTTTTCCAAACCTGAGGTGGGTCTTGTGGCTCTTCCCTGAATGCGTTACAGTTTATCAGAATTTGAGTTCTGGACACCAGGACTTGTACTACAGGCTACTAGCAGTAGTACCTCTGAGGGAGACACAGATAGTATAGCCCCAGGCAGTCCTTGACGTGTTCACCTCATCTACATACAATCCATGAATCTCAGGAACAGAAGCAACGAACATTTCTGTTCTTCAGCCTTCCTCTTTGCTTCTGAAGAAACGTTCCCATAGCCAGAATTTAGGGACTGTTCCTGCATCACTTTCCATCTGGAGTTTCATCTCCTGTTGCCATTGGCAGAAGGCGATCAGTACACTCAGAGATCAAATGGAATTATGAAACAAGATTCCTTCTCTGTTGTCCCATTGCCAGTTTCAGCTTGTACTGTGAAGGTGTGTAAGCTTTTAGGCAATCGCTGTGCGTGCATTGCCCGTCTGTGTTCATTGGGTTTTACAATACACACACCACCCTGGAGCAGGAACAGGAGTCTCTGCTACCCGGTGAGGTAACAGCATGGAGTTTGGAGCCATGGCTGCTAAAATCTCTGCCTGTAGTGGAGCAGCTTCTGTGGGACAGGAGGTGAGGAAGCCTTCCCCAGCCTGCACGAGCTTTGTGTCTAGCTCGTGCCCCTGGGATGGGGCAGCTCAGCTCACTCTGAGCACGCTCATAGTGCTAACTGGGCTCCTAACCCTGCCTTGTACCCTGTCTGACTCCTTTAGGGACTTAATGCTGAAAATCTGGGTACTAGTGTCCATAGCCCTCACCAAATAAAACCCAACTCCGAAAGCAGATCAGAAATAGAAGTACCTTTATAGTAATGGTTGAGAAGTTTTTAGCTTCAGCTCATGATTTTAGAACATTCTGATGGCTTGTTTTCTGGAGCCACTGGAAAACAGCTCATAATTTCAAACCACTGATGTGGTTGGGCACTATTATCTTCCTTTACCACAAACTCCTCTCATGTTCTGTACTGTAGGAGGCACAGTAATTAATTTCATCTGCAGGTGAGAATCCTTAGTGGTATTTTGTACACCTTGGTGTGAGTGGTGCTAGTTCTGTCGCCTTGCAGATTGTTCTGTAGCTCAAGAAGGCAAATTTCCAGGTATTTTGAAGCAGTGATGTATTCATGGGTAATCATTCACACGTAACTGTAATTGATTTATATTATTTAGATAAAGGAAAAATCCTCTTCTGATGTTACATTAACGTACTTGTTTCTTCTTCTAGAAAACAGAACTGAGAATTGATGACTTGGCTCAAAGACTGCTAGGAGAAGATGGCCCTGGAAAGCGAAGGAATTCTGAATTCTTACAGAACCTCAGGATCTGGGATGATGTTCCTTCTGTTATAGTAATATTTGTACTACCTTTGAGCTGAACATTTAAGAACTAACATTATTGATACTTGAATGATTCGCTGCTCCTAGGTTACGAATAAATTCAGTAACTCCATCCTTAAAACCACACGAACATTAATTATTTTGGAACTTGCTCGTGGATGGGCCTTTAGTAATTACTAGTCTTGCTGATGTCAGATAATGGAGAAAATATCTTTGTAAAAGAATAAGTTAATAATATGTAAAGCTGTCACTTCAGTATAGAAATAATGTTACAATCAAAATATCCTTACCTGTTTTTCCACAGGTTTACATACTACGAGATGAAAGCACTAATGAAGTATGAATTCAATACCTTGTAAGCTGTTGGAAAAATACAATATAGCTCTTAGGAATTCAGCTGGTTATTTTTGCTGCTAAACCAGTGTGAGACGAATTTCCTTGTAAATTGATCAGAAATGAAGTGGGATGCTTCAGTTATCCTTTAAGATTGTAAAGGAGGTTTTTGAATTGTTATGTCTTGGAAATTGGAGCTGTTAGTAACAGAGGGATTGTCAAACACAAGTTTGCAAGTGGCGTGATCCATCTAAAGCAAGGGATCCATCTAAAAAGGCTGCACCTTATATTTTTAATTTTGATAATTGTATTCTTGTTGACAAGTTTGTTTTAACTGAAATACATAGTAGAGGCACAAGGTGCTTCAAAATGAGATGAAAGCCAGCTCTGTAAGTATATCTCTGAGATTTTACAAAGCTCTGTGCGTTTTAAGTTTTCTTCTGTCAGTTTATGTCAAATTGAAAAAAAAATCTTATCTATCCCTCATCTGTTGTACACTCTTCCCCACTCACACTAGGAAAAATACTAGTTCTGCTATTTTTCCCTCTTATCCTTCTACTTTCTTTCAAAACAAAACTTTTAAGCTAATTTTGGTACCAATTCTTTTTCTTTAATGAAATATTTATTAACCAGGATACAGCCAGAGTTGTGCATATGTAGATAGATCAATGCATATGTAGCTAAATTGTCCAAATTTCTGGGAAAGAGAAGTGCACTAAAATTAAACTTGACAGAAAATGAAGACATTCATTTGCTATAAAAAAATAAGCCATCACATAACCTGTGCTTAAGATTTGAATCTTCAGAAACGTCACTGTATTATTGATGCACTTTCATTCTCCATCTGCACTAAATATTGCAAAT
Source organism: Anas acuta (assembly GCF_963932015.1). Classification (NCBI taxonomy): domain Eukaryota; kingdom Metazoa; phylum Chordata; class Aves; order Anseriformes; family Anatidae; genus Anas; species Anas acuta. The sequence continues at coordinate 17,414,396 of NC_088980.1, read as the reverse complement.
CATTCTTGAGGACAGCTATTTTCTGTCCTTCCTGAAAATCTTTTTATAGTTTGAAAAGCATTTTTACAGCTATACTGTAAAAAAAAAAAAAAAAAAAAGAAAAAAGAAAGAAAAAAAACACCACAGAATTTAATGTTTGTCTTACTGGGGCAATTATAATTTTAAGTCTTTTTTTTTTTTCTAATAGTTATTTTTCCTTCTTCTGATTTTCTTCTTGTAAAGCTGAATTTTGAAATAAAATGATCAGAACATCTGTGAAGACTGCTGTAGCGATTGAAAAGTTTCATCTGCCAGAGGTCAGTTTTGGCATGAGATGTACTGAAAACTCAGGTTTGAACAAATCTTATGCTGGAAGGGAAGTTCTACTGTGACCTGAAGCCATTGTGCCTGTAGCTTAAAGTCCTCAGAGTGATTGATTTAATAAAAAAACAACAAATTCTTACATGGGAAGGATGCTCTAGCTTGAAGGTCACTTAAAAACCACACAAAACTGGTAAACCCTGAAGCAGCACGTCTTCTGACAGGATGAAGCACCGCAGAGTGCCTCTCCCAGTTGATAACCGTGTTACGTGTAGGTGTCCAGCTTCTAGAGATGGTACAGACATTCCCAAAGGTACTTAACTTCCCACTGAAATAAATGTAGGCATGTGTTATCTGTGTTATTTATTAATGTTTCAATAAATCAATCCTTTAATATTTTGTATTTAATCTTGAATTTTCTTAATGGCTGGTAAAAGCTGCACAGTGCTTTGGTGGTGCAGAACTTGTTGGCTATGTGTTGAAGCAGCAGCTGCGGTCTCAGGGCTGTAACACAAAGCAACATTGCTTCTACAGCTCTTCACTTGTGACTCCTGCAGGGCCTCAGTGGGTACAGGCACCTCAAGGTCACTGTAACTGGTGGCCTGGTGCAACTTGGATGGATTTCTAGTTAGCTGATAGTGCACCATAAAGGTAAAGGAGATATATTTGTCCTTTGCCAGAGGACCAAGAGAGCTTTAACTTGGAGATGGTGGCGTAAGGAGAGCACTGGCACATGTTGTGCTAGCTGGTACTCGCCTCAGAGGGGTTGGCAGGCAGAAGGGTTTTGCCTGGCTCTAGGAACAGCTGAACACCTGCTGCACTGTTGAAGCAAAGGTGCAGCAAACTTCCTGCAGCAAATCCAACTTCAGCTCAGAGGCCGGGCTTGTTGAAAGCACAAAGGCATTCCACTGTCTGTGAAGCATTCAGTCAAGGACTCCGAAGAGAGGCAGTTCTTTCATTTTTTTCCATTTACATATAACATGAATGCTTTTTAAGGTGTCTTCTTAAGATGTCACTGGAGAAGCTTTTGCTTTCTCCTTAACACTATTTCCCTACTGATTCTCAGAATCTTCACTGGGGTGGGGAAACAGGGAGGGGTTCCTTTGTGTAAAAACAGGCACCTGCCCCCCTGTACACACCTGAGAGAGGGCCAAGAGCGTAAGGCCTCTTTAAAGACAAAAATACAGAAGTAGGCAAGAGCAGGACTGCAGTATTTTATTATTTTATATACATACACACACACACACACACAAACCTGTGCAAAGTATTTTTTTCAAAATTTCTGTAGACAGAAAAAAACAGTTTACTAGAAGAGTAACCAAACGTGAAACCTGAGCATGCTGGAACAGGAGCTTACCAGCTCGGGAGCATATCGGCATTTCAGTGCTTGGGCATCCAAAACTTGTGCAGTGTTGCCTAACATCAAGTTAGTGGTAATAATTGTCCAAGAGTGCTATTTCTGTGGTAAAAACTGTAAAGATCAGGAATTAATACTTCTCCAGCTGTGTAACAGCAGGTCAACTGTCCTCCGGGATATCCTGGATGCTACAGTTTGTATGTCCGTTAGGCACATAAAGCGTAGGCCTTCCACGACACCAGGTCGAACACTCCAGCTGTTACAAGCGATAGGCCAGAGCTTTTAGGGGCCAAAATTTTGTTCCAGCTTACGCAAATAGTTGTAATTGATTACTAATGGGAAGAAGCTTTAAAGCACTTTCAGCTACATTTGATTACAACTCTTCATATTTTTCCTGGACTATTTTAAAAGTCAAGCAGCAAGTGTGGGGAAAAAAGTGGCATTAAGGGTTAACGAGGTTCTCTGAGATGACGCATGAAGAACACATCTAGGATACACCTTTTTATAAAGCAAAAAACCCCACCACAAATATAATATTCAACTCCCAAGTTTGCTATGAACAGGGTAAATACAAGATATCAAAGAGAATGGGGAATTAGTAACCTTCAGTGCTAATTGTACACAGTTTGACAGGTGAAGACAGCAGCGGACATATGCTGCATTTACAACTATCTAACATTAAACATGCTGATTCGTCAGCTGACTTATTTATGGTCTACAGGATTTATGGGTTTGTATTGCATTATAAAACTATGGTAGAAGAACCATAATTTTATTTTAGAAGGTTTGAGGTTAAGAGCAAACGGGTAAGTCAATACAGCTCTTTATGCACAGTGTTCTGGTGCTCTGCATAGTTACATTTGCATTAGATTACTTAGTCTGACTTCTGGGTGGCTCTGTAACTCCTGGCAGTTGGTTAGGAAAAGTTTAGATAGAAGCTTATTTGACTTCTGCAGCTGATTAACAATTATTTCAAGGAGTTAGAGGCTATTTATCTTTAAGATGTCATACCACTGTAACTACTCCCTGTAGGTATGCACTATATACGCACTATACTGAAAAATGGGAACAGTCTGTAACCATTTGTAAGGGTCTGAATAACACTTGTGGTGCTCAATTTGCATAATTCCCACAGTTTTAGGGAGTATTTTTCTCAGCATGAAACTGACATTCATTCCTGTAAGACTGGTTTAAGAAAACTAAACTGAAAAAACAACAAACCCACACACCACATAAATTGCATAGTAATTATTTAAATAAGGATATTTCTTTTTCATTTTTAAGGATGTATGTATTCCAACTATACACAGGAAAAACTTGTGTTTTCAGTAAAATGGCAAGCTAATGAACTTCTGATCGTTTAAAGAATGTCATCTATGGATCCTGCTACAGTAATGTATTGCATTGAATTCCTCGCACATTTTCATGTAGCATCACTTTCAGTAAGATTCAACAATTTAAGAGTCTTCAGAAACTTAACGTCTGTCACGAAGAGAGTGTGAGTCACTATATGTTGTACACAGCCTTCCACGATTCTATTTCACTACGCAAAGCACCAGCTCTAGGCATGATAAACACTGAGCCATTAAGAATTAGCTCCTTAGGTATTTTGGAGAACTCCACTCCCCCCACCAGCCCCATGCCTTTCCCAAGCTATCGGAAAGGAAAGCAGGAAGCCTGATGATGGAGTTCTGAGAAAACACTGCTCGCTAAATCTTGTCTTACAAGAATCAGGGCAGTGAAGAGACAACTTAATTCACCTGCATGAAGGGTCAACTCAGGAAATTCAGAAGTCACTTAGCAAAAGTTTGCAAAATGCCTGGCTTCTGGCATATGGCCACTGGCTGGCACCACTGATCTTAATTTAAGAACTACAAACCTGAAAAATAAATCTGCAGGACGTTATCTGAGAAAGCAATACCTACGCAAGAAAAATATTAAAGAAGATAATTTAAACAGAATTACCTCCACACAAACCTTTAAGATTTCGGAAACGCAAACTGTGTTACATTTTAAGAATATATTTAAATAAGCTTCCCTCTAATTAGAATATACAATACTGAATATACATTTGTAACTCAAATTCTTGTGAAATCTCAGATCTGGTTGAGAGTTTACAAAACAGTCTGTTAATTTGCAACACATTATAGTCTTTAACATACAGCAGCTTCAGTATGAGTAATACTTCACTTGTTGGCCAACACTCAAGTGTGTTTTGTTTTCTGTCATCTGACATGCCCAAACACTCAGCATTTTTTATTTAAAACAAGTAATTGCTAAAATGTAGGCCGTTCTGTCCATCTTCCTACAGCATCAGCGGTTACAAGGCAACAACTTTAACTGCATTTGCCTAACAGAATGGGCTCAACTTGACTTCCCCTACACCATTTGTCCAGGGAAGGATAATTACCAGCAGAACTGCCGTCAGTCTTTACTACACTACACATGCCATGTATATAAGGCTGAGTTAACTTTGATCAACGCAGTCTTAACCCTTCTGGAGGTAAGGCAAACAGAAAGAAGACATTTCAATGCTGCAGTAAGGTTTCTGTTGTCCACTGTGAACAGAAACATCAGTTTTGCACAGTGGTCAAAAGACTAGTCCCAAGCAGTCAGTACAGTGAGCCACCAACAGGTAAGTTACATTTAGATGCAATTAGCATAAATTTATGTCCTTCCCCTGTTACTGTAAAATAACTTCCCACATCCTAGTCAGAATTACTCATCGCTATAAAAAAAGCCCCCACTTTTGCCAAGGCAAGTGTTACTACCCCTAAAAAATACAACACTCCGGCCTCTCAGTAAGGTGCAGTGACATAAGAAGTAGCAAGGCGGCAGCTAAGTTTCATACAGTAGTTTCACTTCAGAATACAATAATAAAAGCAGACTGGTAACTTAAAACACTCTAAATTTGTCAAGGACACTTGGTTAAGAACATACTAGTGTTATGGAACAATCTGAAAGTGTGCAAATAACACGGAGAGTTCACTTATCTTGGTGCTATAGGCTAAATCCAGACACAGTCAGGTGCTGAGCGTTATTCCTAGCCTCAAAGTACGAGGTATCAGTTTCATCATTGGGCTGAGGGATGAACGGCATCGTCTGATTCTGTAGATTATCCCAGTCTACTCCATGAAAGAGGGGATGAGGTTTCAGTTCTGAAATAAAGGTTTTTATAAGTGTTAGAAACTTCCTTCTGCCTTACTGTCTACCATCCCCCCGCCTTTTTTTTTTTTTCCTAAATTCAACACAAGTGCAAGTTTTAATTAGATATTGGTTACCCCCAACACATGCACGGTGGGGTAAAGGTTTCACAATAGAGCACCACACAAACTTTAAGCAACACTTCAAAGTCAGTTTCTAGTTTTGTGTAAATCCTGTGCTGAGTAAATGTGTGGGAGCCAGTCCTACCCTTCACCCCAGACCACCCGCCTTTTGCTGTCCCATGGAATAGTCCTTTTCTGCTTTGTACAGTCCCCAAATCATAGCTTTCTACCACCAGAATTCAAGTTCTGGTGGTAGGAAAACTCCTACACAGAATTGAAGTCACCCCTACAGGCAAGTTACCACAGAATGCTGGATTCCTCTTTCCCAGCGTAAAGGTGGGATAACTAACTGCAAGACCGGAACTCCCCTGCTCTGTCCATTCTGACCAGAAGACAACTTCCTTGCATGAAGCACGTGAAGATACCTTTCGCATAACCTAGGAACACCACTCCCTGATGAAAGCAACCTTGCTACTTTGAGCCAATCCAAGAAAGCACCTTCTTAGCTCAGGGGGATACAAACCTACGTTTATCACCTGTACCCACAGACACCAAAAGCTATCAGAAAAAAATAGGACAGGTGAGAATCACATTTAGGAGGTGGAAGTTTGCTCAAGACAAACACTCACTACAAACTTTAAGTCCATACCGCTGGCTTTTAGCTGTTAGGAAGTTGTTAGCTGTTAGAAAGTGTCAACCTCTGCTTACCATTCCTACATTTCCTGACCAAATAACATGGCATGATATTAAAGTTTATTATAGGCAAAAGACAAGATAGCAGAGGGTTAGTCTTTTAACTCCTAATTGATTCAGCTACTACACTCACATTTCCGAGAACTTTAGACTGGAATAAACCATTATGTCATCTAAATATAAGTTTGTAGGCACCACAGGCAGTTAGGTTTCACCCTATTACCCAGGCTAAGGACAATAATTTAAAATACCCTCAAGACAATAGACGCTTTTTGGCGGTCATTAAAAGGCCAGAGAATTCCCTGTGACATTATGAGCCTCATTTGTAAATGTGTTCCTACTCTAATTTGTACTGGCTTTATTTCAGCTCTTAGCCTTTAGTCTGAGTAACCATTTCCATAACGATTTGTTCTCCAGCGATTCCTTTGGCAATTCTCCAAGATTTTGTCCCCTTCCTAAAATATCTCACCCTATAGGTTTCCTTCCCTGTTATCAAATTCATATGAAATATATTCCCTGTTACAACTGCAAGTGCTTAAGTCCCCATATAAGGGAAAAATATACCGTATACAAAGTGCATCTTGTAGACAACTCTGCCTTCCCTGTACATTCAGAGATAGCCTGGCTCTTAAGAAAAAAATCTATTGAATTATCTTTTGAAGGATGCTTCTCTACCAAACTACAGAAACCTTGATTAAAAGCCTAAAATCAGTTTTGTCTAAATCCCCCAAGTTGCTGTTATTGAACTGGATAACAGAGTGAACTTTAGTACGTCAGATGTCAAATACTGAACATCCATAGCAAAACAGTCTTAAAGAAAAAAGTGTTAAAAAACCCACCCCAACCTCCCCCAAAACTTTCCTCCTTCAAAAGGGTAAACTCCTGCAAGAAATACAGAAAATATCCCAACTTGCTAAGTATTCTGGCATTATATATGAACGCTAAGCAGGCAATAAAGTTTATTGATTTAAATTTCAATAGGTGGGCACCACGTTGAAAATTTTAATTAGTTATAAAGAACACAAACGAAGTTTAATACTAACCCTTCAGTCCAGCTCTCTTAGCACTATCAATTGTTAGAAGAATATCTATTGCATTTTGGGCATTATCAGACAATTTTTCTTCACCCTCTGGCCAGGGAATATCTACAAAGATAGAGATAAGTAAGTAACTTAAACCATAAAACAAACTTTGAAAAAAAACAAAAACAAAACAACAAATTATCCAATTCCTGAAACAGATTACCTCTTTTCAAAATGTTTTGGAAGACTTGTGTTGGTGTTTCATCATTAAAAGGTGGAATTCCAGTCAGAAACTCAAACAGACAAACTCCAAGAGCCCACCAGTCTACAGCAGCACCTGAGTGAGAGAAATTGAGGCTGTTACCATTAAAACTATCTTCATATATTTGCAAGCATATGAACATCAGCTATGGCAAAGTTTGAAAATGTCTGTATCCTGCAAAACTTCTTGGAAATTAAAGAAGAAAAGATTGTCAACTTCTTCTTGACAGTTATGCAGAAGATGAAAAGTATTAAAGGGCTTCTTTAAAGTCACCCTGATCCTTAATTCCTCACAGTTAATGCCAGGGTTTACTGATAGTAACAGGGGTGCTGATTCAATTATCAGCTCTTCAACATAAATTTCAGGAGCTGACTTCTCCACAAGCTGCCTTTTTTTTTTTTTTTTTTTTTTGACAGGAGAAAGTTGTCTTAGATAACTCCTCTAGTGTCTAGATGAATGCTTCATGTTGTAACCCCATAGCTTTCTCTCAGTTCTTTGAGAACACTCCAAGAATTCAGAGTTCTAACTTAATTTTCATTTGCCTAAATTTATGCCAAAAATATTGAAGGCAGCTTGCAGGGACGAGGCAGCATGTGGAAAAACTGGAATTACTTTCCATCACGTTGAAGTTGATTAGCGCAATGTGTAATTACTAGTACTCTCTCTCTCCTTTGTTATTAAGTATTTTTTCCAAGTTCTGGATCTTGTAAAATTCATCTTAGTAAACCATTTAAAAATAGGCAGGCAAAGCAGTCCCAAACACCACTGCATGCGCTGTAAGCTTTCCGCATCTGTACCACTGTATAAAGAGCAGATGCCAAGCCTGCAGCAAAAAAATGAAACAAAATTAAAGTGTAAATTTTTAAAGCTTTTGTTTTGTTATTAAAAAAAAAAAAAAAGCATTCTCAGCCATTTCAAAATGACTACTTGACTAAGTTTAGAAATGCTGGAAACTGTATAATTAGTAATAATGCACTTTTAGCAGCTTTTAACAGCAGTTTGAGTGCCCCACCAAGCTAAGCACATCAAAGCAGTGAGATCACATCCACTGGTGTTAGAGGTATTTGGATGTTCAAATAAAAAACTCCCAGCTTAGTCAAAGTTTAATAAGATCACAACTCTGAACAAAGAAGTAAGGTAGGTATCAGTAGCACTTTTCTACCTCCATCCCCAAATTTAGCTAAAGATACTACATCTACTACTATAACCTTGCCAAGTCATTCCCATCAATACTTGAAGACAGGAATAGAAATAACAGGCCTGAAGTATCTGAGAGTTCTTCACATACACAAACTGATTCAGACTGACTGCACTAAGTGAAAAGGAAGCAAGGAAAGCATCTCTGGTTTATTTCCTGTTACACAAGGTCTTCAACAATGCTGACATTCCTCCTGAAGTTTAGGCTCACACGTGACTTCTGATAGCCTACTCAGCACTACTGGCGTTTCCTGAATCTTTTATGAAGGCACCACACATTATGTGAAGTGCACATCGGACGTAACTTTCTACAGAGAGACACTGTTTACCCGAACAGTTTTCTCAGAAATTGTGATCTACTCATACTTTGACTGTTCAGAGTTGCACTGAGCTCTCCTTTTCTATGCAGTACATAGCAAACTCACCAGAGATCAGAGTCCCTGTATATGAAAAAACAATGAAGCAAGAAAACATTACAATTATTGCAAAAAACCCTAACAAATAAAAGCATATCAAAGAATATCAAGTGTAACTCAAAGTCTGTTTTTATAACTTGGTGACTCAACAAAACTAAAGTTAAAACTATATATTCTACTTGTAACTTAGATATGTTACAAAACTATTTTAAGATCACAACTTGGTTTACAAGTCAACTTGCAACCGAGTTTTGCTGTGTCCAACTACTGCGTATATACATTTCCAACTATTATCCAGTTTTAATACCCACCAAAAAAATCAGGATTCCTAAAGGGAAGCGAAAACTACCATGTGGGTTTAGTAATTTTCTTCTTGTTACAGTCAAACTTGTTGAGTCTGTTAAACCTTTTCATGAAGTTTTAGTTAATGTGTATCAGCTGCATACCTCAGGGCTTTACAAAGAATGTTGACTTCAGTGGAGATCTGATAGTAATATCAGTATAATTTCCCTGAGACTATTAACTTTATAAAAAAAAAAAAAAGCAAAAAAAGTCTAAAAAGTGTATTTACAATTAGTTTCTTTCCATCTCAAAAATACAGGTGTACTCAGGGATATTTTCATTGTTGTTAGTGACTCAAGAATTATTTCAGACTTTTTGTTGATCTTAGTTGAGCTCAAGATTTGAGCCAACAAAATCTGTGCACTTTAATACTGTGCTATTCCATTTTCTTATCGTATTTTGCAGGAAATATTCGATGGCTACTACTGTCTACTTTTATGGAAAATCCTGCTAGAAATCCTGAATTTCACAAAGTCACTTAATTCAAGAATAACTGATTTTAACACAACTTTATAAACTTGTCTGAATGCACATAACACTTCAGAATCAACAGTGTTGAATACAATGAAAATAATTTTAAGGTTAATCCTTTCATATTAAATCATATTATTATTATTTTTTTTTTTAAACGAATCTCTAAGTATAGGAATCACAACTTGCTCGTTCTGACTAAGCAACATAAAGGCTTCAGGCTGCCTAAGCACGGTTTCCAATACATCAGATTACCAGGTAGGACCATGCCAGATAGTCCAAACCTTGAGTCATGAAAAAAAAAAAATGAAGGAGCTGCTGAGGCAAACAGTCATCAGTGTTTGCAGAAGCTAAGCACTAGCTTAAAGAATTCACTCTTGTCCTACTTGACAGGTTCAGAGCTCTACATTTCTAAGTCTTTAAATATGTTACCTTTTTTATGTATTTACAAAATCCATGGCTTTTTTTTGTCTTACCATGAGGCTTTGTCAAAAGCAGCTCAGGTGCCAAGTAGTCTGGGGTCCCCAGGATGCGTTCACCTTCTACCGGGGCAGCTCCTCTTCTCACACTCTTTGGGGTCCTAAATGGCGTGCCAGCATCCCCCTGAAGAGGTGTCTTAAATCAGGCAAAAAGAAAATTTCATACGTCAAACCAAACTTCAACTCCCACCTTCAGGTTTAGAAAAGAATGTAACAGTTAAGAATTAAGTTTAAAGTCAAGTACGTGTTACAAAACATACATCCCCTAAAAGTGTGTGTTAAACATGACCCCATTTCTATACAACTATCCTGAAGCATAAGGAATTAAACATTGCCTTTTCTTCAATAAACTTTTCCCTAAGCTCTTTTCCCAATGTCAAATCCCCAAATAACGTCTCAAAGTCCTCTTAATTTTGAATCTGAAAATGAATAATTTACTAAATATATTTTTATAATATATATAGTCAAAATAACACCCAATTTGAGCACAGTTCTGCAAATATTTCATAGATCTGTAAAATAATGCATGATTTGTTGCCTGTTAGAAACACTCAAAATATATTAAATGAGCTGTTCATTCTTTAACCTGTACATCTATGGGATGCATAATGCCTGCAGAGAAATTCTGCTCAGGTTAGACTTAATGACTGTTTAAAGCTACACAAACCTTCTGAAAGTATTTTGGGACATAATTTGAAGAAACATACACAGGCTAGAAGATAGGTCAGTAACTCTCCTAGCTGTAAGGCTGACTGCACTGACAGGTACCCACTAAGGCGTGGAAAGACTGTGAAAGTGTCTTACACAGACTCTTAATGTCTATTCATCATTATTCCCTGAATTCTAATATACCTGGTATAGTTTTGGTTCCAGCTTTGTTTTTAATAAAAATAAAAGATCAACTAATTATACTATACACCATACAGGCAGGCTACAGAATCTGCTACTAAACCAGAAAAAAAGGTAATCATTTGGTAGTGATGTTGTTTTAAAAAGCATCTCTAAAGTATAAGAAAACATATCATCCTGCTCAAGTCTGAAGCTAGAGAACTAGGTAACGCCATCTGCTTCTCAGAAGATGAAGTGCACTCTACCCTGACTCCAGTTCAGCTGAACACAAGATAAACTTCATGGTAGATTAAAGTTTTATGACAAAACAGAAGCAAGCAATTCAGACATGAGAAGTCTTTCCCCAAAATACTATTCTGAATGTCCCTTTTTCGTACACAGAATCATTCAACACGTTTAACAGAATTGCTAAAACATTTGATGGCAAAGGCTTTAAAGCCTACATCAGCCTAAGTAACCAGACAAAGGCTTTATAAAGCTATAGCAAAAATAAAACAGGAAATATGGATCAACACACATACTTTTACCTTTCCCACATCTGAGATTCTAATTTATTGCAAGACAATTTATTTGCTATCAATAGGATTAACAGAATCAAAAGAAGTTCATAACCTGCAGACAGGTTTCACTGTTGATGAAAAAATGGGTGAAAAAAGGATAAAAAAAAAAAAAAAAAAGCAGACACGGTAGCAATTCCTAGCAGCTAAACACCATTTACAGACTGCCTTGGGGTGATGCACAGGAAGAAATATCAGAAGACATCCCCTTGCATCAGGAAACCTAAGAATAGCTCACAGAAAGCATCAGTGCTCCAAGAGGTGGATGAGACAGTAGAGCAGGCTTTTTGTACCAGCTCACTGTAAGAGCAAAGGATTTCTCAGAGAGGCAGGCAGATGTGTTGAACAATTTGCAAGCCATGAAGCATAGTTACTGCTAAGCTCTCATAGGAAATAAAGTCTTCATCCACAAAAGTGCAATGCGTGAAAGCACATCAGCAAAAGCTGTCTTTGGCAGATTAATTCAAAGTACATCAACTTTTCCTTAATTAACAATTTAAAGAACAATTCCAGGTCACTAACGTTTGATGCCCATGCCAAGTTTCTACGTGTCTCCTTGTATACCTGATAGACTCTGTATGGTCTTCCTTTCTGCAGCGGCGTAATAGCTGTTGGATAGGAGCCACTACAAGCTGGTGAAAGATCCATTATGTCTAAGGAAGCCATGCTACAGGGCTCAGACACATTGGAGATATTAATTGGACTATTGTAACTTCGAAAAACAACAGCATTTTTTTTGAAGAGATTCAGAGTTTTCATCGTCTTTTCTGAAGGAGAAAATAATGTGTCAGGGTAGGTTTCTTCAGTGTGTTTTTGGTGATTATCCTGTTCAAGATGTAACACCTTGCAGTCCTGGACAGTATCTGCTTTCTCTCCATTTTCTGAAGCACCTTGGGAGCTAGGTGATGTTATTAGCATGCCTTCTGCTTTTGGTTCCTCAAAGGAGAGATCTTTAACACTTTTATCCAAATCTAAAAGCTGTTTTTCCAAATGGCTTTCTGTAACAGACATTTCAGGAAGGGATAAATCAGAATCTGCACTCAGGATTCCTAAGGGTTTTTCATCATCAGCGCACAAAAAACTTGAGTTCATGTACTCCTTTTTATCCTTTTCATGATTTGCATCCAGATCACACATAAGATTTTTGGCTATATTTGGACTGACTGATTTTTCTACTCTTTGCTGCCTGACAATGAAACGATTAATTTCTTCCTTGCTTTTGCAGGTCTCCTGCAGGCACCCATCATCACCGAGCATTAAGGATTCAATTTCTGTTGTCAGACCTGTCCTTTTGTTTGCTGGAAATTCGAAGATCTGACAGCCACGTTTATATTCTGCATTGCTTTTCTTAATGTAGTTAAGCTCCTGACAAGGACTAGTGTCAACTAGTTCAAAGCTTCTTTTCACACCTGGTTTTTCAAAAATTTCTTCTTCTTTTATAGGTTTGATACGATCATTCAGGCACAGAGGCGACTGTTGGTAATTGGAAGTTTCTTCTGCAGCTTCATTAGTCATCTCTCTTCTACTTGCAATGAGTTTTTCTTCCCAACTCTTGTTTTCACAAAGACATTTTCTTACTACGCCTTTCACATCCAGTGTGGTCACAGGAGTATCTGTTATATCAGAATGCTCAGTTCCCAGCTTCTGCCTGCTGCCAGAATCATTGCTGCTGATGGGAGAAATAGCAGACTCCAATTCTTTTTTCTTAAGAATTTTAGTATCTTTGCTATTCAGCAATTCTATATTAGAAAGGAGATCTGACTCGCTGGCACTTGTTTTGCCTTTTGTAGAAAGTAGTTCATCTTCAGTTTGCTGCAAATGAGCACATTAAGTTTTGAGTATCAAGAAAAAGATCACAGCATTACAGAAATGTGTCCTTGAAAATACCTTATTTCTACTTTAGTAAAGAACAGCAAGTTAGCAAACATTACTAGTGGTTATGAAGAATTAAGTACTGATAAAAAGCAATACATACTGCATCAAAAAAGAAAACCTAAAAACTAGACTAGGGAACAGCTTTCATAGTTTGGCTTTAAGGAAGAAATAAGCTTGCTATACTACAATGGAAAATGCAGTGTTTTTAAAAGGCTACAGATAAAGAAATATAGTGATTAAAATTCTATTATTTGTGACTATTTTATGTTAAACCACAGGAAAAGAACACACCATAGCAGAAAACCCTGCCATGCTACCCTGACTGCCCTGTAGCATGTTATACTCTAGAGACGAAAGAAAAAGGTAGTATTACTACTATTTTGGTAAAAAAACTAGAAACAAGGCCTTGAGAAATGGCTAGATAAAATATGTTTAAAACAACTTATAATACTTTGTTTTGCGTGATCCAAATAGGAATTGCAGCAAGGGGCTAAATAACACCCAAACATTTTCCTTTAGGTCTCATATTTGTCTGTGCAGAATTTCATTAACAGTTTAAAATAAGAAAAAGGATTTTGCATCAGCTATGACTCGTAAGTACTAGTGGGAGGCTAGCTGGTACAAAACCCTTCAGTAATATAAATGGTAACAGCCTGAAGTGTTCTTTTGTACATTTTTTTCTCCTCTTCAAGATCTGTCTTCTAAAGAAATTCTTCAGCCTGCACGCTGAGATAATAAAACTAGAGGTATACAGTCAGCTTTCAGAGAGCCAGAGCTGGCAGCATTGCCTAACTTATGGGGAATAGAGCTAAACCACTGCCTTCCAGCCAAAGCCTTCTTTCACCCCTTTACAGGAGGTTAAATGGCCTTTGCTTTTCCTGTTATATTGCATAGGACTACTATTTGCCTAGGGATAAAAAACAGTAACACTAGACAGATCCCAAACTCCCATTCAACAAGGATTACAACCAGCATTCCTTCTCCAGCAGGAAGACTTCTCTGCAGTTGAAGTAACTGGGAAGAAGTAGAAGAGAGGCGCAATACCACACATAGAAGTACGAGCTGTTTTAATTTGTAGTGGTAAGATGAAACAGTCCTGACCTCTACACCTCTCTCCCACCTGGGGCTGCTGTAGCATTCTGATTCCACACTTGACAAGTATGTGTGGGACTGACTACTGGCACTGGAGGTACCAAACCTTTTTCTTGACTGCAGCAGAGCAGGAGTTAAACTTCTCACTGGCATCACAGGAGTTAATGGAGAAGTATCAAGACCTTGAGAGAAAAAAAAGTATATATAGATATTTATATTGGTACACACACAAACCTTGATCCGAATACACAGACAGTATAAACTAGCTTCACAGTATGTCAAGATTGCTTTAATATTGTTATATTAAATCACTTTCAATTGAAATACACAAACAGCTGATGCAATTTGTGTAAAATCCTAAAGAGAAATCTTAAATTAAATAGATGTGCATTAAAAAAAAATAAAAGATGGCACTAGTAATTTAGCTGAAGAAGCGTTAGTACTTAAGTACTGGAGGAACGCTAGACAACAAGACTACTAGAAATACACCTTTATCAAATGGGTCCAAACTATTCATGTAGGATTAAAAACCAAAAGACAGATCATGTGATAGCAAAGAGCGTTACTCAATACAAGATTTGGTATATTTACCTGTTTTGAACAGTTTAGCTGAAAGAGGGGTATTTTCCTTTTCTGCCATAGACAGGGGAGAATCCACTCCATGTGGACTGTCAGATGCAATACTTGAATTGGGATTGATTGGCATTTTCATTCCAACAGGAGTATACTATCAAACAGGAAGAAACATACTTAGAAGTTAATGGAGCTGGAGCAATGCATCCAAGATTGTCAGTGTAACTTTATACATTCTTTATTAAATTTGCAATGGAGCTTAGCCATGAGCATTTACCCAACTTTTATTTTTAAATCACAATTGGTACTCAGCATTTTGAAATATAGTCCAAGGGAACCACTCCAGAACTTCAAGGTACTGAAAAATATACAGGTCATTCTACCAGCTGGCAGAAGCAGCGTAAGAATAGCCTTACTCTTCCTATTTAAGATAAGGAAAATAGAATAACAAAGTACTTCAAAACCAATAAAAATTACTTACAAAACCCAGAGAGCTGATAAGAGACAACAGTTGTCCTGGAGTACGTGAGTAGTCATGTTTTGGCTTTGCCATTGATGGTGTAGTAAGGATATCTATCATGTTTATCTCTACAAATGGATTTGAAAAAATTAAGCAGGTCAGGTTCACATTGACTATTCAGCTCTATTTTCTGCTGCTTGAAAACAGCGTGTTCAGATGCTGAAGCAGTGACCTACAATCTTCTGCTAGACTAGGCTCACTTCTTCACCCTCCTCCTGCACCTTCCATTTATTTGGGTAAGCTCCCAGTTCAGTTCGGAAATTAATATACGCAAGGAACGAGAAACATGCACTGAAGGACAGACATAAGCAGAGATACACCAAAAAAAGGCCAGAATTACTTGTTCACTCAAGTTCTCTTAGTGGACTTCATAGAAACTTTGAAATCCATATCCCTTAAGAGAAATGGCTCCAGATCATTTTTCATACACCTTTGTCCCAAAGAATAAAAATCAGCCTCAGAGTGCAGTGCACAGAACACTTTACTAGCATGCACTCCGTCAGTACTTACCTACTAAAAATCAGGTATTAGTGTAGTGTTTGGACTTATTTAATTGAAAGCTGTCTGCTACAAGGATGCAAAACATTCAAGAACACAGAATTGCGTCCAAAAAACACACTAAGAAATATAACCAATAGGATAGGGATAAATCTTACCTCTGTTCAGAGTAACTCTGGAAAGCCCAAAATCTGTCAGCTTTATGTGGCCCTCATTAGAAATGAGCATATTGTCTGGCTTCAGATCCCTGAAGATACGAATATAGTTGCAGTCAGCAAAAAGACGACCACGCAACATTATGGAAGTCACCCAACCAAAACCACATAGTCCAAAACACTCAGAATTATTGCTGAGTCTCAGCAGTAAGGTGCCTCTCAGCCAACAAAAAGTTCCAGTTGAAAGGATACAGCAATAGCTAAAAATGTCTTGCTCTAAATATTGGACAAATGTCTCGGGGCTTGTAATGCCACCACGCGTGTCACATGAGTTGCACATTCCACTACATGGAGGGTTTAATAAGTGCTCTTAATGAGGACTACCACAGCAACATTTACTGTTATGTGTAGTTCCTACATATGAGAACAAGCGTGATAAGCAAACCCCTAAAAGAGTTCATGTGTTCTCTGCAGCTCTACTGAGTACAGCAAAGAACGCTGTCACAACCAGGAGAGCATTACAGCAGTCATTGTCCTTTGTCCTATAGTTATGTACTTGCAGTATCCAGAGGGTTCCTGAACTAGCAGGCACTCAAGTGACACAAGGAGAGAGAAAGGGGTCTTAGCAGGCAGTAAAGCTGTGTTAATACAGGAATGCACTGGGGAATGGAGGGAAGGAGAAAACAGTGTATATTTTTGTACTAACGTCCGTGGATAGGTTTTATTTTTGGTGATTTATGACATTGCTGTAACGTACACATGCAAAAACCTTCAGGAAACTAGCAAATGAGGCAGCTGTTACTACAGAATGGCTGTCAGTATGTGTTTGAGGGGAAGATGGAGACAAACTCCACTGACATTAAGTTCTCAATTGCAAAACAAACAAACAAAACCCAAAAGTTCTATTTGGTTCTAGCTACTTTGCAGTGGTTTTGCTGAAAGGGATCATAACTTCTTCATAACCAATACATAGTTTTTCTCCAATAAATAGGAAATAGCAGTATGGATGCATAATGAGCCTGTTTTGCACAGCAATACTTGGCTAACACAAAAGATGGATCAAAACACGACTTTAGTCAGAAATCCATCACTGGCAATGCATGCCAATGATCCCATACTGCCTGAAGAGCAGATTGCAGTTGCTGTCTGCCATACACATTCCACAAAGAACAGATCTGCAGACTGCATGTCACAACTTACACCATAAATATATGATATTACATAACAAATACAAATGAATAAAACAGAGAGGCATCCTGAATGCATTCATCCTCAGTAGCAAAGTAAAGGCCATACAGTGAGTGAGTAATGATGGCAATTACATTTATTCAATGAAACTCATGATTCATTCTACTTCGAATTAACAATAAATAGTAAACCACAATAACCACCATTGTTAAATTAAAAGAAAAACCATAGTTTACTTACTTTTTATTTTCAAATGATTGAAAAACCCAAACTACCAATTCTTTTTTATTAAAAAAAAAAAGTTTTACCTGTGGATTATCCCATGTCTGTGAAGATAGTCAAGAGCCAACGCTGCTTCAGAAATATACTTCACAGCCATTTCTTCATCAAAATATCCATAGATATGGAGAAGAGATTTGACATCTCCACCAATAAGGTACTCCATCACCTGCCATACAAATATTTTAAATATAACATTAAAATATATTTCAAATTTGCAAGTAAAATAAAAAATAGCTTTCACCTCCAGGAAAGTATTGTTTCAAAGCGCAGAAGCTCATAGAAGCTTCCCCATGGTAGCTTATTTCATGTTCCCACACAAAGCTTTTTACTTGGATAAGACAATATACATTAGTATTTTATACTACTTGCCTAGCTTACTTTCTGTAATAAACTTTTTAATTAACTTCCAGAGGATTTTTAATTTATTTAAAATAATTTGCAAAGCACTTCCATGATACTCAAGGCCTGAACACCCAAACCTGTTTTTAGACATTAATATAGTTCTGCACTCTATTTTCAACACTACCATAGAACACCACAACCATTTATTTACTCACCAAATAAACATTATTAGCTGACTGAAGCGAGTAATATAAGTGCACAACAAAAGGACTTTTACTAAGAGCTAATGCATCCCTCTCTGCCTGGACCTGGTGAACCATGTTTTTATTGATCATGTCTGCTTTTTTCATCACCTGGAGAGGGGAAAAAAAAAAATCAAGTAGATGAATACATTATTTCCCTATGCCAACATGCAGTTCCAATTAATTTAGCTTTATACTTCAAGCTTGCGTGTGTATGTCTATATATATAAAGCTGTAGTTTCATATAACAATTCTAAGATTGAAGTTATTAGAGAACATTTTTCATTGGTCCTTTTAATTCAGTATGAATGGAAGTCTGCATACTCCAGAAAATTAGTGAATAGTTTGTATCTGAAGTTCAGCTGCCCTGAGCTATCCATTTTGTCTGCAATATATGCAACTTAGAACCAGGAAAAAATATCCAATATTTAGAAATAGCATTGCTGACCAAATCTTCCCATCTCTTCTGAGGATGCAATAACTGACCCAAGGCTTGAAAACAGAGTACAACAGTCAGCCATTCTATCTTAGTATCAAGAGAAAGACAGCAGCTGCTACTAGCCTCCCATTCCCAACTTGACAGAGAAAGCAAGTGAGTTTGTAGTTAAAGTTTACAATCAAGTCATCCAACAAATATTAGTTTTCTTGGGAAGAATTCTCAAAAGGCAGGCAATTTATGATGAAGAAATAAACAACTACGAATTAGGTTCTAGTTTGTGTACTGAATTACTCCGCTATATATTGATGCCCACTCAATATTAATCTTAAAAAGAGGCATAATAGCACAGTTGATAGGTATTTAAGTATACGTTGAATATTCATTGGAAATTCACCTACCTCCAACATCTTTGGATGGGATATGTATGGTGACATTAAAGCCAATTTAATTTCTCTTCTACATGCAACACAAACTATAGGTTGAGTCCACAGCTATCGCCACTATTATTGGATTTGATAACGTATCAGCAAGACCTAAGTGCAATTTGATACCTTCTGCATAAGCATTAACCTTAACTGTACAGGTATTCAACATATGAATTTTGTAGCTGTGAGCAATCCATAAACTTCAATGCGATACAGATAAAGGCTTTACAAAGAAGTTTTTCAGTCATAATACTCATAATAAAATTTTGTACGATGCTAAAGCAACATAATTGAACCACTTTTCATGCAACACAAATGACAGCTGAATCCACACCTACCATCATTATTAAAGTTGATACAAATAAAAACAAAAAGACATATACAGAATGTATCGAATTACATTTATAAAATGTTGACCTTAGTTTTACAAATATTTGGCACACGTTAAATGTTGTAGCTGCAATCAATCCATAAACTTCATTGCAACAGCAATAAAGGACTTCACACAGAAGCTTTCTGGTCATAATACATAATAAAATGATGTAAATAGACGTGCATTGCTTTGAAGTATAAAACTCCTTGTTTTACGCTTGCTTTGTGTGCTACGAGCCTGGCTGTTAACCTTTGACTGCAAAACGAAGTTTTTACGACGGAGAAGCCTGTCTTTTTTCATCCTGCGCGCGTTAAAAACGCAACAGCTGGCTTCTTCAGACGTGCCCTCAGCGGGGCCGCCCTGCCAGCTCCGGCAGACACTGCCGGCCGGTGTGCGGGCAGGGGCCGAGCAGCTCCGGGGCTGAGGAGAGCCCCGGGGGCCGCCCCCTCACCTTGACGGCGTACAGCCGGCCCGCCTTGCGGCCCAGGTACACCTTCCCGAAGGCGCCGCGGCTGATGGGCTTCACGATGGTGAACTCCTCGATGGAGGGCGGCCGGGGGACCTCCACGCGCCTCGGGCCAGCGGCGGAGCCGTTATCGTCGCCGTTATTGCCGCTGTCGCTGTCCTTGTCGCCGCCCGGCCGCGCCTCAGCCGCCGGCTCCCCCATGCCCATGGCGTCCCGCGCCCATTCGAAATGGCGGCCCGCCCCGTGACGTCACCGCGGGGAGGTGGCTGTAATGGCGGCCGTAACAGCGGCCGTAATGGCGGCCGGGGCGGGGCGAGGCGAAGCGAAGAGGCTGAGGGTGGCGCTGGGGGCAGCGCCCTCTGTGTGGCGGTCGCTGCTCTGTTGACCCTGCTCGAGTCCGCCCCGTCGATGTCTGGCGCTAACGGACTTTTTTAGTTTTGCATCTAACCACAGGGAATGGTTAATAAGGGGTTATGAATGGTTAACAAGTGGTTGTAACTGGCAGGAGCTGAATAAAATTAGCTGAAACGCTCTTTCAGGGTTTCACAGAATCGTACAATTGTCTAGGTTGGAAGAGACCTCAAGATCATTGAGTCCAACCTCTGACCTAATACTAACAAGTCTTCCACTAAAACATATTGCTAAGTTCAACACCTAAACGTCTTTTAAAGACCTCCAGGGATGGTGACGCCACCACTACCCTGGGCAGCCCATTCCAATGCCTCACAACCCTCTCAGTAAAGTTTGTGAGCACTGTGTCGGTGCTCACATTTTGGAGTGATGGGTACCTGAAACCAACTCTAGCCGGACCTGGTGTCTTGTAATCTCCGCATTATATAGCCTTCCTGGCTTTATCAGAAGCACCCCGTGAAAATTTACTCATTTTCATATATAGCAATTGAAAAACAAAACAAAACAAAAACACACACACACTTTGTTCTGTTATTTGGTGCTGTGGTTTTTGTTGCTGTTTGCTTGCTTGTCTTTTAATGAAAATTCATCATGACAAACTGTCAAAGGTCATTGTTAGTCCATGTAACTAACAACTGACATCTAGATTTCTCATTTGGAAGTAGGTTGGTACTTGGAGGAACAGATATCCTCTGGATTTCTGTGAGGTGCTAAAGGTGTAGGAATTTGAGTGTAGTGTGACCCATGAAGGAACTGGAAGGTAATACTTATTTGGAAAGAAACAATGGATTTTGGTCCCACATGCTCATTTTCAGTTATGCTTCATGCATGTGTTTTCTCATACTTGCATATTGGCAAGCAGCAAGAGTGAAGTGGTGCAGTCAGGATCACTCGTGTGCCACAGCACGCTGCCTGTCAAATCCCCCCTACCACTGCTGAGTCTTTGCTGTTTCTTGGCTTCCTCTGGACTGCTGATGACAAACTGCTTTCTGGACAGCTTTTCTATAGTCAGGAACTACTATGTTGTGATCTGTTGTCTCCCTCCAATTCTTGTTACTAAATGCTTCCATTATCTGCAGGCAGGGTTGCCGTGTGTTTGTTTGCTTATCTCCATCGCTACATTCTGCCTTCCCGTTGTGGCAGTAGGAACGGGAATAGCATATGCAATGCACTGTGACCTTGTGGCCACCCTCCTGTTATCAGAGTATGGCCTTCTGACAAGCCATCTGTGATATAGCCTTATCAGAGCAGAGGCCTTCTGCTCTTAGCTTTAAGGTCATCAGTGTTTACCAGTTTTACTGCTCTCAGCTGTTCTCTTGTTTTTTTATCCTTCACCCTGTTGTTTTTATTTTGCCATCGCATTTACATTGCCGTTAATTAATTTCTACTAATCATAATTGCTCTGTTGCAGTCTCAGCATTGGCAAAGAGCTGTCCCCATAAGAGGTTAACACAGAACTATGGGTCTCTAGTAGTTTGTCGCTCTTTCAGATGCGTATATCACTTATAATCTGACACTGCACACTGAAGTCTTGCTTGTACTTGTGGAGTGAGAATTTAATGTGCAAATGTACAAAACAACCTTTTAAATAAACTTTCTCTAATGTTATCAGTTTATCATTGCCTGTGTTTGTCATTTAAATCTTTAGCATTAGTTTAGCTGTCATCTCTTGTCAGCAGCAATTTCATCAGAAAAGCAGAGCTGACAGCAAGGAGGGATTGCCCCTTTTGGTGGCATCATATTCTGATAGTCACACCCCTGGTGGGACCATATAGTCCATCAGCATGTTACTCCACTGAGCCAGCCTGGGAAAGGACCCTCCCTTCCCCTGAAGCAATATCAGCTGGGTGGAAAACTAAATGGGGTGGATCCACATGAATGTTGATTGCCTTTTTTATATTGTTGGGTGAGGTTTCTACCAAATCATCTTGCTGACACGTCTGTTATCGTGTGAGTGCTAGTGGAAAGCAGCTGGGAGATGCACGAAAGCTAGGGGAGGCAGCACTGTGGCTTTGCTGATGCAGATCTGTGTAGGCAGGTGTGGAACAGTGCTCTTTGTGAGGAAAGGAGCAACAGTGAAGAACAGCAGTTCTTCACAGCAGTTCAGAAAGAAAAAAAATGATAGTAAAGAACCAAAAGTAATTGGTGTGAACATGGAAAGATAGCACAAGGTAGAGAAAAAAGATCAGTATCAAAGATGAATTTCTGCCATATATAGATGTGCCCATAACATTTAGATTACATTCTAACTGAATGTGAGTAACAATATTTAGGTTATTGATACATATCTTAATTTGTGAAAATTTCTTTCTATATGCTGTGTACTCCAAGTTCCTGAAAAATATTTTCATTACTTCAGAATGGCATCGCAGGTAGTGGTTGTAAGGGCTGTCACCTTACCGACAGACAACCTTGCAAAACCCTTGGCCATTGATTGTCTGTGGGGCTGACATGTTTTTAACACCTTTTCCTTAAATACCAAAGTTAACTTCTGATCTTGAACCATGTAGACTCAACTGTAATAGGGAATGTGAACTTCGGATAGGTGTGCAATATAACGGTACCAGAGAGGGCCTAAACAGGCAGGGTTAGGTACCAGTGGCAGCCTGGAGCAAAGAACAGGTTAACTGCCTGAGTGTTTTTGATGTAGCAGCTCCAGCGGGCCGTGTGGCCAGCATTTAGTCTGGAGAAGACTCGGGGGAGACCTTACTGCTCTCTATGACTACCTGAAAGGAAGCTGTGGGGAACTAGGGGTCAGCCTCCTCTCACAGGTAACCAGTGATAGGACTAGAGGGAATAGCCTCAACGTATGCCAGGGGAGGTGTAGGTTGGAAATCAGTAGACATTTCTTCTCAGAAAGAGCAGACAGGGGTTGGGGCGGGTTGCCCAGGGAGGTGGTGGAGTCACCATCCCTGGGGTGTTCAAGGAAAGATTGGACGTGGTGCTTGGGGACATGGTTTAGCGGGTGACATTGGTGGTAGAGGGATGGTTGGACCAGATGATCTCGGAAGTCTTTTCCAACCTTAATAATTCTATGATTTTCCTCCGTGTCTAGGGGCTACGCTGCTGCTGCTGCTGCCACCCTCATGAGCAGCCCTCCGCGCACATCCCGCTCTGGGCACCACACGGCTGCAGCCTGGAGGCAGCGTTCAACCCAGCTCCGTAACGGTTTTTTTGCCCAGCCGTCCTGTTATTTGGGCTCCAGATGACGCCAGCAGCGCCCCCAGGAGATTAGGAAGGTTCGGGCCGGTTGCCGGGCGTCCCTTTTGTGAGGGAGGAGCGCTCCGGAAGCTTTTCCACCATCAGCCGCTTCCGAGGGCGCTCCGGGGCTGGGCGCTGCCGGCGGCGGCAGGGGGCGGCCATTTTGCCGCCGAGCCGGGCCCTCCTGCTGCCGGGGCCGGGAGGAGGACGGGGGGGGGGGGGCTTGTGGTGGTCGCCGCCGCCGCCCCTCGGGAGGATGTTTTCCTTCTCCACCGTGCAGCCTCAGGTGGGGATGAGGTGGGGGTAGAGTGGAGAGCAGCCGCAGGCCGCGCTACCCCTTCGCGGTGCGGGGATGGCGGTGTTTGGGGGCTGTGGGGAGCGGCTGGGGGAGCGCAGCGCGTTTCTGGGGGGCAGAAGGGGGGCGTGAGGGGGCTGCGGGGCGCTGGACTGCCCTCAGAGCCGCGCCGGGTGTCGATCGTGGCTTGTGGGGGAGAAGGGCCCTACAGAGCACTCGGTATTTCGGGGGGGTGAAAAGCCCCACAGACCTCTCAGTACTGGGGGGAGAAGGGTCCCCAAACCTCTTGGTATAGGGGAGAGGAGGGCACGGTGTCGCCTCGTGGGATCAGAGGTGAAGAGCTAACCTTAGAGGTGTCATCTCTTATTACTCGTTTTTGGGGTGGAACCGAGGGGGTGCAAGCTGAAGCGAAGTTGTGCAGTTAGTTGTGGCGGGTTGCTGCGGAAGTTAAAAAGAAACGGCGTAGAAATGCGGTGAGGTGGTGAAGGAAAAGTCCTTTAATTATTTGTTATAGGAAAGGGTCTGGATGCAACTGGAAAGGCATCTTTCGTCAGTCAGGGGGTAGGATGGGACTGGTGGGTTGCACTGGCTTTGGTCTGAGCCAGTGGTTTTATTCTTCTGCTTTGTGCTAGCGGGATTGGCGCGTTACAGTGTCCGCTGTGGGCTTTGATAGCTCCTTCCAGATGTGGGGACCGTGCTAATTGCCTTGCTGGTGCCCTGAAATTGAGAGGAGGCGTGATGCAATTCTCAGGAATGTGTCACTCTGCACTTTTGTAGTGGGAAATACGTGAGGAGGCCTGGTGAGTCACTAGGGTGCCAGCTTTGGCTTTATAGTTTTACTGCAAGCTTCCGGAGTTTAACTCTGCACAACTGATTCTCAGGGACTTTACACGTCATGCAGCTATGTCTGTGTTCTTTTTCTTCTTTTGTATTCCTGTGTATGGTATTTTATGTGTTTTGTAATCATAGCAGAGGCTTAATCAGGAATGGCAAGGCGCTGTTCCAGCAGCAGGAGCTGCAGCCCAGCTCTTGTTACCTAGTGACACGCGCTGACACTGGGGCGTTTTGGAAGTGTTGCAATTACTTGGACCCTGTGTTCACAGCGGACAGAGTCATCTGCTAGAGGAGCCCTGGTACTGGCACACCTGGGCATCTTGTAGTTCTTCATGAGATGGTGTCGCTGGGATGACTGAGTGTTGCTGAACTGCAGAATTAACTGTGATGCATGTGTGCACTTTGTGTAGGCTAGGTTGGTGCTTAGCTATGTTGCTAAAGTGAGATCCTAAGGGATAATCCTGACATTCCTGAAGGGAAAGTATTAATTATAGTAGCAATTTTGTTTCCTTACTATTCTAGCAAGAATCCATAAGAAGTTGTCTTTTTTTTAACTGAACATTGTCTTATATGACAATGAGGACAGCCTCTGTCACCTAAATGTTGATGATCTGTTCCTGCTTCTGTATTTGAAAAAATCTAGTGATTATTTTACTTAAACTATTCTTGTGTTTGAAAACCAGGAAATGTGGCCTTTATTTTCCTCATCCAAGTTTTTTGAGCTTCTAATTTGTCACACATATTTAAACTTTCTTTTTTTTTTTCCCCTATAATTAGATGTGTCAGCTAACACTGTAGTGTTGAAACTAAGAACATGTTGTTTATTATGCAATCCTCAGTTAAAAGGCAGAGTACAAGATATGTAATTCTAACTTGTGGTTTGGAATGAAAATATGTTTAAATTGTTTAAAGGAAACTTAAATCCTTAATTTATTTTATTTGCACAGGCTACCGTTCCTCTGAGTCACCTTATCAATGCCTTTCATTCACCAAAAAGCTCCACTACTACTGCCAGCACAGCATCCTTACAGCCTGCCCAGAGGGACTCCTCGTCAGAGCATGATCCTCAGAACAGTGAGGTACTGAAAACTTTTGGAAAATATGTGGTTTGCTTATAACTGAATTCGATCTGTGTAATGCCAATTTAAGTGAATTTCATGTTTGATTCATTTTTAAAAAACAGTGTAATGGGACTAAATGCAACAGAATCTTAACAGATAAAATATAACTTTATTGACAGGACTTAAGTCAGTGCTTTGGCGGTAAGGATAGTACAAAAATTCTGTATGTTATTAATAAGAAGAAAATGCAGCTAGTACCTATCTCAGTAATGACTTTCAAAACTGGAGTGAATCTGTTTCCACTTAATGCTTTTTGCTGCCAAGTAACAAAATACCTTTTCTGTTAGTAAACCTGCTATTATCTTTTCAGCCTGAGTTCTAGGAAAGTGTTTCATCACTGCTTTGGAGAAAACTGTCTGAAACTTAAAACTTGTTGAGGGATTCTGGTAGATTAAATATCATATTTGTGGGCTTTTCTTTTGACATCAGCTCTTGTTCGTAATGCTGAAAACACAGAATACAGAGGATGCAAGGTAGAGTTAGATCTTGCTATTTTTTTCAAATAATTTCTTGCAACGTTATGACTAAGATGATTGTGAGGAAAAACGTGGAGTCTCTACAACTAACTATCAAAATCTGGAAATTGGCACAGATTCCATAATTGTACTTGTTATCCTTGTTTTGTGATTCTTCATGAATACAGGGGTATTTGCTTCTGGTGGCAAGAAGTGATTTCAGCAGGAGACTTGGATTTTTGCATGGAACTAAAAGCATATTTCATCTATTCAGTTTTGTATTTATCTGTCTACTCAGCAGGAGGATCTGCCCTTTAATTAAAGAGTTTTTTTTTTTTTCTTTTAATTCTTCCTCTTAAATTCGTCATGTACTGGTTTGTTTCTTTCTGTCATGACAAAAGTATGAAAACAATAATTTGAAAAAATGCTACCAATGAAAGGAACTTTATTTTTAAAGGATGTTCTTAAAAACAAGTTAATTAGACTGTAATAAACCTAAGTTTAAGTAAAGGTTAAGCTCAACTTTAAAGTCACCAAATATTGACACAGTATGTGCAGTTGTAATACCGAATAAAGTTGAACTAGCGGAATGGCAAAAGTCATTATTTGAGGCCACGAGGTCTCTATAGTATGAAGTTAAACCTCTATGCGGGGGTAGTAACATCTTCTGAAGGGTTGTAGAAAACATTTTTCTGTAGAGTTTTCTGTGGGTTTATCTTTTTTTTTTAAATCTTCTTACACCCATCTCCCCCAGTAGTATTGCAGTAATTTTCTAAACAATTACTAAGCTGATGTAGGAAGGCTTGATCTACTCCTTCACATTGTGTGTAAATGGTGTTTAAAAATGTACTTTTTTCTTGAGTAGAAGTGGTCTTTAAACAGAATACTGCGTTTATAGTTTAAGAATTTCTTACCCTTTCAGTAGGGTGATACTGTAGATGCATCTAGATGTCTGTTTTAAAGTGGCTTCAACTTTTCACATCTTTCAAGTGTTTTTCATGTAAATCTCCATGTTAGTTTCATCTTAAAAAGTAGAACAACATAAAGCTTACATAAAAATGATTTAGGAAAAATGAAAATATCCATAATGTTCTAACTACCAAATTAAATTCCATGGCAGAAACATTTTGAATAGCTCGTCATGTAGTTATTTCTTGGTTAAGAAAACCTGAAGTCTAGTGCAGAGGTTGCATCAAGAGGCTAATAGATATTTTAAATGGTCCAAGCCAATAGGAAAAATGTTTTCATAAGCATGTTTTTAAAATACCTATCTGAAAAATACAATGTTAAAAATAACTTAATCAAGATCACTGCTTTCGTAACTCAAGCAGATGTATGTTACCTCTTGCTTTTTTGTATTTTTTTGTATTTTTTTTTTTTTGTAAGGAATTCCAGATCCTAGTTCCTACACTCTCCTAAGTACAAATTTTTGCCTTTCATTGTGTCTTCCCACCTCATGGCTTTTAAAGGTTGAACTCTGGGTATAGTTTCTAAGCATCTGGTCTTCAGGTTTCTGCTAAATTTGCTCTAGCAAGTTTTTGCAGGGAAAGAAAAAGAGGTGGTGTGTGGGATTTTGTCTTTTGCCCACTTGAATGAAATAATAAGTGGATATTACTTGTACATCTCCCCCCTCACACTCTCTAGTCTTTGTCATAAATATGAGAATGAATTGGAAAAGCATTTTTTTCCTGTGCCTGCTACAGCCATGGGAAGTATTAAAAGAGTGAATTGGGAAGAAAATTTACTTGCCGTAAATGTATGCTGTTAATGAAAATATCAACGTATGCATATGAAAAAGTTACTTTGTATTGACAATAGCAAATGTTCTTTAATTGTTTCCTTTCATTGTTCTCTTCACTTATGAAATTGTTGTTTGTCTGAACTTCTTGGCTCGATGCAGCACTTACATTTTACAATTGACTTTGTTATTCTCATTTTTTCCCATCTAAATTAAGTAAATTTTGATCACTTATCTCTGTTTTGCAGTCTGTATTTAATTTAAGAGATCTGGGATTGTCTGATTTGAAACCTAACCAGTTCAGAGAACTCGTGAACCGGCTGCTTCCTGGCTACTACACAGAAAACAAAGTCTCTTCGCCGTGGCATACATCATACGTCTCTGCTGAGTCCTTCTTTGAAAATAAGCATGGTATGTTTTGGAGTCAAGTGCTAATGAGAGTCAATAAAATTAAATTATGAAGGTGAACACTGTTCTTCTGTAGTTTAATTTCTAGTGCTGTAGATAACTTGTAGTTCAAAAGTGTTTAATAAAACGTCTAGTAAAGAGACTACTAATATCTTCTTTATTGTGTACAGGCTGTCGGTAGAGTGGTGCTTCTTGAATCATGGGATTTTAAAAAATTATCTTTAGAGATTTGAACCCAAATTTTGGAATAATTTCTTAAATTTCAGACTTGAAGTAGGTGGTTGTTAAATTTTTCTAAACTCAGCTGTAGCACAATATTCTATAGAATATGTAGCACATATTCTATTAGTGATGAGTCTGAGCTATGAATTTTGTCACCCGTTTGCTTCACCAATAGAATAAAGTAGATTTTGCTCATCTACTAGCATAACGCATTCACGAACATCTCCAGTTTATGTAAAGCTATTCCTTTTTTGTTTGAAGCAACGCTACATGAGCACTAAGGAAAAGTGAATTTGTGATGGCAGACTGTTAACTGGCCATTAAGAGTATTTATTTGCTGGGAAAAAAAATGAAACATGTTTCTTTAAAGATGTTTTGTTAGGATTAGTCTTAAACACAGGCAGTGAGGGCATCATAAATATGCCCAGAAATGTGTTAGAAAAAGTATGTAGATGATGATTGAGATACTGCCTATGCGGTACTACATCTGGGAGGAAGAGCAGAGGACTGATGTCCGAGGACTGGTAATGGGTTAATTTGTTTAATTACAGGTTCTTCAAGGATTGTGCTAAAATAAAATTAATATTTAAGAAACTAAAAACAACTTGGGTGAGAAGTAATGTTTAGTTGCCATAGGTTGTGTTTACATTTTGATATTATATTTCTACAGGTTTTGGGGATGTCTTTAGTGTTTTGCGCTCATCATGTTTGTACAGACGGCATCCTAATCCCCTCCAAAATTTCTGTTCAGACCTTAGGTGTTGGCCAGGTATGAAACACTAAACTGTACTTTGTTTTCTTTATAACATATTTTTATTCTGGGAAGGTTTTTCTTTGCCCCTTTTGTTTTAAAGAGGACTAACCCAGAAAATATTAGTAAGTTTCCAGAAAGAGCCTTTGAATTGGTATTAGCGCTGTAAATTGTGAAGACTTTTTTTGTATTTGAGCAATATGTTACCAGGTCTAAGCCCTTCTAGTTCTCTTCAGGGCACCTTTTTAGCTGAACTTTTAGACAAAGCTTGTTTTAGAGCATGAATCTTCATTCCCATCCTTCTGGATTAGCTTTCAAACATTTCATGTTTGTCAGCATGCCTGGATTTAATTAATGTGTATATCTGTTCTGTTCCTGGAGACAGCGATGACAGGGTTCATCGATTATCTGTAGTTCACAAAGTGAGCTCCTGATTATTTTCACAAAAAAAAAAGTTATGGAAAAAAAGCATTCTTAAACATTAAGTAACATACTTGACAGCTCGGAGTATAAGTGTTCAGTGTTGCTTAACACAGAACTAAAATGTGCTGGTTTATACAGTGTATTTTTTTAGATCCAAAAGTGTCTTCATACAATTTTGTGTGTGGTGATTTTTTTGTTGGTCAGGCATCTTAAGTAGATTGCTGTCTGCAATTCTCTTTGCTTTCTACCTTGAATATTTTGGGTAGATTATATTCGGTTTGATCAGGATAAAGTCTTTCTCATATTACAGTTCTTGAAATTTCGTATTTTTTGGTTATTACTAGTATTGTAGTGGTAGTAATGGATAGTTCTAAACTTTCTGTTTTTGAAGTTTACATACAATCACGGAGCTTTAAGACTTTGCGATCAAGAGCAAGACGTTTGCAGTCAACATCTGAGCAATTCACCGAAACAAAGAACTCACTTCCTTCACTTCTGAAGGTAAATACAAGTAGCATTATCTGGTTGTATAGGGCTTTATAGACCATCTCTTTCTCTTGAATGAATCTCCACAATTTAGCAAAAGTGTTCTGTTTTACTATTGTAAAAAAGTTTCTTAACTCTAAAGCTTGAAGTAAATGACAACATACTATTTTCTCACTAATACACAATTTACCTCATGTGTCATGACTGTAAAGATAGTTTCAACTTTTAGGGTAGTAATTTAAAAGTGAAAACACTGATTTAGAAATGAAATTATCCGTATTCTGTTATTGTGGCTGTGTTTAAAATAGCTTGGAGTCAAATGAAGCATTAATTGAAACAAGAATACAATTAGTTTAACTTTAAAAAAAAAAGTAATACAGCATGTGATTGGTGCTTTAAGGATAGACTTATTTGTGGCAACTGTCTGTTTAAGGTGCAGAAATTTTAATGTGGTTGTTTTGACGAGTTAAAAACTCACTTGTATACATTTAATTTAGCAATTGACTCTCCAGACTTGGGGTAGCCAGGCACTTATCAAAACCAAACTAACTGAGGCACTCTTTGCTTCTAATTGGTTGTACAGAAGTCAGGCTAATTAAAGAGTGTTCTTGTTTTATGTTTAAAATTTCTTTGAACTCTCCCGTTCTTTTAGGCATACATGATTTAACCTATGGTCTAGGTATACAATGAAGATACGCAAGAGCTAGTTCCATGCAGTGTTGCTCTTAAATTTGGTAGGGTGACCAAGCTCTATCAAAACTATACTTTGAAGATACTTCATGTTTGGAAGTAACCTAAGTTGATTTCAAGAAGGAAGAAGGTTAAGCTAATAACTCCCACTGAATTCTGCATACAAAGCTAGTTGTGTGCAAGGCTGTCTTAGGCTATGTCTGTTGTTTGGGGCTCTGAACATTATCTGCTCAGAGCAAAAATCAGGATGACCCTGCTGGCACCACAGTGATTTAATGCTCAAACTACTACCCTCTGTTGTCTAATTCCACACCACCTGAATTAGATGTTCTTTCTCCCCCTCAACAATGCTGTTAAGGTAATAAGTATAAATAAATACATATAAATAATATACATATCAAAATAAATAAGTATAAATAAATAAGTATATATAAATAAATAAGTATAAATAAATAAGTATATATAAATAAATAAGTATAAATAAATACATATCAAAACTGAGTTTACCCCAACATTGTTATGGAAATCATTTTAGGGTTTTATCCTGAGAAAGCGAAGAATTGATGTTGAGAACTTGGATACGCTAATGAAAACAAAAAACATCCCAGAGGCACACCAGGATGCTTTTAAAACTGGTTTTGCAGAAGGCTTTTTGAAAGCACAGGTATTCCTGCAAAAAACACTCGGTAAGTTGTTTTAGTTCATGTATTTTGTTTTTGCATTCAAAAAGTGGTTTATCCCAGCCTATTTTAAAATTTGTCTTTGTTTTCTTTTTGCAGATTCTTTGAGAAGATCACGTTTGCTTTCTTTCTTTCTCTTTGTTCTTTGTTTTTATCTTGCTATATATTCCTCATTTTTACCTGGGAAAGGCTCCTTTTCTGATGCTGGTAAGTTAACTTTCTTTTGAAACTCTTTTACTTGCATTGTACTTCCAGTGGGTGTAGTTCAAATTAAATGTGTTTTGACATGATTGATTTAGGATAATATTTCAGTGTACTAATGAAAAAGTTGTTTCCTGCTTTTGGCTACAGTCTTTTAAACAGTAATGTTACAAAATGTTTATGAATACAAAGTTAGCTTTTAGTATTCTTGTATTCTTTTAATGAAATAATTGCATGGAACCAGCAGAGGAGTCTGGTTGTTCATAGATCGTATTTGTCTTTGAATTTAGATGATGTGTTACCTAGGTCAGCGTAGGCAAAATGGTTTGATTTTTATTTGTAGTCACAGCCTAGTTGGTATTTGCATGGCCAATTGCCATCATGAAAAATCTGGTGGAAATACAAGAATGATCAAAGGCTGAATTAATGCAAATGGAGAACTTCAGTTTTGTGTTGAGCTGTGATCTGGTCTCATGAAGATTTTGGTATGTGCAGAAACATTGAGGGCAAACTGTTTTTGTGTACCTGTTTCTGGATGCAGAGCTTTCTGCACTACAAGTGACCTAAAAGCACTTACCACTGAATTAACCGAAAATTCTTCAAAGGGTTTTTTAAAATATATTTTATTCTTGCTTACATTTGTAAATGGAAACATTGCTTTTTAAAAGGCCAGATATAAAGGTGGAGGCTTAACATATGCATTCATGTACAAAGTAGAGTCTTGGAACAAAATGACTTCATGTGTAAATTTTGCTCTTCCTCTTCTGCTGTTTGCTATTAGTACGCTTTCGAACATCAAGTATCTTTGATGCAGCAGTTGATCCAATCCAGCTGAAAAATGTTACCTTTGAGCATGTGAAAGGGGTAAGTTCAAAAGTTAATCGTGTGAAAATTCTTTTTGAATCATCTTTGTGAGCATGAAGAATGCCTTACCCTGTTAAAGGAACTTCTTTTTACGAACTGTTTTAAAAGACAGATCTCTCATATTTGGATATGCCTGAAATCTTAAAATTAAAATGAACAAAGATATGAATAATAGAATAACATTTGCCATTTTTGTGAAGTAGAGAAGCAGTGCAATCTTGAGTAACTGACTTGATTGCTTTGCTTTTCTCCCTGCACCCAAGCTTTCTCAAGGTGCTTGAATCGAAGTAGAACTTCATACCGACTTTTCTCCAAGGCATAACCTATAGTTTTCTCTGACTTTGTGTGTTTGTTTTGTATTTGAAAGAAAACCAGTTCAGTTTTAAGACCTGGTAATTGCTTTTTCACATACTTAACCCTGAGTGCTTGAGAAAGAAGCCTTATGTATATTTTGACTACTCAACACCAGGGAGGTTTTCAGTACTCTAGTGTTATTTTATATCCTTGAGGCATTTAATACTTTGTAAAAGGTGCACTCTCAACTTGTTAAATTTTGAAGGCTAGAATAGCAGATAGTTGAGTTTTGAAAGTCAAGCCATAAGTATGTAGGTTCATCTTTATTTCTGTTCAACTCTTCTTTGGCTGTTGGTAGCAAAATGAGGACCTTCCCCTTAAATGAATGTATAGCTTTGTCTTTTTAACTAATTAGTCTAATATACTGACACAGGACTTTTGATTCCGTATTTACCTTGTTGGTCAGGTCTGGTCTTGAACTGTTCAGTTATTCCTTGTTTTATTAACTTTATTCTTTACTGAGTCATATAAAGGGTTGTAGGAAACAGGTTAACTTATAGACACTTTGTATCAACACAAATTGTGATACAGTTTTATCTCCACTTTCTGCTATGTATTTTTATTCAAATAAACTTGTCTGAGTCTTTTAATACAAAGGTCATCTACAAAAAAGATGGAGTATTTTATAAATGTTTATTGATATTTCTTGGTATGTTTTCACTATGTAGGTTGAAGAAGCTAAACAAGAATTGCAGGAAGTCGTAGAATTCCTGAAAAACCCACATAAATTTACCGTACTAGGAGGTAAACTTCCAAAAGGTAAGAACCATTGCTCAGCAGATGTGAAAATCCATTTGTAGCCATGGCTATGTTTGTTCTATTTTGAATGACTAATTTACAACCTTATCTCTGAGCATTTTTTTCTTTTGGGGAATCAAAAAAGCATATGACCAAACTGATAATAAATACCACTGTTTCATTTACTTTTCCCCAAATATAAAGTAAATAGTAAAATAATGTTTAAATGAATCATTAAACATTTATTTGTTTAAACATTAAACAGTTATTTGATTTATTAAATAGTAAGAAAAAAATGTTAGTGGTAGTAGATTTCCTTGTTTAAACTATTTGAGGAACAAATGCCTCTTCAAAGAGTATTGTGAAAGTTTCTTTGAGAACACTCTTAAATGAAGTGTTTTCTTTGTTTAAGGCAGTTATGTTGCATGCTTTCTGTCTTACTGTCAGTTTCCCTACGTGTAAAAATTGGTCACCACTCTTACAGAAGATTTGAGGTATCTGACGTGTCACTGAACACACATAGTATTTCAAAAATATTTACTGATAAATTTATGTATAGCAGGTATTGATGTACTTTTGGAACAGAACTTGATGTAGCCGTAGGTTTTCTAGGTCTCTTTCTTTTAGTGTCCATAGGAGGATATATTTTTTTAAAGTTAATAGGTTCCTGTGACCAAAAGTTTAAATTCTGTTCTACATTATCTCATTTGATAAGTATGTGTAACATTAATTTAATCTAAATGCTTGCCCAAGATAAAGCAAAAAAAGGTCTCAAAAATCTTCAAATTAATTAATCTTGAAAAAAAATCTGACAAATTCCATCGCCCTCTCCCCACCCCAGTTTCTTGCTGATAACCTTTTAATGTTTAAGCAAAACGTAGGTGATTATCCATAATTGATTTTTCTCATGTGCTTGAAAATCTGACAAATATATTGTGACATACATTCCCAGGTCAGGTGGCAGACAGGAATGACTTTTTCCTTTCCTCTCGCTGTTAATAGACTAAATCCTTTCTTATGTTTTTGTTAGACTTGTGTTATCTTGATAAACATCCAATATGAAGAATAGACTATTAGGGATTCAGCTGCTAAACTCAGCGATAACTTTGTGGAATAATTCTGGTTTGTGCTGTTATTCAATAGTCTTACAAGACTTTTTTGTCGTTGTTTAAATGTGGTTCAGAATGTATCTAGATCTTTTAAAGGAAACTACTTCAAACTGCAAGTAATGAGCAGGATCTGCAACAGGATGTTAAGTTTTTGAAGCAAATGTAAATTTCTTTTAATGCATGGAAGACCCATACCTGTATAGTAAGACTATGTGGTTTTGGTGTTTTTAATATGTTGATGACTTTTTTTCTCTCATTTATTTTCTTTTAGGTATTTTGTTAGTTGGACCACCTGGAACTGGCAAAACTCTTCTTGCCCGAGCTGTAGCTGGTGAAGCTGATGTTCCATTTTATTATGCATCTGGGTCAGAGTTTGATGAGATGTTTGTTGGTGTAGGAGCTAGTCGCATCCGGAGCCTATTCAGTACGTGAAGTATTTGTGGTTTTGAAATCTTTTAACATGCAAGATCAAGTAGTCAGTGTGTACGTGACTTAGATTTCCATGAGCAGCAACTAACTGTAGAAACTTGCTAGTGGGCAGAATGCAATTGTAGCAAAAACTGTAACTCTTACAATACTCTGAGAAGTTATTTAATCACAGCTGTAATGTTCTATAAACCAAATGGATTTTTTTAATTTGTCATTTAGCTATTGTAAAATGTAAATCACTGTAAATTTAAAGTAAATATTTAAAATTTAAGATAAAAATAGTGTTAACCATTTCAGGAATTTCCCTCAGTTTTATATTCTCTCTTTTTTTTTTCCTGATTTAGAGCTTTAATATAGCATCACAGTGTAGCACTCACCTCAGGTTTCCTTTTGCACTCCCATCAACAGGCCCTGAATAATGCACTTTATAATAAAATTTAGTTGTCTCTCCTATGCAAACTATCAATCTAAACACGTTTTCTGTTTTAAATAGTCAAATAAGTAATAATACAAAGGGTGTTGGGGGAAAGTCCAACTTCTCTTACATTTAGGACTGAGTGTCAGGCACTGATAATGTAGGTGGTTTGCATTTGTAGAAGAAATGTGGCTTTCTTCATCTGGAAGGGGATCAAAATGTAGTGGATGTATTGCACCTTAAAATGTGCTTCTCTTTCTGTTAATAATACTGGTATGCTAGAGGGTGGTGTTTTTCACTGTCAGATAAAAAGCACGCTATATTAAAATAAGCCAGTTAAAAATAAGACCCATAGCATTTCACATTATTTTTATTT
Organism: Anas acuta; assembly: GCF_963932015.1. Taxonomy (NCBI): domain Eukaryota; kingdom Metazoa; phylum Chordata; class Aves; order Anseriformes; family Anatidae; genus Anas; species Anas acuta. The sequence continues at coordinate 17,378,514 of NC_088980.1, read as the reverse complement.
AATAGGTTAATGTTTTGTACCTGAGCCTATTAAATAAACTGTTGTATGGGTTGGTAGAAGATAGGATGGCTTTCTTAATCTACTCCACTAGTATATTTTTTTTTTTTTACCATTAGAATATACAAGCATATACAGAGAGGAAGAACTCACTTCTTTGCATTGCTTCATTTCAAAAATATATTTCATTCTGGAAGGCTAAAATTGGGATGGTTCTGGTGATGCTATAACACTTCATAATGCAAGAGTAATAGGCAAACAAGAATCTAAACAAGAATGTAAAACAAGAATCCTAAATTACACCATACACGTTCTCCTACTTTGTGTGGTTGAAGTGTCTTTCAGCTATTTTTCTTTTGTCAGGGGAAGCAAAAGCAAATGCACCGTGTGTTATATTTATTGATGAGTTGGACTCTGTTGGTGGGAAGAGAATTGAGTCTCCGATGCATCCATATTCAAGACAGACCATTAATCAACTTCTTGCCGAAATGGATGGGTAAATATCTCGATTCTAAGGGCATAGAAGGTGCTGACTGGTATTTTGAATGTTTGCATGATTTTTTTTCTTCTTTGACACCATTGATTTTTTTTTTTTCCATAACTTTTCAAAACATTTTCAAGGATATAAATTTAAAATGATCTGTGACCGCTTTCTAGTACTCTGTAATTCATTCTGTATAAAAACACATTCTTGGCCTTTTTTTCATACAGCTTTAAACCTAATGAAGGTGTCGTCATTATTGGTGCAACAAACTTCCCTGAAGCATTAGATAAGTGAGTATAATGCATTAATCATTTTTATGGTATGTGTATTAAAAATAAAAAAAGAAAAACCTCACTCCACAACAATTTCCAAGTATTACAGTGTTACAGCTGGAGTTTTGTTTTCCCTTGGAAAAGTTTGAATATTGGCACTTAAAAGGTTGTTGAAATAAATCTCAAGAAATAAGCAACCTGATTCTAAAAATCTAAAACTTCTGCAAGTTTTTCTACTTAAATTGATTGGTTACATTCCTTGTTTACCAGGCATTTTAGTAGTTGCTGACAATAGTAGTTTACCGTATTTACAAATGCAAAACCACTTAAAATTGGTCGGTAATAAAACTTTCATCTGACTTTATAGATACAAACAAGGAAAACGCGTTCTTTGCGTCTGCACACTAGACATGTCTTTGTAGATGTCTTTAGAAAGATCAGATGGATTTGTCTTCCTCATATCTATTAGTAACAGTTTACCGTGACTTTTTTAAGCCAAAATATTAAATCATCTTTTTCCTTTAGTGCTTTAATACGTCCTGGTCGCTTTGACATGCAAGTTACTGTTCCCAAGCCTGATGTAAGAGGTCGTACAGAAATTTTGAAGTGGTACCTAAACAAAATAAAGTATGATCAATGTAAGTAAATACACTATTGTAATATCTCTTCATATAACTGTTCATACTTGATCAACCCACTGACGTATTTAGTCCTTTATTTCAGTAGCAGTACTGTCTTTACTATGTACCTCAGAAAAAAACAGAATTGTCTAGTACATAGTGTTATGACAGTTTTCTGAGGCAGTTTTTTTCCATCCCCCAATAGGGTTATAGTATCTTAAGCATTAAGCTTCATTTCTTCTAAAGCTGAAAGTTGTTATTTAAACAGACAATTTTTAAAAGAATGATTCATGTTCAGAATTTGATCATTCCTTGTTCATTATATAAGTTTTTTTCAGGAACAATATGGTCCCTAATGACTTTCTTTCTTTTCCCCCACAGCCGTTGATCCAGAAATAATTGCACGAGGCACAGTAGGGTTTTCTGGAGCAGAGCTTGAGAATCTTGTAAATCAAGCTGCGTTAAAGGCAGCTGTTGATGGAAAAGATATGGTAACCATGAAAGAATTAGAATTCTCCAAGGACAAAATTCTAATGGGTAGGATTTTTATATACAAAAGACATACATATGTTACAGTACATTTTGTTGTGTGATTAAAACTTTACGGAAGAAGGAAGGTTTTTGGTGTTGTTTTTATAAAAAAAAAATAAAAAAATCCTCTGTGTAGTTAGTTCTGAATAACATTTGAGAACAGGGGCTAATTAGTATATTCAAGCTAGTATTAAATACATTCATTAAGGCTTGTTTGATACTCTGTCAAAAATGATGCATGTTGTACTTGAGCCTAGAGGCAAGACAAGATGCAGATTTGATTTGCTCCTATTCCTCTGTTAGGAGTAAGTGGAGGAGAGTAGATGACCAGAAATCCAGAGCTAGATGCAACAAAGTTGCCATGTAGTAACACAAAACTTGGAACATCTGCACGATTCAGACCAAAATCTGGTCTGTTCATGCTTGAAAAGGGAGATGGGATTTCCTTAGATACTTGAATTCATTTTGATGTACTCCTTTAAAAGGAGCATGACTGCAGAGTCATGTTTATTTTAGACATCAACTACCACTCGTTAAGTGCAAAATGATTGGATTTAAAATAGGATTTAGATTTTGCTTGCATGCTGTTCCACGGCTACTTTGTACTCTTGAGTATGTATAATCTGTGTATCATGGTGGTCAGCTGTATGAATGAGTTTGCTTCCCTTCCTTTAAGGGCCTGAACGTAGAAGTGTAGAAATTGATGAGAAAAATAAAACCATCACTGCTTACCACGAGTCTGGCCATGCTATCATTGCGTATTACACTAAGGATGCAATGCCAATCAACAAGGCTACGATCATGACACGAGGAACAACACTCGGACATGTGGGTATTTCTAGAATTTGTTGTTGATGTACTGTTAAATGTTGTTGAGAAATTTGCTAACAATGCTCTTGTTGTACTTAAGTTGTAATGCATGTTGGGATATAGTGAAATTTTCAGTTTAGGCTTGGAAAGCTGGCTTTTCTGTGTAATACAAATCTCTCCTCATTTTGTAATATGATCACATTTGCTTATATAATAATTCAAATATATGAGGAAAGAAATGTTTGATTCTGCTGCATAAATACAGCACTCAACATAAAACAGCACTCAAGAGCAAGACTTGAAAGAATGTTTAAAGGACCCAAAAGTAGCAGCACTGCTCACCTGTATTTTTAATACAAACATACTTTATCAAGTTGTTCTTTGTCCTATGTGACTTTTTTTAAAACCTAATTGTCACCTTCTTTCCAGCATAGATATTTTTCGCTTTCTGTCCAAGTACTTGGTGTAGCTACTGTCAGGATAGAAGAACTGGTTTTCATTATGTCAGTTTCTTCTCAACTTTATGCAAGTTAATGTGTTCAGGTAAAGAAAAACACTGGTCTGAATCCTCCAGGCAAGAAGTTAATTTGTGCTCAACCCAAATGTAGGGAACAAGGAGAAATGGATAGAATAGATTGTTCTGTTTCTGGTGTTAAGTAGCTTAATTTTAAGGTTTAAGTAGCTTAATTTTATGTGATGCTGGTGGCTCAAAGGAAGCTATTTCACTTAGTAGACCAAGCACTTCCCAAGCAAACCTGATGAGTGCATAGCCTCGTAGGCAGCCCAGGGCGTTCATGTTGTTGCATTTGTATTCTCTATGGATTTGAACAAGAATACTTTAGGCTTCCCAGGGAAGTGGTTGAGTCACCATCCCTGGAGGTCTTTAAAAGATGTTTAAATGTAGAGCTTAGTGATATGTTTTAGTGGAGGACTTGTGTTAGGTCAGAGGTTGGACTTGGTGATCTTGGAGGTCTCTCCCAACCTAGACAATTCTGTGATTTATTTCAGTGTTTCTTCTGTTTCATGACCATGGTTCTGTATCTTCCAGGTATCTCTGCTCCCGGAAAATGACAGATGGAGTGAAACTAGATCTCAGTTGCTTGCACAGATGGATGTCTGCATGGGAGGAAGAGTAGCGGAAGAGCTCATATTTGGAAGTGATCACATCACAACAGGTCAGCTGATCAGTAGTTAGAATCTCTGATCAGAGCTTATGGGCAGACGTGTTTAACTTGCTGTCAGTAATTAACTTAAATTTGTTTGCTTTCTAGGAGCTTCCAGTGATTTTGACAACGCTACTAAAATTGCAAAACTGATGGTGACTAGATTTGGAATGAGTGAGAAGGTAGCGCGTCATCCTGTTGTAAATACTGATATGGCACACGGAAATGCAGTGTAACTGGCTGTCAGTGATAAAAGGCAAAGTAGTTCTGTTGAAAAAGAAGATAACTCAGGCCTTACGATTGGCCCTGCTATAGAGAACTCAGTGAGAAAAGCTGTTCATTTGACAGTTTAAAATCAGCTTGAAAGATTTTCACCTCAAAATAACCTTGAAACTTTTTAAAGTCTACAGAAAAAAAACTAAACCCAAACTTTTTAGAATTGAGGATACTGTTAACCTGTAGGGCAGGGAGAAGGCAAATACTGAGTTTTGTATACTTTTAAAGAAACCTCTTTAGTCGTTGTTATTGTCTGCTAAGTGCTAGCAGTCTGAAGTTCTTGCTTTCTCTTTGATTTTCTTTTTAAATAAGAAAACATGTAAGGTTCTGTACTATGACCTATGGAAACAGAACTCTGCCGTGACTATGCAGTTCGTGAAGATGCTTCTTGTTTTGCTGCTTCTGTTGCAAACACTTCAGTAAACATTTCTTTAACTGTTTTATTTGTTTGCATGTATAAGAAATGGGTGCTGAAGCTCTTACAGCGTAGTTTGTGTGTTATATTGCAATAGTGGCAAAAAGATTGTTTGTTTGTTTGTTTGTTTGTTTAGCTTGGTGTTATGACCTATACTGACACCGGAAAAGTTAGCCCTGAAACTCAGTCCGCAATTGAACAGGAAGTAAGAACACTTCTGCGGGTAAGATTCTTCCCTTCAGTCTCACGCATTTCTTTTGAGAGGACTTGAGCATCAGCTCACTTGATTATTGAATTTGTAATGTGTACTAGTGAGAGAACATAGGTGGTTGAAAGTAATTCCCAAGTACTTAATGTAGCTGCAACTTTGAATCTCTTCATATCAAAGCTTTTTGTAAATCGTCATGTAGGAGCAGTGGATAACAAGTTGATGGTGTTGGGTTCTTAGTATGTTCCTTAGCATTTCCTCTTGTGTAAACACAAGGATTTGTATTTTGCCTATTTAATTCACTGGAAAAAACTAGTGGTGTGGGTGTTTTTTGGTTTTTTTTTTTTTGTTTTTTTTTTTTTGGAACAGATGTTGATGTTGTCTTTTCCTCCCACGTTTCATAACTTGCAGCTGAATCATTTTCTGTAGAAACAGAGAAATGGCCATATTAGTTCAGAGTGTCATCTGGTTGGGAATCCTGTTACACGCAGGCATCAGAATCAGATGCTTAGGGAAGTTTATATCATATAATTATCTTGGAACTTCCAGATCTCTGTTCTGGTATTTGGAATTAGTTTGGTACAGGTGGGAGAATTATTTATATCTGATAACACCTAAACCACTAAAAACTTTTTTTGCTGAAGCTGTTTCTGAACTGACTTGGTCTGTCTCTGTAGAACTAAATGTTAAAATCGAAGCTAATAATGTTGCCAGTGTGTTTCTACTTGAAGCAACTGATAACTGGTTGGCTACCTCTCAGCTTTGTGAAGTACATTATACTTTGAGAGTTTGATGACCTTTTGAAAACTTCAAGCTTTGAGGGAATATTTCTTGAATGCTGTAACACTGTCCATAATGTAACATTTAATATATTTGATAAGTGCCTTTTCAGATCTTGTAAGTGTCTTATGTCATATATAAAAATACTCAGGCTTGTCTCTGGATTTTATTTTCAGGTGTAACTTCTGCAAAATGCAAAGGTGGCATACAGCTATGTTTTCTTGAGCAATTATGGCAGCTAGCTTTTAAATCTTTGTGGGATAGGAGCTGTGGTAGCTGTGCTATGTAAGGCACAACTTTAAACACAAGCTGTATTCACCCAGAAACAACTTTTTAAATAGAATATTGCTGTTACTTTTGTTCTAAAGTTTAATAACCTTCCTTTACCTTCCTTTTTTTTAAATTTCAGGACTCATATGAGCGAGCAAAGAACATCTTGAAGACTCATGCAAAAGAACACAAGAATTTAGCAGAAGCTTTACTGAAATATGAGACTTTGGATGCCAAAGAGATCCAAATTGTTCTGGAGGGAAAAAAACTAGAAGTAAGATGATGACTTGTGTGATCCAGTAACTGATAATCTGAAGAATGTACATCTAGCAATGCAGTAGTCTTACGCAGCATAGCTTTTTTTTCCCTTCCTGATGTGTGTATGGCATTAGTGACATGGTAAGATTCTTCTGTCTCTTGTGAGCTTCTGTTACTTATCTATTGTGTCTCATCAGAAAAAGACACAAAAATAAAACAGGTTCCTCATCTTCTGCTCCATCTACTCTTCCCACAAGAAGTTATTCAGAAAGATAAATCTCAGGGTTGAATTCAGTGGTTTGGTTTTGTCAATCGTGTTGAAGCTGAGAAGAAAAATGTGCAGATATACTGGTGTGTTTTGGCGTAGGCTCCTGGGTCACACCATAGCAGGTGTGTTTGAAGTGAAACCCCGTAATATAATAGGGAAGGTTTTATGGGTAGTGACGAATTGACAAGTAAATCAGTAGTATGAGTGTTAGACTACATAATCTGTTTTGAGGTTAGAGATCACTTTTAAAGAAAACTTACTTAAAAATGTAACAGAATATCCGTATAAGTGAAGCAGCTACAGAGTGCATCTCTATTAAAGGGAATTATGAGATTTCCATGTTAGACTAAAATATTAGTGATTGTCTTCTCAGTGCTCTTGGGGTTAGAATACACACTTATGGCTGGGAGAGGAATTTTGATGCAAAACCATTAACGGGCTAAACATGTCTAAACCTCTTTGGACCATGTTTTGGGCAGAACCATGGCAGGGATAAGAGAAATACCTGTAACCTCTGATGTGCTGCTGACAAGATTCTTTAAAAAATTTTTATTACTGCAGTAGATGGACGTGATTTGATAACAATGCTTTTATACTGCTGGAGATTCTACAGAATTAGTTTCTGCTAATACTATGTATGAGCGTTTGATAATCCAACAAAGAATTTCTTCAAAGAGGACAATATTGCTCACTAGAAAGTAGCTCAGAAAACATTTGAAGCTTGTGTTTCAAATAACATTCCCAGTCCTGTTCAGTAGAACTAGGGAAATACAACTTCTTTTCCGACCCTTACAAGGAACGTCTGGAAATTCTAGGCTCATAATAAAAACCAGTTTCCAATCAAGTAGAAGTGATTGCTAGCAATTATATGCCAGTATTCTTCTGATCCCATGGAACTGGTTTTTAGGAGTAACACAACTTTATCATAATCTTTCTGTACAATTAGTTGTAGACTCCTGGGAATATAAACTTCTGTTGCAGAGAAGGCCTTTATTATTACGTTAATGTTGAAGGTTAACGTCGTTGGAGATGAAAATAGTTGGGCCGGTGCCAATAAGTGTGAATAGAAATTGGTAACTACATTTAAAACTAGAGTTAACATATTTTAGAATTTTCTGGGTGTAATGCTTGATTATAGCCTAGTTTTCCACTAAGATCACATGCGTTTTTTTCTTTCAAAACTAGGATAACTTTCTATTTGCTTATTTTTCCATTGTCAGCTAGCATAGTGACATCCCCGTGCAGCGTGGGAGAACTTCCAAACGTTATAAAACAGTATACCAAATGCCTAGGCTGACTAGTTACAGTTGTACATGTATTTTAGAAATATGCCATCGGAAACAGAAATATACTGCATATTTGGCATCTGTTTTTGGAATAATAAAGGTTAAATTTAATTATGAGTATTGTTTTTTTCCTTTTATTTATCACTGTATATTGCTACAAAATGTAATACAAAGTTCCCTACTATGTAAACTAAGGTATTATAAAACATTTGAACCTGTAAATAAATTTAATAGTTATGGCAAAACTTCACTCTCTAATGATATTTCTAGGGAACATTCTCCCTAGAAATTCAAACCTCTTTTTCAATACACGCTTCAGTAATGGGACTTCGATAGGAATTTTTGGTCTGGGGTCTCATGGGAGTGGAGCAGAGCAAGAGAAGCCTCCTGTGACGCCTGGCTGTGCTTCTTTTGATGTAGCCCCGCATATGATTGGGGCTTTTTGGGCTTTGAGCACGTGTTGCCAGCTTGTGTCCAGGTTTTTCATTGACCTGTACCTCCCAAGTCCTCCACGTGGCTGCTCTCAGTCCACTCATTCCCCAGTCTGTTCTGATGCTTGGGCTTGCCCTGACCCAGGTGCAGCACTTTGTGCATGGCCTTGTTGAGCTTCATGAGGTTCACATGGCCCCGCTTCTCAGCTGGCCCAGATCCCTTTGGATGGCACCCCTTACCTCGAGTACCACCTGCAGCACTCAGCTTGGTGCCCTCTGCAGCCTTGCAGAGGGTACACTCAATCCCACCACCTATGTTAATGAGGATATTAAACAGTTGATGTCCACGTGCACTGATGCAGTCACTCCAGCGTAGCAGGCCACTAGATGAGCCACGCACAATTGGTGAAGCCACGTTGGCTGTCTCGAGTCACCTACCTGTCTTTGTTTTGCCTTACCATCGCTTCCAGGAGGATCTGTTCCATGATCTTCCCAGGCACAGAGGTGAGGATCACTTGTCTGTGGTTCCCTGGGTCTGTCCTTCTGCCCTTTTTAAGAATGGGAGCGCTTTCCCCTTTTCCAGTCACTGGGGAACTTTGCCAGACCACCAGGACTTTCAGTTTGTACTGGAAATTAACTGAGAGTGTCTGTGTGATGTGACTTCCAGTCTGCTGTCCCCACCAGCATGCATTATGAAGGAAAGGGGATTCTGCTCTACTGGGTCTCTGAAATGGGTCACAAATCCAGATGGAACAAGGCTTTGTCACCCTTGCCACAGTTTTCAGAACCACTCCACAGCTGTATGTTTGGACTGAATGGTTTCATACCTCTCAGATTTTTTTTCCCTAAATTACAAATACCAGTTGCCATTATTCAGTTGTTTCTGACAGGTGGCTCACTAAATTGGTGACGAATTACATGCTGACTCTTCATTCGGTGTTTCATCCCTGCAGGTTAAACACCATTTATTATTAACTCACATTATTAACTCACACTTCTGTGAAAGCTCCTCTGTTCCGTTAATGCATCAAAGGCTGGGTTGTCACAGATAAACACAGTGAGAATTTGTGTATTTAGTTTCAGAACAGACCGACTGCGTTGGTTTTATTTTGCCCTCAACCAGGGTGTGATTCTTTCTAGCAAATTCTAGCCCTGGCGTGCCACTGGCGTGCCATCTAGCACTACAGCTACTGAGGAGGACCACAGAAGTTCAGTCACCTACAATAATCCCTTCAGAAAATGCAGCCAACAAACTAATCTTCTTAAAGCTACGTGTTGTTTAATCCAAGCAAGAAAACTGCACAGCAAGAAAAGATGCACGTGAAAACGAAACCTGTCAGTTTGTCTTCCCTAAGGGTTTCTTGTGCTGCGTTAGGAGCCTGAGCAGTCTTAAGTCTCTTGGGGAAAATTGGCTCAGTGTTGGGCTGAGTGACAGCATCAAGGTAAATAGCCAGAAGATGCAAACAATTAGTTGTTGCCCCCTGTGTACACCTACTGACAAAACTGTAATGTAGCCCATGAAGCTAGGACAATATTCAGTGTTTATAATAATTTAATTTCAATATATTCAGTAAACAATTCACACACAAAAAAAAAGGTTTAACAACATCAAGGTTACAAAGTCAAGCACACAAAAATAGAGGAAATGTACATCTGTTCTGTGCGCTTTCATACCTTCTGTTACTTGCTGCTTGGCTTTTCTTAAGCCTTTGCTTCTCTGTTGTATTGTTCCATCCTTCATTTCTTATATTCCCTGAAAGCCACTGCACTTTAATCTACATGTAACAAATATATAATATAATATTTTATGTTTAACTCATGGACAGTCTTTATTATTTTTATATCTAATCTCTTGAATTTTAGACGTGCCAAAGTATCCAAAAAAGGTTAAAAATACTGGAATGAAAACAAGACCATGAACAGCCCCAAACAAAATAACGAGAAACATAATCTTGAAAAACGTTCTAAAAATGTAGGTTTTTGCTGCAGCCAGGACAACCACTCCTAATATAGTAGAAATTGCACCTTGTAGTACCGGGTAACCTAGCTGGTGCAGAGCTCCTATTGCTTTTTTGTTTGCTGATGACTCTTTACTCGTAACAAAGGCATAGGAAATATGAGCAGAAAAATCTACCGAAAAACCTATACAAATGACCAGGTTGATCATGGATATGGAATCCAGGTTGACATCCCAAAATGTCATGAAACCAGCGACACCGACTATAACAGAAGCTATAGCAAAGGTCACCCATATGCTACACAGCGGGTTGGGAATGAGGAAAAGAGAGACAACGAGCATTGCCCCAGCAGCAATGAGAACATTCTGAATGGTGTTCTGCACTATGACCAGGTATTGGTCGTAGTATATGAATGCTGGGTGGTACACCTTTAGGGAAATACTGCATTTCTTGGCTTTGTCTCTTAACTGATTTAAAAGATTTTTCTCATCGACGGCTGACGTAACATTCACTGTCTGGACGAAGAAACGTGAGGCTGTTATTTCATCGTGAGTCTTGTTAATGTCCAACTCAAAACCGGGATAGTTGAACAGAATACTTAAATTATTCATGAAAAAATCCTTATTGTCAATATTTATGGAAGGATTTTTAGCAAGTGCTATGTATGCTCTCAGCCATGATTCTGTGAGGTTCTTATCTACATATGAAATGTTCTCTATATCCTCTAGGCATGTCTCAATCTTTTCACGAACAGCCTCTTCCCAGTAACTTACATTCTCATTAACAATAACCATGACCCTAGGTCCATATTCTGAGAAGTATGTTTCATCATCGTCATAGTACGGAATAACGTAAGAGTCATCACTAGCCAGATTTCGAAGATCTATGCCCTCCCTTATTTGAGTACACCCATAAATACTGCCACCCAGATATGCTCCATACAGCAACACCACAAGTAGCTTGGTCCATTTAACTGTCAAGAAAGGCCCATAATACTTTTTAAAGAATAGGCTCATTGGATGTTCACTCACTGTCTCATTGGTCTGAAGCTGAGATGACTCGCTAGAACAGCTGCCTATACAACATGCGTTATAGAAGCAGGACGTCCTTCCTTGCTCCACTGGCATACAGGTTAACCAGTGTCGGTTTCCTCGCTCCCTCTTATCATTCAGAACAATAATGGCCCCAAAGAAGGTCATGGTATATATATAGCAGAAGATAAAAGCAGTGCCGGTGTAGAGGCAGAATGATTGCACGGAAGGAAAAGTAGTCCAGGTGCCAATGAAGAAGGCCAAGACATCTGTGATAGTGGTGACTGTCACAGACAGGGCCGCTTCGCTGTAGGTGTCGGCCAGACGAGATTTAGTGTCCGTCTTACTTGCACTTTGTTCCCAGGAAGCGATCATGATGAACATGTCATCGACACCAACACCTGCAAGACAAAGAGTTAACCCTGCATTGCACAAGGCAGCTTCCTCTGACACCCAGCAAAAGCACAACATGAGCAGCCTTTAAGGCTACATGAAATTAAAATAATAAAAGAAAGTGGGCTACTAGCATTGCTTTAGTGCTGATGCAAGTTAAAGGTATAAGAAAACACATCCTTTGTATGCAGATGGCTCTGTTACTTTTCAAAAACTCATAGTGACTGCATGGATTGTTGATCCCTCACCCTGCTGTGCTGAAGGACTGAGCACTCTTAGCGTTTTGTGTCTGTTGTCCATGTGCCCACCGATGTAAAGTACTATATACATCGCTTTAAATACGATTGAAATACATTGCTTATTCTGATGCTTCACTGCCCTTATCAATAGAAGCATCTCCTACTACCCCTGGAATCTCTTCGTCACCGCTGCAACAAATTAGACCAATATTTTCTGCCCTATCTTCAGCAGACAGTTAGGAGATGGAAGATGTACCAAGCATTTCAAGAGGTATGAAGAGTACACAGCAAGTTTGTTAAATTGGCAAAATAGGTAATTGCTTTTAGAATTCCAGCAAGTCAATGAACAAAGCACTCCACTTGAGGGGAAGAAAAAAAAGCCTGAACAGACTGCATGAATAGAACACGGAGAGTAACTGCTAAGTGGTAGAAACAGATCTAAGTGGAGGGAAGAAGGATAGGAAATGGTGGGGTAGACAATAAGCAGAGAGGAGCATAATGAGCCAAGGATGGCAAGAACACATTAGCAAGAAAGACAAACGGACAAGTGCCAGTTCATGAATAAAGGCAGCTAAGTGGCAGGTGGCTGAAAGTACTTTGATCTTTCCTGAACCTCTCCTAGAAACTGCATTCTGCAAAGCATGGTACAGCTGAATGTAATAGCTGGTGTATTTAGATAAACCAAACGTGGAGTTCCCTACTATGTCTGGCTTTAAAAAAAATCAGATCTCTCTGCTCTGAGCAAGATAGTGTCCAGGAAAGAGGTGTGCTGGGGCTGTATCACCTCTTTGATATTATTATCTTTGCACGCTTAAATCACCCTGTTAGAAGGCAGCATGATAACAGTCCGCAAATTAATAAAGGACTGTAAAAAAAAATCAATTACCTTTGATATATATGAAAGGACAAGGAATGATCGACTTAATGCTATCAGGGACACCTCAAAAGTTATTGAGATAATTGTTAGACACCTTCCTGTTTAATTTTCAATAAGTTCTCAAAAACATTTGGCAGGAGTGGTTTACTTAGATCCTACCTTGCAGCAGGGAGTGTGCCCTCACCAAGTTCCCTCTAGGCCCCAACTTCTTATTCTGATGAAATAGATTCCTTCAAAAAAGCAGCTTCTGGCATATAGTAATTAAATAGCGATCTCGGTGTTCAGCCCTCCCACCTGTGCCTATGTATACTTTTGACGCTGTGACGGAAAGATTGAAACATAACCCAAATAGACCCTAAAAACAAGTGGCTGTGTAAAACCACAAACTAAGAAAACAACAACAAAAAAAAAACAACAAACACAAACACAAAACAAAACAAACAGAAATTTGAAATTTTGTTTTAGAAAAGCCTCATGATTTTTAACTAGGCTTGTGACTTTTAAACACTTGGGACTGGCTCCTAAATCTCTCAGCATCGGCTAGACACCCAGAACAGGGTAAGCAGCAAGCCAGAAGCTAGTACTGAATGGTGTTGAGCCACATAGTTTCTGGAAGCCAGGTTTGAAAGCAGTTCTTTTACAGTAAGGGTCATTTGTCACTATTCCAAAGTAAGGGTCATAACTCCAAAGGGAGCCAAATTCATCACGTTGCTTATAGAGTTCTGAAGAAGAGTGATGTACGCCCTTTCTCAGGAATACAAAAGAGCTCTTGTTAAGTTTAGAGCCTTTGTATTTGGTGAGCAAAAAAAATGCAAATACCAAATGCATCTGAGCAATGAAGGCAACAAAGAAACTACCTATCTCCTAAAGAGCATTTGCATTAGACATCCAGTACAGCCTCCAGCCTCCATTAACTTGGGAGTTCCATGTGTTTTCCTCAGCACATGGTTAAGACCAAGAAAACATCACATTAATTTGTCATACAGGAGACTAGGTAAGGATTTTCAAAGCTGTAATTTATCTGCAGTAATGTTACCCAGAGGTATTTGAAAGCTAGGATCTGTCACACCATGCTACAATGATTTCAGTAACTTCCTTGGTGCAACAGAATGGGGCATCGCTTCAATTTTCTATCCCGAGACTGTTCAGTCATTTGGTTGAACAGGAAATTTCACATCTCGTGAAAACAAAATGAACATCTTGGAAATTGCAGACAGCCCTGCTCAGTGCTTAAGCTATATGCAGACCCAACTGTATCTGACCAAAGACTACGCTCTTACTATAGGATACAAAACCTTACAGTAACTTGTTTCCCATACTCACCTCATACTACATGTACTAGCCTACGTCACTGCTAGTTCAGCCAGGACATACATTCCATGGTGCTCACTGCTGAGCTACCTACATGTAGAAAGTGATTAAAAGTAGCCAGGTAGGGAGCTCTGGCTGTACTGCAACAAGAGGTGCAGTGATCGAGGGGTGGCTGGTTTTGGAAAGACCTCTGTACCTGCGTAAATTGCTAGCACATTCAGCAGTCCCAGAGAACAGTACTAGCAACAAACTGTTTTGGGGTAGGCTAACTATTATCTGCAACTAATAATTTACATAAATGGTTATAATACACCTGTAGAAAACAGCAGGGTGTCATCGGAAGGAAGGCAGTGATAGAGCCCCGTTGAGCTCAGCTGAAGCAGGAGCTCTGGACTCCAAGCACTAGTTGAATAAATGGTCAGTCAGCATGGCTAACTTAGCAGTGACCCTTGGAATAATGCCAGAAGCACTAACCTTACCAGCCCACCCTTTACACTCGTCAAGCTGGAGCAGTGAAACTAGGGTAGGCGCTATTTTTTGTGAAAGCAGCACTTCTGCCACAGCACAACCTCTGCCTCACAGCGTGGGCATGCAGAGCCGCATGCTCACCCCCCTGAAGGTCAGGGGAAGCTGCATCTCCTCTTCTCACAGCACGACTGAACTGCGTACGATCTGATACTCATTTCATAAAAGAGAAATGCTGTTAAGTTGGTTTAACTCCAACTTTTTCCTTTGAATCTGAACCCAACACAATTTTCTACTTACCTAGAATAAGAAACGGTGCATTTGCTACAGTGACCACAAATGGCACTCCGCAGAACATCAACAATCCGAAGCTGCTTAATACAGCTAGCCCGGCAGAAATCACTCCACAGCATGCAAGCCAGACATTATTTCTTATACAGCTCAGTCTGAAAATATTTTAAAGAATATCTTAGTTACACGTCAAATATTTCACCAAGACGAGTATTCTACAGAGATACAGACGGTATCTTGTCCATGAAGAGAACTTGATGAAAGCTGCCGTTTGCTAGGAGAGCTCTCAAGTGTCAGTGTTAGACAAGATTAATTTATACAGCAGGTGCTAAATACGTTATTACTGCTGGCCAGTTATATAGAAATAGATCTGAGAGTAAATATGTGTACTGATCTGTGTATCAATAACAAGTGGACTGGTAAAATGAAAATACGTACACTCTACTAGGGAGGGTCTAGATTTAAGGTGATCAAAAACATCATTAACTTTCGGAAGCTCTGTCCTTTTATACAGATTCTTAGGGTTAGCATCAGCATAATATGAAAGCAACTCCTGGGCAGTAACAACCATGTAGAGAAGCCTTCTAGCAGACAGACTGGCAAGCAGCCATTTGCCAAGATGCCCCCAACAGCTTGCTTGAAGATTCCCCATGAAACATTCCCCCTGGGAGACTTTACACCACATCAAGAGGGCAGAGTTGCCTCGTGCCAAATCAGGAATATTTTCCAGGCTGTAGACCATTTCTGAACTTTAAGAGAACCTCTCACTTCCATAGCAAGATGAGTCTGATAAGTTACCATATCCTATTCTGGTTGTATTTTTGTGGGCTACACCATGATTTTCATATACCTAAAAAGCTGTTGAGGTTGGAATTGTGTATGGCTGAAACCTTCTACCATACTCTAGTATCAGCAGCATAGCACAGCTGCCTAACTCTTGTGAGGTTGT